>NC_092145.1:112565501-112873001 GCF_043159975.1 Macaca nemestrina | reverse complement strand
CTCTGGGCCCCGATACTGACAGTACCCCAGTTCGCTAAAAATAAACCTCCCAAACCCCTCAATACAAAATTCCTTGGGCCTCCCAGCCCCTGACCCCAGATCACCCCTTTCCTGCCCCCCTCTGCCCCCAGATTATCTTTATGGTGGGCCGTGGCTATCTGTCCCCGGACCTCAGCAAAATCTCTAGCAACTGCCCCAAGGCCATGCGGCGCCTGCTGTCTGACTGCCTCAAGTTCCAGCGGGAGGAACGGCCCCTCTTCCCCCAGGTGGGCTGGGTAGGAGGGCTGGACACCTTGGGTGGGTGACTCTGGGATGGAGGAAGACTGAGATGGAGGCAGATGTGAATGTGAAAGCTCAGAGGTTGTGTGTGTGTGTGTGTGTGTGTGTTTGTGTGTGTGTGTGTGTGTGTTTCCCCATGAGGCTGGGGCCTGGGGCTGTTGGGATGCCCATAGGGCTCTGGACACCCCTCCTCACCCCCACCTGCCCTCAGATCCTGGCCACAATTGAGCTGCTGCAACGGTCACTCCCCAAGATTGAGCGGAGTGCCTCGGAACCCTCCTTGCACCGCACCCAGGCTGATGAGTTGCCTGCCTGCCTACTCAGCGCAGCCCGCCTTGTGCCTTAGGCCCCGCCCAAGCCACCGGGGAGCCAGTCTCAGCCCTCCACGCCAAGGAGCCTAGCCCACCAGCCAATCAATGTTCGTCTCTGCCCTGATGCTGCCTCAGGATCCCCCATTCCCCACCCTGGGAGATGAGGGGGGTCCCCATGTGCTTTTCCAGTTCTTCTGGAATTGGGGTCCCCCAAAGACTGAGCCCCCTGCCTCCTCCATCATTTGGTTTCCTCTTGGCTTTGGGGATACTTCTAAATTTTGGGAGCTCCTCCATCTCCAATGGCTGGGATTTGTGGCAGGGATTCCACTCAGAACCTCTCTGGAATTTGTGCCCGATGTGCCTTCCACTGGATTTTGGGGTTCCCAGCACCCCATGTGGATTTTGGGGGGTCCCTTTTGTGTCTCCCCCGCCATTCAAGGACTCCCCTCTTTCTTCACCAAGAAGCACAGAATTCTGCTGGGCCTTTGCTTGTTTATTTTGTTTCCCGACTCTTCTCTTGGGGTTCAGAGCCGCTGAGGGGTGGGATGAGTCCAGGCAAGGAGTGGAGGTCAGGGGGAGGTGCGGACCACATAAACAGCGTCACTGCACGCATCACCACAGGCGGCACGATGAACGAGGACCACATATGCCAAGCACGGCACAAGAGGAGGCCACGTCAGTCACAGACACAGACATCACGGCAAAGGTGGGGAAGCGGAGACCACTGGCCTTCCGTGTGCAAAGGATTCTGGGAAGATGAGTGGAATTTGCATATTTAAAGACAGCTGTCAGAGGCAGGAAACTGGGGAGGGAGTCCCTGGGGGAACCGAGGGGTCCTGGAAGTGGGAGGAGCTCCCAAGGTATTGAATGAGGTTGAGGGGGCTGGTGTTGGGTGGCATTTGAAGATGTGGATCTTCAGAGGGATGGAAGATCCATGGGAAGAGGCTCAACAGTAGGGGTTTCTTGAGGATTTGGAAAATTCTGATGGGAAATAGGTGTGCTGGAGAGATTTGGGACCAAAAATAGGGTTTTCCAGGAACTTCAGGGCTCCAGGAAGGGATTTTGCAATGGGTTGCCTGGTATTTGGGCACTTCCAGGAAGGAAAAGGCCCTCTGGGGAAACCAGGGTCGGAGGTCTTCAGGAATCTGGAGGTCCTAAAACAGAAGTAGATCTTGAAGTGACCAGGAGTGGGGTTCTAAAAGGACTTGGGGATTCCACATGTGAGAACTGGATTTAGGGCCAGGAGGAGTCAGGTTTCTCAAGGTACTCAGGGATCTTGAGGAATGAGAGGTGGAATCTTGGAGAACCAGGAGATGGGTTCTCAAGGGATGTGGAGACTCCAAAAGTGAGAAATGGATTCAGGGCCCAGAGAAGGGTTGCCCAGGGATTTTGGGGTTCTCAGTGTGGGGTATCAGTCGGAGAAGAGGCTGGCGAAAGACTTCCTCAGGCTGCGGATGGTCTCAGCTTTCACCTCGTCCTGGCTAAGGCTGGGCCTGGGCGGGGCTGGCTCTGGAAGGTTGAAGGCATTGGTCAGAGACTGGGATTTGCTAGAGAGAGACAAGGTGGAGGCGTGGGAGGAAGGGGGAAGAGGAAGGGGAGGAAGGGGAGAGAAACACAACGTTACCCCAGGCCCGGCCCCAGCCCTGCCCCTCTGATTCTGGGGCTGTGCCTGTGACCTCCCCACCCGCCACCATGGGCCTGGACCCTAACAGGTTCTCAAGGCTGGGAGGACTCAGGTGGAGTGGGTGGAGTCCTGGGCCAGGGAGGCGAGATCTGGGACAGGCTGGGAGGACTTGGATCCAGGGTGAAGTGTGGGATTCATGGGAAGAGTCCTGGGCAGAAGCTTCTCTGAATTCTTGGCTAGTTTGATACAAAGGGGAAGATGAGCAGGGAGGTTTCCAGTCTAAGGGTGAGGTGTCCAGGAGGGCCTAGGAAGGGCTTGGACCAAGGACAGGCTGTTGAGCAAGTCAGCCTAAGGCAGAGCAACTGGGTGGGGCAGGGAGGACGTCTGAGCTGGAGTGGGAGTTGGAATGGACCAGAAGAAGCAGATGGTTGATGATTCTCAGGGAGACTGAGATGGGCCAGAAGGATGTGGAGAAGGAGGAAAAGTATGAGGGTGGAGTGGAAGAGCGAGATGATAGGAGGACTAGGACTCAGGCCAGGAGTTTTAGGGATGGGTTGGGAGGGGGAGGGCCAGTTTGGCAGGGAAGGCTCTGGGCTGGGCAGGAAGTTGCAGACGGTGGGTCAGCCAGGTGCCTGGGAGGCCTTGGAGGAGGAAACTTTCCCAGGGCCTATGAGGAGGAATTCGAACAGAGGGCAGTTTCTATGGGATTCTAGCACCAAATTCCTGGGGTGGGGGTGTGGAGCCTCTGGTGGGCCGGGAGGAGCGAAAGCTTGGGGGAAGGGCTTGGCTCAGGCTGGAGAGAGTTCGTGGGACCCCTGCATAGGACCTGGGTCTGAGGAGCAAGGGAGCTAGGGCTACTCTACTGGGGCAGGGGCCCGCTTTGTGAGCAGCAAGGCGGGGGCTGCTGTAGGGGTCCCCTTACTTGAGCTGGGGGTGCGGAGGTCCCCCTGCAGCGGCGGTGGCGGGTGACGGCACGTCCTGGCTGGGTTTCTGGGCCAGCTGTGGCTTGGGACGTCCAGCGGGGCCCGGGCCGCTGGGCCGAGGCTGCTGCGTGGTGGGTGGCCCAGTGCGGGGCACGGGACCCGCCTGGCTGGCCTGGCGTGTGGGGCCGGCTGGGCCCGGGGGTTTCTGGGGCGGGCCCTGGCGCTGCTGCCCGCCCGGTGGGGCCCCAGAGGCCTTTGGCGGAGCCGGGCCGGAGACGGATGTCTGACGGGTAGCCTGTGGGGGGCCCGCCTGACGCTGGGGAGAGGGAGAGGCGGGCGGGCGGGCTGCTGGAGGCGCCCCGGGGCCTCCCGCCACTGGCCGGGATTGGCGGCCTTGACCCTGGGTCGGCGGCGCTGCCTGGGACGCGGGCTGCTGGGGCGCTGAGGTGGGACTTGGAAGGCGCTGGGGCAGGGGGCTGCCAGCTGGGGGTCCAAGGCCTGAAAGGTGCTGCTGGCCCTGCGGGGGCGGGCGCTGCTGCAATGGGGGTCCCTGGCGCTGGGGGCCTGGGCCCGGCTGTGGAGGGCCGCCTGGGGGACAGAGAGAGAGAGAGAGAGTGAGCACACGTGAGAGTGAGCGGGTAAGAGATGGCGGGCTGAGGGAGGGGACTGAGACCGCCAGCCTCTCACTTACCCTGTGGTGGGGGTCGCTGCTGAGCCGGGGGCCCTGCGGGCTGCTGGGAGGTCTGGCGGCCCAAGGGCAGGGCCCCTGGGGAGGGAGTCTGTGGCAGAGGAATGGAGCAGGAGAGGTTAAAAATAGTTACCAGCCAGTGGAGCATCAGCCAATGATGACACAGGTTCCCTGTGCGCTGGGTGTTGCCCCACTTGTGGCTGAGCTGAGGGTACGCTGGGTTGTGGGGTGGGGGACCTGTTCCCAGGGGCAGGGCAGGGAGGTGCTCAGGGAAGTCAGGGCAGCAGCTGCTTATCAATGTTTTAAACAATTGGCAATCGCAGCCACATGTGTGCAAAGGTGATGCTGTGAGCCTACAGATTGTCAGCTTCATGGCACAGTATGACCCAGGGCCGGCCTCCCCACACTAGCTCAAGCCACTAGCTCAGCGCCAGGGGCCTGACCTGGCTGTGGGAGCCCCTGCCAGGGGAGGCATCCCGCTGTCGCTGCCGGGGCAGGGCCTGAGCCATCTTGTTGACCACGAGCTCTACGATGAGCTGTTTGTCTTCATCCTGGTGGTCACCAATGAGCGGCATGGAGGAGCCCACCACCTGGGGGAAGGAAAGGATCCCTGAGGGGAGAGGCAGGCCTCGCACCTGAGGCAGCAGTAACACTGTGCTTTCAGTCGGCGGAGGGCATGGCCACCACTGAGCCCCAGTGTCTGAGGCACTGATAGTGCACAGTGAGGAGGTTTGTCTGTTCCAAGGTACCTTACAGCTTAGAAGGTGCTTCAGAGCAGGGCTGGGCAAATTAGGGCCTGCGAGCCCAACCTGGTCCACCACCTGCTTCTGTGTGACCCATGAGCTAAGGATGGGTTTTTACATTTTGTAACAGTCGAAAAAATTCGAAAGATTTTATAACATGCGAAAATGGCATGAAATTTAAATTTCAATGTCCATAAACGAAGTTTTTTTGGAACACAGCCACACCTATTTTGTTTAACGTATCATCTATGGCTGCTTTTGCAGAGTTGAGTAGTTACGGCAGAGGCTGCATGGCCCACAAAGCCTAAAATATGTACCGTCTGCTCCTTTACCAAAAATGTTTGCGGATCCCTGCTTCATGGTTTTCTAGGCACTTTGTCCTTTCCAAAATGCTTTGCTGTTGGTCCAGTTCACAGAATAAAGGTTACTAAGTGCATTGTCATTCACCAAGATGTCTCAATTCCCAGAGCACTTAACAATCTAATAAGGGTTTTGCTATTCACCAGGGATGTGCAAGTTCAGTCTAGAGTTTACTGAGTGTTCTGCCATTGCAAGGGATGGCCCCTTGTGTACCAAGCACATTGCTGTTGGCTGAGGACCTCTGTGCCATGGAGTGCTTCCGTTCGCACTGCTGCTGCCTGGCAGCTGTTCCTCCCTCTGCCCCACCTACCCCTGGGTGCTCCCACCTCAATGATGTGATCCCTTCCGTCCTTGCCATGTAGTGCTTCCACTGCGCAGATGTCCAGTCCCCCAAAAATCTCTGAGCATGTGTCCACCCACAGCTTGTATCTGCCAAGACAAAGGTCGGGGAAGCCTGTCAGTCTCTGACCTGAGCTGCTGCGCTCCCACCCACCCTTCCCCTCACACCCTGAGTTTGGGCTGCCCACCTGTCAGACATGGCGATCTGCTCCAGCATCGCAGAGCCAGTGTTGGTCTTCCAGTTCCCTGACACTGACGTCCTCCTGGGGAACAAGGGGGACAGAGGCTCAGAGGCACCTCGGCTGCATGGGGCAAGGCAGGGGACCCCTCCCGGGGCCTCAGTTTCTCCACTCACATGTAGGCCTTGTAGTTCTGCCCAATCTTCTGGACACGCACGTCATATTTGGCATCGATGAAGGGCTCGGCGGTGGCATACGTCTTGGTCAGTGCCACAACACTTGCGATGTCCTGGAAGTCATGCTGGTTGTCAACCTTGACCTGTGGACGTGAGGGCAAGGATCAGGGCCTGGTCAGGATAGGGCAGCTGTGGGGAGTGGGGGTGCCTGGGGGAGCATGTACACATGACACACAGGTGAGGTGAGTACACAAAAATTAGGTGGACATGCCAAGGCGCTCAAGCAGGCATGATCGTGCGTCTCCTGTTTTGTACGTGTACACACAGACACAAAGTTGGGTGTGTAGAACACTGATCATACCAAAAAGTATTGAATTGTCTACTTTAAATGGCTGAGTTGTAGGGTGTGTGAATTATCCCTCACTAAAGCTGTGAAAAAACTGTGTATATACAATATACTAATATAGGCATCCAGACACAAAATCAGTTGTACACACAACATGCAAAGATACAGAAACTTGGACACAAACAAATTACAGGTCTACTTTCCACATACACACAGACAAAATCAGATGGATGTAAAGCACACAGGACCCCGAGACTTTGGAACACAAAAGATCATACTCATGTGTGTTCAGCACAGGCATACATGTACACACAGACACAATGCTGGAGACAGAAGCAAAATACACACAAAATTGGCTGAATGCAGGAGGAAAAAGGGGTCGATGAGGTCAGCTGAATGTGAGAAAACAAAAATCTATTAGGTTGGTGCAAAAGTAATTGTGGTTTTTACCATAAGAACTGGCAAAACCTGCAATTACTTTTGCACCAACTTGATAGATAATGACACCCCAGGACACACGATCACACAGAATGACTGGTGTGCACTGCACAAATACACATCTACCTATGCGCAGCCCAGCCAGAGACTCACCTTGCCCATCCCAGAGTGTGCGTGCCCCATCTTCACAACCACAGGGTATGTTGTGCTGCTGAGCTGGTGGGAAAAAGGCAGAGGACACATGGTCAGGGCAGAAAGGGTGACCTCCAGGGGTGGGGGGGTACTGAGGGGATCCCGGCCAGTGGGAACTGCATTATGAGCCACTTCCCAGGACACATGGGTCAGAGACAGGCAGGCAGCAGCTGGGGGTCACACAGTGTCTCCACCTCCGGGCCCAGAATTGAACCCAGAGCCCTGTCTGTCTGTCCCTCCCTCCACCCCACCACCAAGTTCCAGATGTCCCGCCCCTGCTTTCCCGGCCAGAGGCATGGCATGAGCGTGGGGGACTGTTCCGGTAAAAAGAAAGTTTGTTTTTACAGTGGATGGATGATAGTGAGGCAAGCGTGTGTGGGGTGGGGGGATGAGCATGTAGTGACTGAACCCCTCAGCCCAACCTTGTATGTAAGCCTCACCTGCACACATAAACTACTGAGAGGCATGAGCCCTTGGAACTCAGATGTACATCGCCAAACCCAGAGATGCCAGTGCACATTGAGATTGACGGCCAACACAGACTCAAAGCACATGTAGCTCTAGGGCAGCACAGACACCCACACAGTCATTCAGCCAGCCAGGTGCCCATAGCGTGGGTCAGCAGCCAGCACTCCTGGGCAGCACACACTCGACACCCTTAAGCACACTATCAATACTTTTGGGCACACACCCAGATTCCCTCCCCTCACGCAAACCCACATCACTGTCAGGGGAACACACACAACACAAAAGATTACCCGTGCAATCAAGAGACACACACAACTCCACAGGCACACTCCACAAAACCGGGCATGTACTCAACACACAGGCGCACATACAACACCCCTAGGCAAATGCACAGCAAATAAGGTCCTACACAACACACAGAGGTGTATGCACTTCTAGGTACTCACATCACCACTGGGACCCGTAACAACCCACGCCACATTCCTGGGCACACAAAAAGTATATCTAGACACACACACAACATGCCTTGCCACATATACAATACAGAGAAGCTACACACAACCAGAGACACACACAACTCAGTTTGCAGAAAACATTCCCGGGCATCCCCACCCCAACACACACACAGTCACACATTCAGGCGAGAGGGATACCTCAAGTCTCCCCCGCTCCCGGATGAGGTAGAGGAAACCAGGTTGGACGGCCCCAGGCTCCCTGCTCCCCCCCTCACCCCCACAGCGCAGCTGCACAGTGCCCCTGTGGTGACTCTCCCTCTCGCTGACAAGGTAGAGAGATGGCATTCCCGGAGGGGCTGCTGGGGCGGTGGTGGTTCCCAGTTCCCGACAGGCACAGGAAGCCCGCAGACTCAGGGTGACCGATTGAACTTCAGGCCTCCCTCTGCAACCCCCCCTTCCTCATTTCCCAAATGACTGGCGTCATTATGAGGTGGGCTGAGAGGCACGTTGTTGGGACGGGGGTTTGGGGCGTCTCTGGGCAGCAGGCCAGGGAAATGATGCCGAGGTGGATGTATACAGTACCACCCAGGCGTGCACACAGCACACAGAAGTGCATAATGCACTCATAGTTATATATGCAACCCAGACCTGCTTTGCCGAGGCTGGTAGATAACTCCCAGAAGCAACACACAAAACACACAGGCACACGCTCGACTCTTAGCAATGGACACACAACACACCAGAGAGCTGTGCGTACACACCCATACCTCCCCCAACAACCCTGAGGTTTCTAGGTGCCTCTTTTCCTTGACTGTCTTTGTTTCCTCTGGACTTGAACCTGAGCACAACGCTCTGTATATGTGTGTGTGCCCATACATGTGTGCGTGCAGAGTGCTTTGAACTCTGACTCTGGGAGCTCCTGGAAAGCCCTAGGTCTGAATCTTGGCTTTTCCTCTTCCTAAGGCCATGAAGGACACCCCTCTCTGAGCCTCAGTTTCCCCATCTGCACAAAGAGCACAATGAGACCCAAGCACCTGGTATGCTGTGGGCATTGTCAGGTGTCCAGTTTGCACATGCCCCCTGAACCCCCATGGTCCTCCACACCCATCCAGCTTCCCACATGGTCACACACCCCTCCATGAACACCCCTCCCACTCTGCATTTCAAAACCGCACAATAACCAGATCCACACGATTCCTCATGTAAACAGTCGGCAAAACTCTGTGCTGACTCAGGTTTCAAAGAGTTGGCGTCAGAACCAGAGTCAGTGAGGGGCCAAGGCAGGACTTTCCCTGCCCTCACTTCTCCCTCGGAGGCACCAGGTTACTCAGCCCCGTCTCATTCACTCTCACTGTCCCACTTTCACAATCAGCTCCTACAGATTTGTTTGGTTTACTTCCCTTCCTCCCTGTTTTTGTCCCCCCCCAACTCCCCACAACAGAGCCATTTCTTCATTCTCATTCCTGGGTAGGTCACTCAGCCCTTTTTTTTTTTTTTTTTTTTTTTTTTTTTTTTTTTTTTTTTTTTTTTTTTTTGAGACGGAGTCTCGCTCTGTCGCCCAGGCTGGAGTGCAGTGGCCGGGTCTCAGCTCACTGCAAGCTCCACCTCCCGGGTTCACGCCATTCTCCTGCCTCAGCCTCCGGAGTAGCTGGGACTACAGGCGCCCGCCACCTCGCCCGGCTAGTTTTTTGTATTTTTAGTAGAGACGGGGTTTCACCATGTTAGCCAGGATGGTCTCGATCTCCTGACCTTGTGATCCGCCCGTCTCGGCCTCCCAAAGTGCTGGGATTACAGGCTTGAGCCACCGCGCCCGGCAACTCAGCCCTTTTGTGTCTAAGTTGCCTCATCTGTATAATGAGAACATGAGCTATATCTAACTCACAGGGATATTGTGAGAAATAAGTTAGTTATTTTGGGAAAAATGCTCTACATGGTATCGAGCACATAGTAAGCCTCGATCCTCAAGAAGTGTTGGGTACTGTTGTTATTATTGACTTAACATCTCTTCCTTAACTAACATTAATGAACAAAGAGGCAATCGGGATTGACTACATGAGATAATGTCTGTAAAAAGACTTTAGAACAGTGCTTTTTTTTTTTTTTTTTTTAAATAGATACAGGATTTCAACAAGACCCAGACTGGTCTTGAATTCCTGAGCTCAAGCGATCTGCCTGCCTCGGCCTCCCAAAGTGCTGGGATTACAGGTGTGAGCCACCATGCCCGGCCAAGTGCTTTCTTAAAAAATAGATTTAGGCTGGATGCGGTGGCTCACGCCTGTAATCCCAGCACTTTGGGAGGCTGAGGTGGGCGGATCACCTGAGGTCAGGAGTTTGAGACCAGCCTGGCCAACATGGTCTGTCTCTACTAAAAATACAAAAATTAGCCAGGCGTGGTGGCGTATGCCTGTAATCCCAGCTACTGAGGACGCTGAGGCAGGAGAATTGTTTGAAATTGCTTGAACCCAGGAGGTGGAGGTTGCAGTGAGCCGAGATCTTACCATTGCACTCCAGCCTGGGCAACAAGATCAAAACTCTGTCTCAAAAAAAAAAAAAAAAAAAAAAAAAGATTTAGAAGGCTGGGTGCGGTGGCTCATGCCTGTAATCCCAACACTTTGGGAGGCTGAGGCGGGTGGATCACCTGAGGTCAGGAGTTCAAGATCAGCCTGACCAATATGGTGAAACCCTCATCTCTACTAAAACTACAAAAATTAGCTGGGGGTGGTGGTGGTGTGGCTGTAATCCCAGCTACTTAGGAGGCTGAGACAGGAGAATCTCTTGAACCCTGGAGGCGGAGGTTGCAGTGAGCTGAGATCGCGCCACTGCACTCCAGCCTGGGTGACAGAGCGAGACTTCGTCAAAAAAAAAAAAAAAAAAAAAAAAAATTTAGATTTAGAGGGTACAGCTACAGTTTTGTGACATGTATATATTACATAGTGGTGAAGTCTGGGCTTTTAGTGTCCCCATCAACCAAATAGTGTACATTGTACCCGTTAGGCAATTTCTTATTCCTCACCTTCCTCCCACCCAGAACAGTGCTGGATACGCAGTAAGCACTCCGTAAGGGCTGCTGGTAGTTTTTGTTGTGTTCTTGTTATTAGGCTAATATCCCTGAGTTAATCAAACTTAATTAGCAAGGGAGTATGGCGAGTGAATGAGATAATTTATACAAATACTTTAGCACATAGTATACAGAAAGTGCTCAATAAGCGGCTGCCATCATCACTACAATTATTATTATTGATCTATCCTCCTCAAATTAAGGGTGTTAATCAGAACCCCAGGGAAGATTCCTGCACTGTCAAAAAGCTGGTGGGCAAGGATTGCCCCACCCCACCCTCCACCAGGGGTATAGGTCCGTGGGGAAGGGGCAGGGCAGGATGGGGTGGGGACTAGTTTTCTACTGACCCACTCACTTGTTTCTTTCACCTTCATTCATGGCCACCCCCTTCCCAATGCTCATTCATTCACCCGCACCATTCCCTGCTTGCTAGGATGGTGCCACTCCTGAGTTACGATCCTGGTGCCAGGTAGCCTCAGTTCGAATCCTGGCCATGTCCTGTGATCTTGGGAAAATTCTTCAGTTCCTCTATACCCCATATTTCCTCATCTGTAAAATGGGAATAATAACTGGTACCCATCTCAGAGATTTGTTGTGAGCTCTGAGTGAGATAAACTATGCTGAGTGCCTGGTATACAGTCGGTGCTATATAAATGCCGGCTATTTGCCTGTGTTTTTTGAGACCCTGGCTTTGGTTCCTGGCCACCTGAGTTCCAGTCTCAGTTCTGCCATGTACTGACTCTATGATCCTGGATAAGTCACTTAACCACTCCATGCCTCAGTTTCCCCATTTTGTGTTCCTCCCCATTCACCTGCCTTATCTCCCTCCACTGCTGCTATTTAATTTGTTTCCTCTCTGCCACCCCTCACCAGCATGTCAGACATACAAAACAAGGGATTTTTGTGTGCTTGGCACACAGTAGATGCACAATAAATGTTGAAGGGCTGAACTCATTTGGGTTTGAGCCATAGGGAGCTTGGGGGATGTGGGTGATTGGATAGATTCTGGAGACTTTAGGGGACTGGGCTGGGGGGAATGCGGCCTCTAAGCTCTCCGCTGAGGCGCCTTGGAAGGAATAGTGACTGACGTGGAGGTGGGGGAGGGGGCTGGCCCGGGCGAGGCCCAGGGAGAGGGAGAGGAGGGGGGTGGGAGAGGAGGAGGGTGTATCTCCTTTCGTCGGCCCGCCCCTTGGCTTCTGCACTGATGGTGGGTGGATGAGTAATGCATCCAGGAAGCCTGGAGGCCTGTGGTTTCCGCACCCGCTGCCACCCCCGCCCCTAGCGTGGACATTTATCCTCTAGCGCTCAGGCCCTGCCGCCATCGCCGCAGATCCAGTGCCCAGAGAGACACGAGAGGTAAGCAGGGCCCGGGATGGCCCAGCAGGAACCGGGGCTGGGCCGCAGCTTGGGTGCTGGCCACCAGGCCCGTGCACTCCCGTGCTAGATGCCTGTCTACTCAGCTTGGCCTGCGGGTACCAGGATCCTGGGCTAGTCTAGGGGGAAGAGGGTCGGAGGCTGGAACCGCTTTCCCAACCCTGAGGCTCCAAACTCCCTAGAACCCCTGACATCCGTCCCCAACTCTCCCAAACCCATGACCCCCTAGTATCACAAATGCTTTCCAAATCCCCCGCAAATCCCTTCATCCAGCACTTTCCCTCATCGCCTCCTAAATCCCCACCGCTAACCCCTGCAGCTCCCTGAACTCCCCCATCTCCCCAATCCCCAGTTTCCCAGCTCCCCAGCTCCCAAACTTCTTTTGCCCTCAGATTCCTCAAGTATCACCATTGCCTTAAGCCCCCAAATTCCCCCAACCCCCTCAACCTCCAAACTCCCCCAGCTCCCCAAATCCCCAACCTCCTCCAAATTCCTCAACCTCCCTAAATTCCCCCAGCCCCCTATATCTCTTAATACACACAACCCCTAAACTCTGCCTCCTCCAAACCCCTCCAGCCCCCAATCCCAAATTCCTCACCCCCAAACTCCTCAACCTCCAGAATTCCCCAATCCCCTCATTCCTCAAGCTTCCTTAGCTCCCTTCTCCCCCAAGTGCCACAGCTCCATAACCCCGCAACTCAGTCCCTCAATAATTTAAACTTTCCCAACTCTCTAAACCCTAAATTCTCTGGGCTCCCCAATCCCCTTAAAATCCCCAAGCTTCCCAACCCCTGAAGCCCAAATCCAGTCCCCTAATCCCCCCATAGGCTGCCCCGGGGCAGGATGGGGTGGATGACCTGCCCAGGTCAGCAGATCAGCTGGGCTGGGGCCTGCCTGACATCCCTCTTCCCCACAGAACCCACCATGGCCCCCTTTGA
Source organism: Macaca nemestrina (assembly GCF_043159975.1). Taxonomy (NCBI): domain Eukaryota; kingdom Metazoa; phylum Chordata; class Mammalia; order Primates; family Cercopithecidae; genus Macaca; species Macaca nemestrina. The sequence goes on along the minus strand of NC_092145.1, from coordinate 112,860,110 downwards.
GCCCCTGGCTTCCGGCATCCTGTTGTTGCTGTGGCTGATAGCCCCCAGCAGGGCCTGCACCTGTGTCCTACCCCACCCACAGACGGCCTTCTGCAATTCCGACCTCGGTGAGTCCTCACCCCACTCAGCCCACACACTCTGCCTTGGTTTCCCTCTCAGTCCGGTGGGGCTCACGATGGCACTTACCTCTAGAATGATTCCACTCGCCCCTGCTCTTCCTCTGCTTTAGCCACATTGGCATCCTCACACTTTCTTGAGTACTCCGTGCCCAAGCCCACCACAGGACCTGTGTGCTGGCTGCTCCCTCTGCCTGGTACACTTTCCCCCCAGGTATCCACATGGGTGGCTGCCTCAAATGTCACCTTCTCAGGATGGCCTTCCCTGGCCATCTTGTTTAAACTTTTAACCCCTGCCCCTTAGTACTCCTGATTTCCTGTTAAAGAGAAAAATATTCGGTGATAGTTGTTATAGCACAGTAAGGAAGACCATATTCAGGACAATGGTGATGGGTACAGGAACCACTGCAATGGGATCTTGCTGTCTGGGAGAGAGATTGGGCTCAACACTGAATATAGCATGGGCCAGTGGGAATGTCTGGGCACTCCCAAATATTTGAGGAGTAAATGAACAAATGAATATATGAAAATGGCTTAAGCAGTGCCTGGCGAAGACAGACACTCAACATACAGATGAATCAATAAACAAATGTGTAAATCACTTAGTGTGCTGTCTGGCATCCAATAACCCCTATTTATGTATGCACGTTGCTGGTATTATGATGATGATGATCTTATTTTTATTGGCTCATGCAGTCCATTTGACTCATATTTCCCTCCTCTCCTGCAGTCATCAGGGCCAAGTTCGTGGGGACACCAGAAGTCAACCAGACCACCTTATACCAGCGTTATGAGATCAAGATGACCAAGGTATCCCCTGCTCCCGCCCCTTTCCCAGCATTTTCTAACATCTTCCTCCTGGTCAAAACAGAAACTTCTGGCCACTGGTTGGTGCAAGAAAGTTGGCTGTGATCTTGGGATGCTATGTGACTTCAGGGAAGAACCTGGAGTGGGAGGATTATGTCAGTAAAAGAGACACTTCCCCTCATCCATCAACAGATGTATAAAGGGTTCCAGGCCTTAGGGGATGCCGCTGACATCCGGTTCGTCTACACCCCCGCCATGGAGAGTGTCTGCGGATACTTCCACAGGTCCCACAACCGCAGCGAGGAGTTTCTCATTGCTGGTGAGGCACCGTCCCCGCGCCCTGTGCCACGCCAACCAGTCCCTGGGGCGCGGCCTAGCAACCGCGAGGGGGCGAGGCTCTGATGGGAATGGTTCCACTGGAAATGGGTACCATCCCAATTTCAGCCTATCAGAAGGCCGGGCCTTTGCCAGCCTGGCGGCTCAGCCAATCAAAAGCTGCTTGTCGGTTACCCCCGCTTTCTCCTTAGGAAAACTGCAGGACGGACTCTTGCACATCACCACCTGCAGTTTCGTGGCTCCCTGGAACAGTCTGAGCTTAGCTCAGCGCCGGGGCTTCACCAAGACCTACACTGTTGGCTGTGAGGAATGCACAGTGAGTACCTGGACCCTGACCTCCAACGGGAGATCCTTCCGCGGCCCTTCCCTAAATCGTGGGCTTGTTTCTTGCTCCCTCTGGCTATTCTGTGTCCCTGTGGCTGCTCCCAAACCCTAAGGGCTGTCCCTGATCTCTCTTGCTATTTCCCCAAGCCCGAGACTGCTCCCTTACAAATTCTGGCTGCTCCCTTGCCCTGTGTCCAATACCGTGTGATCGCCTGTCCCTGGTCCCTCTAACTCTCCCTTGTTACTATTCTGTAATCCCACTCTCCGTTCCTGAGCCCCTGGGATTGTTTCTTCGTTCCCCAGAATGTTCTCCAAGAACCCAAAGTGCTGTTCCCTAATCCCACTGACCCTTCCTCAGCACATCTGCTTGTTGCTCTGCAGCTCTGACTATTCCAGACACCAGAGGGTGTTACATTGACCTCCTGGCTAGTCCAAGCCTGTTCCCTGATGGCTTCTGATGGCCTCTGAGCCCAATGACTATCTTGGAGCCCCACTGGCTATTCCTGTGCTTAAACTCCTTAGCCGCCAACTGGGTGGGGCCCCTTACTACTGTCAGTTTTTCCCTGTCCTTTGGGACAATTCCTCAGGGGACCTACCTGACTGACCCCCAGGGCCTATTCCCCAGCCACCATTCCAGGACACTGATTTACTGGCTTACTGTTACCTTGCAGGACCCAGTGACATTTCCCTCAATGGGAGGGGCTGTCCTGGGGTATGTACTTAGGTGGGGTGAGAGCAAGTCTCCCCAGCGGCTCAGTGTTGAAAGCTGAGGAGAGGAAGTTCTGCTCCATGGGGGAGGCAGGGAGAAACCCTCAGAGATGTCTCCCTCCTCCCTTCCAGGTGTTTCCCTGTTTATCCATCCCCTGCAAACTGCAGAGTGGCACTCATTGCTTGTGGACGGACCAGCTCCTCCAAGGCTCTGAAAAGGGCTTCCAGTCCCGTCACCTTGCCTGCCTGCCTCGGGAGCCAGGGCTGTGCACCTGGCAGTCCCTGCGGACCCGGATGGCCTGAATCCTGCCGGAGTGGAAGCTGAAGCCTGCGCAGTGTCCACCCTGTTCCCACTCCCATCTTTCTTCTAGACAATGAAATAAAGAGTTACCACCCAGCAGACACTGTTTCCGTGTAGTGCCTGGGAACAAACCCATGTTGCTGATGACCTGGTGTGAGCACCCTGGGACCAGTGGGGATGAGGGATGCCAAATGTTGGGTTTTTATATTTTACTTAAATTCTGACATACTGGTAGTAATTCTCGACATTGGCATTAGCACTGATGATCTGCAACAGCAGTAATGGTCACTGAACCTGCATTATCAACCGTAACCTTTGAATAATTTCTCCAGTCAATACTTTAAAACATTTTCCTATACTGATTTCCAATTGCTATTTGCCCAGGGCTTTCTAGTTATAAATTCTCCCACAGCTGACACATCACTGCCTTATTGGGAATTCCCCATTCACACATCTTGCCAGCTGACAAAGTCATTGACAAATGCCCTACCAATTGGCAAATGGCTCTCATTGCCTCAAGCACAGTCCTGATGTTGTCCAGTGAGGATGCCCCATCCAAACATGTGGGTGTTACTGTCCCCACCCTCAGGTTTTGTACCATGAGCCTGAAAGGGGACCCAGGGCACCCAGAGTCCCACAGCAACCCAGCTGGGGACTTGGGAAGAAGGGGTGACCCTGGCTCCCCAGCCACGGCTGCAGGACATTCCTTGGAAGGGGCTGTTTGGGGCAGAGGAGAGGTGGGATGGAGAGAAGGTATGAGCTAAAAATCCCCAAGCTCTGCCCTCCTCCCTCCCCTACTTCTCCCCTCACTCCTCTAACCAACTTGGAAGGAAATACTGACAGCAATGAAATGCAGGTAGGGTTCAAAATCAAGACCAGCCAGATATGCTGGCCCATACCCTGCACACACCTCCCTCAACCCAACTGTCCCCTCACCCAAACTAGGGTCTCTAGACTCGACCCTCACCTTTCTGGATCATCCTTCCTCTAGAAAAACTGAGTGAGAGGCCCTCCAAATACTCCTCTCCGAGGCCTTCCTACTCCCACAGCAGGGTCCAGTCTCTGGCTCCTGCCTCTCATACTCCAAAGGTCTTGACTCAAGTGAGGCCCTTGGGAACTAGAATTCCAGACTGGTGCAAACATTCAATGGAGCACCTGTGTCCTCCTGACCTGAACCTGCTTGAAAAGGGCCCCAATATATCTCCTTCGGTAAAGGACCCCCAAATTCCCTCTCATCACAGTACCCACTGCTCTTACCAGTAAGAACCCAGGTCTCCTCCAGGGCATCCTAGGTTACCAAGCACAGCCCCCTGGATCTTCTGTGGTCCTGTCCCAGAACCTTTTACACTCCTGGGAGGTTACCCGACGGCCCAAATTATGTCCCAGATGGGAATGGGCAGATTTTGAACACACAATACTTAGCCACTTGAGCAGGGAAAGCGCATGCAGCAACAATTTCTGTATCAACATCTACACCTTGGTTACGCCCTTGGAGGGTCTGAACCTTGTCTACTGAAGGGGGCCAACCGCAGCCTTTGCTGATGGGCACAACTGTAAGGGAAGGGCCCGGGCCCTGGTTCATCCCTGGTGACCTTGTCAATGTTCCCTCAGCTGCCTGCAAGAGTCTGACAGCTCCTGGCAATTCACCAAAACTTAGTGTCAGCTACCTGCACTCTTAAGCTGCTCCCTAGCCTCAGGGCCCATTTCCTAAGTCCTCACGTCTTCCAGTCCCTGAGGGGAAGGTGAAGTAGCAGGGGAAGGATGGAACCCAGTGTGGAGGTCGTTCTGCCGACCTGTCTGCCTTGCAGGTCAGCCCTTCGCCAAGTGCAATGCAACACGGACAGGGAGGACTGGTGCCTCAGGGGACACAGAGTCTAGAAGAGCAGACGAGGCGACCTCCCCCAGAGACCTGGCATGAGCTCCTGGCAGGATCCGTAGCCCTGGGCTCATTACATTCCCCATTGCTCTTGTAGAACATCTATTAAAATGGGTCAAATGAGCATCCTCCATCCCCAGCATTCGGGGTGTCTGTGGGTGGATCTCTGTTTGGGAGAGACTCTGTGACAGCTGAGAGGAAGCTTGTAGGGGTCACAGCCATGTGTGGTATGCAGCATGGGACCCAGCTCAGTGGGGAGCCTGGGGGCCAGTCCTTCTCTCACCTGAGCCTCAGTCCTTCTCCCTTAAACATGCGAGTCACAGTCCTGGCCCAGAATCTTTCAGAGGCTTGTGATGGGGTTGGAGGATGTTTACGGGGTGTCTTTGCCCCTTGGATATTTTTTGGGGGGTCAAAACACAGGAAATGGGCCTGGCACAGCGGCTAATGCCTGTAATACCAGTACTTTGGGAGGCCGAGGCGGGCAGATTGCGAGGTCAGGGGTTCAAGCCCAGCCTGGCCAATGTGGTTTCCATCTCTCCTAAATATATAAAAATTAGCCGGCTGTGGTGGTGCATGCCTGTGGTTCCAGTTACTTGGGAGGCTGAGGCACAAGAATTGCTTGAACCCAGGAGGCGGAAGCTGCAGTGAGCTGAGATCATGCTACTGCACTCCAGTCTGGTGGATAGAGCAAGACTCTGTCTCAAAAAAAAAAAAAAAAAAAAAAAAAAGAAAGAAAGAAAGAAAGAAAGAAAGAAAGAAAGAAAAAAGGCCTGGCACGGTGGCTCACGCCTGTAATCCCAGCACTTTGGGAGGCCAAGACGGGTGGATCACAAGGTCAGGAGATCGAGACCATCCTGGCTAACAAGGTGAAACCCCATCTCTACTAAAAATACAAAAAAAAAAAAAAAAATTAGCGGGATGTGGTGGCGGGACCTGTAGTCCCAGCTACTCAGGAGGCTGAGGCAGGAGAATGGCGTGAACTCAGGAGGTGGAGCTTGCAGTGAGCTGAGATCGCGGCACTGCACTCCAGCCTGGGCAACAGAGCTCGACTCTATCTCATAAAAAAAAAAAAAAAAAAAAAAAAAAAAAAAGCAGGAATCCTGGAACCAGATGTCTGCATTCAAATCCTGCCCCTGCCATGTCTTAGCTCTGTGTCCTTGAATCAATCATATTACCTCTCTGAGCCTCAGTTCCTGCATCTGTAAGACAGGGATAAAAAGAAGGCTGAACTCATAGAGACAACGTCCATATTAAACGAGGTTGTATATGTGAAGTACTTGGAACGGTGCTAGGTATATAGCACTTACAAGCATTAGTTACTAGGAGTAGTTATGATAACTATAACTTTTAACTTTACTAGTGATTACTTATAATATTGCAAACAATGTTTGATATTAGGCACAATAATATACAATATTGGAAATAATGTGTATGATTAGTACCAATAATTTAATGTCTATCTCTCCCCGACACCAGCCTCCTCACCAAAATGCAAGCTCCTGACCCTGCTCTGCCTGAAGGAATGGGGTAGGTCTCTGAGACCCAAAAGCTACTGATGCGATACTAAGATCCCAGAGATCCCAGCTCTTTATGCCATAAACGCTCCTCAGTCCCAGTGTCCCTCTCTCTTTTCCCCCTCACAGACAATCCAGGTTCCTAGTGGAGTCCCGAACCTGTGGCTCATAGAAGCGCCTGATAATAAAGAGCACTGTGGTTAGATCCATCTACACGCCCACCCACAACAACTGCGGCGACACCATGAGGACAGGTTCCCTTTTAGGGATTCCTAATGGCAGGCCAGCCAACCTGTCCCCACCCTGTGTGGACTCCTCACCCTCAGGTCTCCCTCTGCACCACCCTGGAACAAAAAGTCCCCATCCCTGGGGCATTCTCCCCACGAAGAACCCCTGCCCCACAATACTATGTTCCCAACTTCAGCCCGCTACAGCAAATTCTGTCCCCAGTCCATAGTGTTCTGAGTCTTTGAGACTTGGGGATCATAGCATGTCCTAGCCAAGGGACATATGGTCATGCTACACTGGTCCTCCGGGCATGGCCTCTGTCCCTCCAGGCCCTTTGAGGGATAGAAATCTGCACTCTGCGAGATAGAGGGGTGCATCCTTGGAAGGGGCTCAGGGAGGAGCCCAGAAAGGGCTTCCTGACTTTCTATAGGAAAGGATGCGATAGGGCCTTGAGTCAGTCCCTCAGGGACTCCCGCAGCCACAGGCGTCCCCTTTGTGTTCTGGCTCGCCCCTGTTCTTCCTGCTTCTTGCTCCCCTACTTCTTCCTATTCCCTGCTCCTTGTCCCCATTACCTACTTCCTATCCTTTGCTCCTTCTACATATTCCCTACTCTTTTGTAAAAAAGTTTTATTTTATTTTATTTTGTTTTATTTATTTATTTATTTTGAGACAGAGTCTCACTCTGTTGCCCCTGCTGGAGTGCAGTGGTGCAATCATAGTTCACTACAACCTCAACCTCCTGGGCTCAAGCGATCCTCCCACCTCAGCCACCCAAGTACCTGGGACTACAGGCACATGCCACCATGCCCAGCTAATTTTTTGTAGAGACAGCGTTTCACCATGTTGCCCAGGCTGGTCTGGAACTCCTAGGCTCAAGCGATCCTTCCACTGCAGCCTCCCAAAGTGCTGGGATTACAGGTGTGGGCCCTCAGACTCCACCGGCGTGTTCCCTACTATCAAGCCCTGCTCCAGCTCCTGTTCCCATTCCTCGTGGTTCCCTTTCGGTTTGTGATTCTCTTTTATTGTTCCCTGGCCCGCACTGCCCTACTCTTCTAGGAGTAGAAGCTATGAGAAGCATGTGAAGCAGTGCAGTGACTCAGCCACCTCCAGGGGCTTCCCTGTCTCCCCTTCCCTGGGCAGAGCTGCATACCTGAACCCCAACCTCGCACAATCTCTGTGGGGACACGTGCTTCTCTAAGCACTGGCAAGAAGAACATGAACCCACAAACTTGGGTGCCTTCCCTGGTGATCCGAGGTCTACTATTGAATCTTCACATGTGACAGCTTCCTGCCTTGGACCCACACTTTTACTCAGCCATGGTGAGTAGCCATGGAAGTCAGGACTCTTCACCTTCCTTAAACTTATAAACCTCCCTAAGCCCATCAACCTCCCCCAACCACTGCCCCAAGCCCCTTGAAGACCACCAACTTTTTAATTTTTTCAAGACAGGGCCTCCCTCTGTTGCCCAGGCTGAGTGCAGTAGGGTGATCATGGCTCACTGCAGCCTCGACCTCCCTGGCTCAAGTGATCCTCCCAGCCTAGCCTCTCAAGTAGCTGGAACTCCAGGCACGTGCCACCACGCCTGGCTAATTTTTCTATTTTTAGTAGAGACGAGGTTTCGCCATGTTGCCCAGGCTGGTCTCAAACTCCTGGGTTCAAGCGATCCTCCGGCCTTGGCCTCCCAAAAGGCTGGAGTTACAGGCATGAGCCACTCTGCCCCACCAACAGCCACCAACTTCTAGCCATGCTGGAGTTCTGGTCACATTCTGTTTCTTGATCTGGGTGCAGGTGACAAGAGTATGTTCACTTTGTGAACACTCAAAGGGCTGTACACTTAGGATATGTACCCTTTGCTGAATTTGCTATATCTCAATAAAATTGGCTCCCAAAAGAAACTCCCCATCCCAGTGACATATCCCCCCTGCACCCTCCTTCAATTCCTCACTCACTCCTGCCCTCTCTCCTTCACACAACTCCCGCATACCTGACCCTGGTCATTCACACCTCAGAGCCCCTTTTTCTTTCTTTACTCCACAGGGACTGTGACTCCTGGGCCCAGAGAAGGCCTTGGGGTTGGACTCCACCTGTCACATAGTGAGCCCTCCACAAATACTTGCTGCACCATATATCACTTGAGTGGCGGTGGCAAGGGAGGGCCATTCCCCATTGGGACAGCGTGATCAGGTAGACGTGACCAGGAGAGGGAAGGTGGGGTGAAGGGAAGTTAAACTGCTTAACGGGTCTTCTTATGTCTCCCCAACCCCAGTGGTGACTACTTAGACACAGTTGAGCTGAGCAGCCTTCAGAGAGTTCCTGGCAGTCTGCGACCTGCACGGGAATAGATAGGGCATTGGTCCCAGAGTTCCCAGCACGTGTCTCCCACCACATGATGGAGGCTGGGAAACCTTCCCACCAAAGCTTCCAAGTACCGCCCCTACAAATTCCCTCCATGCTATACAGTTAGCTGGGGAACAAAAGGGGAAAACCCAGTGGCAAGCTGGCCTGCAGGGAGTCTAATGCCTCTGCCGCCTGCCCTGTTATCCACCCTTGACTCTGTCTTCTTCCTGGCATCTGAAGTCCTGTTCTCTCTGTCCCTGACAAGAGTAGAACATAGTTCTACTACATAGTCACAAAACAGTCAGGAGGTGCTGCTGTCCTACCAGGCACCAGGAATTAATGAGAAAAGTTGCTGTTAAGGTAGTATGGTTTTGGTAAAGGTTTACAGAAAGTGGCCAATGGAACAGAAGACAGTTCTGAACATGCAGGGCAAAGATATGAAATGTTAGTATAGGTCGGGCGCAGTGGCTCACGCCTGTAATCCCAGTACTTTGGGAGGCTGAGGTGGGTGGATCACCTGAAGTCAGGAGTTCGAGACCAGCCTGGCCAACATGGTGAAACTCCGTCTCTACTAAAAATGCAAAAATTAGCTGGGCGTAGTGGGATGCCTCTGTAATCCCAGCTACTCGGGAGGCTGAGGTGGGAGAATTGCTTGAACCCAGGAGGCGGAGGCTGCAGTGAGCCCAGATCGCGTCACTGCACTCCGGCTTGGGCAACAGACAGAGACCCTGTCTCAAAAAAAAAAAAAAAAAAAAGTTAGTATATATGTGACAGAGGTTGTATACAAGCTCAGTGGGGGACAAAGTCTTACCTATAAGGAAAAAGATGAACTCAATCCCTACCTCCTTCACACTGTATATGAAAATGAATTTTAGATGAATGAAGAATTTAGATGGCAAAAACGAAACTTTACTAAAAAGTCTCTCTTTGCTCTAGTGACTCGAGTCACTACTTTGATCATACACTAAAGTTCCATATGTATGTGGATCTATAACTGGACTTTTGTTTTTCTTCCTTTAATCTGTCAGCCTGTCTATTCACGGGTTAGCATCATACTATTTAAATTATAAAAACTTCAGGCTGGGCATGGTGGCTCACGCCTGTAATCCCAGAGTTTTGGGAGGCCAAGGCAGGAGGATTGCTTGAGGCCAGGAGTTTGAGACCAACCGAGGCAACATAGCAAGACTGTGCCTCTACAAAATAAACAAACAAACAAAAAATTAGCTATACATGCACCTGTAATTATAGCTACTCAGGAGGCTGAGGTGGAAGGATTGCTGGAACCCAGGAGGTTGGTGCTGCAGTGAGCTACAATCATGCCACTGCACTCCGGCCTGGGCAACAGAGCAAGATTTTGTCTCAAATAAATAAATAAATAAATAAATAAAATCTTCATAAAATGTCTGGTGGCAGAGGCATCAGACTCCCTGTGGGCTGTGAGTATGAGTCCTTATTATTACTTTTCTTTTTCAGGGTTTTCTTAGTTTTTCTCGCATGTTTGCGTTTCCATATGAACTTTACCATCAACTCATCTAGCTCTAGATATAAGTTTGTAGGTATATTTTTGGGAATCACATTAAATGTATAAATTAAATAAGGACCTGAGAAGGTGAACTGCCATTTTCATGATGTTGATTCATTCTATCCAAGAACAAGAAATGCCTTTCCATCTGCCTAAATTTACCTTTGTGCCTTTCAGGACTGTTTTAAACTTTTCCTCATATCACTTTGCACATCCCTTGTTGATCTTATCCCAAAATATTTTATGGTTTCTTTTTTGGTGTTATTGTATATGTTTTCTCTTCTATTATATCTTCTATCTGGTTATTTGTGTATATAAAAACTACTGATTTCCGCATGTTGATTTCACATGCTGCTGTTACTGCATTCTTTTTTATTTTTATTTTTTGAGATAAGGTCTGGCTCTGTCACCTAGGCTGGAGTACAGTGGTGGGATCATAGCTCACTGCAGCCTCAAACTCCTGGACAAAGTGATCCTCCCACCTCAGCCTCCCGAGTAGCTGGGACTACAAGGGTGCACCACCACGTCTGGCTAATTTTGTGTGTGTGTGTATGTGTGTGTATTTAGTAGAGATGGAGTTTCACCATGTTGACCAGGCTGGTCTTGAACTCCTGGGCTCAAGTAATCCTCCTGCCTTGGCCTCCCAAAGTGTTGGGATTACGATGTAAGTCACCGTGCTCACCCTTAATGTGGTTTTGAATTTGTTTGCTGATATTTTATTTAGGATTTTTGCATTGATATTTATAGTTAAAATGGTCTATGCTTTTTTTTTTTTTTTTTTTTTTTTTGAGACAAAGTCTCACTCTATCACCCAGGCTGGAATGCAGTGGCACAATCTCAGCTCACTCAACCTCTGCCTCCTGGGTTCAAGTTATTCTCCTGCCTCAGCCTCCAGAGTAGCTGGGACTACAGGCGCACACCACTATGCCCAGCTAATTTTTATATTTTTAGTAGAGAGGGGGTTTCACCATGTTGGTCAGGCTGGTCTCAAACTCCTGATCTCAAGTGATCCACCTGCCTTGGCCTCCCAACATGCTGTGATTATAGCCGTGAGCCACTGCACCCGGTCTATGCTTTTGTTTGTGCTATTAATGTTATAATTGCTTTAGAAAGGTAATATGGAAGTTTGTCTTCATTTTCCATTCTGTGGAACAATTTATGTGGCCATTGGGATTAACTGGTCTCTAGCATTTCAGTGGAATTCCCCTGTGAAATCATCTGGGCCTGATGCTTTTTTTATGGGGCAGTTCCTTAATAACTTTCTCTATTTCTTTTATGGAAATTGGTTTGTTAACCTCTACTGGGGTCGATTTTGGTAAACTGTGTTTCCCCAGGAAATTATTTATTTTCATTTAGGTTTTCTATTTTATCTGTGGATGCTTTTTTATATTTTGACTTTTAGAACCATGCTAATGTCTTACATTTAAAAATATACAATTAAATCAGCATTACCAGGCATGGTGGCTCATGCCTGTAATCCCAGCACTTTAGGAGGCCAAGGCAGTTAGATTGCTTCAGCTTAGGAGTTTGAGAATAGCCTGAGCAACATGGTGAAACTCCATCTCTATAAAAAATACAAAAGAATTAACTAGGTGTGGTGGCACGCACCTGTGGCCCCAGCTACTCAGGAGGCAGAGGTGGGAAGGTTGCTTGAGCCCAGGAGGCGGAGGCTGCAGTGAGCCAAGATCACGCCACTGCACTCCAGCCTGGGTGACAGAGTCAAAAAAAAAAAAAAAAAAAAAAAAAAAAAGGCTGGGTGTAGTGGCTCACGTCTGTAATCCCAGCACTTTGGGAGGCCAAGGCAAGTGGATCACCTGAGGCCAGAAGTTCGAGACCAGCCTGGCTAACATGATGAAACCCCGTCTCTACTAAAAATACAAAAAAAAATTAGCCGGGTATGGTGGCGCACACCTGTAGTCCCAGCTACTTGGGAGGTTGAGGCAAGAGAATTGCTTAAACCTGGGAGGTGGGGGCTGCAGTGAGCCGAGATCACACCACCACACTCCAGCTGGGCGACAGAGTAAGACTCTGTCTCAAAAAAAAAAAAAAAAAAAAAAAAAAAGACCTCCCTTTCAGAAGGGGTCCTGCCCAATACCCAGAAGAAAGGGATGTTTCAGAGAGAGTCTAAGGCTCTGAACAGACAGGCCTTGCTGGGTTTCCCCACTCAGTCTGTTAGTACAAGATCACACACATTTTGCCCCATCACCTACCTACCTTCCTTCCTTCCTTCCTTCCTTCCTTCCTTCCTTCCTTCCTTCCTTCCTTCCTTCCTTCCATACTTCCCTCCCTCCCTCCCTCCTTCCTTCCTTTCTTTCTTTCTTTCCTTTTTTTTTTTTTTGAGATGGAGTTTCTCTCTTGTTGCCCAGGCTGGAGTTCAATGGTGCGATCTCGACTCACCGCAACCTCTGCCTCCCGGCTTCAAGCAATTCTCCTGCCTCAGCCTCTTGAGTAGCTGGGATTACAGGCATGCGCCACCGCACCCGGCTACTTTTGTATTTTTAGTAGAGACAGGGTTTCTCCATGTTGGTCAGGTTGGTCTAGAACTCCCGACCTCAGGTGATCCGCCTGCCTCGGCCTCCCAAAGTGCTGGGATTACAGGCGTGAGCCCGCCCAGCCGTCCCATCACATTTCTATACAGTTATAAATCGTGCCTATGCAATGAAGTCTCCATGAAGGGCTGAAGAGGATAGAGTTGGAGACCTTCTGGATAGCCGAACATGTGGGGTTCCTGAAGAGTGGGGCATGGAAGCTCTGTGCTCTTTCCAACATGCTTTGTCCTCCGCATCTCTTCATCGGTATCCTTTGTAATGTAATACTCTTTATAGTAAACCAATCACGTAAATAAGTGTTTCCCTGAGTTCCATGAGTCACACTAGCAACCTAACTGAACCTGAGGAAGGGGTTGTGGACCCCGATTTATAGCTAGTTGGTCAGAAGCAAAGGTAAAATAACCTGGGGCTTGCCATCAGCATTAGAAGTAGGGCTTAGTTTTGTGGGACTGCATCCTTAACCTGTGTGATCTGATGCTATCCTCCAGGTAGACAGTGTCAGAATTGAATTGCAGGACATCCAGCTGGTATATTAATTTGCTGCAGAATTAATTGCTTGCTTGGTGTGTGTGCGTGTAAAAACCTCCACACATTGTATTGTGAGAGCAGAAGAAAAAAACAGTTTGATTCTTCTACTCACACACATATAAAAATTTTATATATACACATATATGTGAAATTAAGAAGTGAAATGTCCTAGCTTTGCACAATGAGAGGGCCTTGAAGCAAGAACATTCCAGTGGCAATGAGTAAATCTAGTTCCCAGATCTTGGCTTTGAAATACTATTATCTTAGGGCTGGGTCTGGGAAAGAACAAGATATGCCTGGAGGTGATGTCAGTAGAAATTTAAGAGCCTATAAAAATCCTCTCCTCCTTAAAAGCAATGAGAACACTGGCAAAAATTGTCAAAACAAACTTATCAGAACTCTGGAAATTGACCAAGGTTTATAATTCAGAAAGCGTTTTTTCAAGAAAATGACTGAATCTTGGTAACAACAGGAAACTTTGTGGCATTTGAACTTCTGTACGCATCCCTTCTCCTCACCTCCACAAGAGCCTTGAAAACCAACAGCCCTGCAATTCCGGTGAAAACCAGCAGACCAGCAACCATTGGAGGAGGCAGAACAGGGTTGGAGTTCCTGCAAAACCTCATTTCCAGAGAACTGTCTTTATTTGATCTGTCTGGCACTATCCTGAATACTCTACTCATGGGGCTCATCTGGGATAAACAGCTTTCTCTGGGGGTGCTTTTCAGAAACAATTAGCAGCAACTGTTTAACACAGCAGTGATAACAATTAGGAAAAAACAACAAGCTTATCAAGAAAACGTAAAAGGAAAATCTAGGTAATGATATGTCCATTATCAGTCCATTATTAGGCTTTAAAAAGCTCTGACATATGCCTGGGAATGTAGAAAACCACAAATACGCATAAGGCTGTATGTATGCCTAGGATCTCTGGCTGACCTCAAAACTCTGCACAAGCAGGAAATGAAGGATAAGGCAAAGTTGTAAACAGCCTGCCTTTGCATTAAAGGCACACCCCAACATGCACACAGAGCCCGTCAGCAAAGTCTGGGAGACTTACTGGTTTCAGGTGATTTAAAGAAATATCTGTCCAATCGTTAGCTGACCACTAAGCTAATGGAGCAGAGACTTGGGTAGCCACACATGACAAAGAACACAGGCTTTACAGAATTAGTTCAGGAAAGTCACTAAAAGCAAAACAAAACAAGGCAATAAAAACAAATCCTGAGGAGGAGAGATAATCTGATTCCCAGAGTTGTCACATTATATTATTTAAATGTCCAGTTTTCAACAAAAACTTATGAGAGATGCAAAGAGACAAAATTAAGTGTGACCCAAACACAGGGAAAAAAGCAGTCAAACACTGTCCCTGAGGAAACCCAGATGTTAGACTTAATAGGCAAAAACTGTAAATCAGTGATTTTTAATACTTTCAAAGAACTAAAGGAAACTATGTTTAAAGGACTAAAGGAAAGGATAAAATGATATCCTAATATGTAGAGAGTATCAATAAAGAGAAATTACACAAAAAAGAAATTCTGGGCCGGGTGTGGTGGCTCACGCCTGTAATCCCAGCACTTTGGGAGACCGAGGCAGGTGGATCACCTGAGGTCAGGAGTTTGAGACCAGCCTGGCCAATATGGTGAAACTCCCTCTGTACTAAAAATACAAAAATTATCCAGGCGTGGTGGTGTGTGCCTGAAATCCCAGCTACTTGGGAGGCTGAGGCACAAGAATTGCTTGAACCTGGGAGGTGGAGGTTGCAGTGAGCCGAGATCACGCCATTGCACTCTAGCCTGGGTGACAAGAGCAAAACTCCAGCTCAAAAAAAAAAAAAAAAAAAAAAAAAAAAAAAAAAAAAGAAATTCTGGAGATAAAAAGCATAATAACGGAAATGAAAAATTCACTAGAGGGGATCGACAATAGCTTTGAGCTGGCAGAGTAAAGAATCAGTGAATTTGAAGACAGGTCAAGTGAGATGATCTGATCTGAGGAAGAGAAAGAAGAAAAGTAAATGAAATGAACATAGTCCTAGAGGTCTGTGGAACACCATCAAGCATATAAACACCCACATAATGGGAGTCCCAAAAGGAGAGGGGAAAGAGAGAAAAAAAGGTTCAAGAAAGACTATTCGAAGGAATAATGTAGCTAAAAATCCCCCCAGTTTGATTTAAAGCATTAATCTATGCATTCAAGAAGTGCAACGAACTCCAACTAAGAAATTCAAAGAGATGGGCACTGAGACACATCATAAACTTATAAAAGCTAAAGACAGAGAGAATCTTGAAAGTAAGAGAGAAGTAACTCATCATATACAAGGAATCCTCAATAGGATTAGCAGCTAATTTCTCATTGGAAATCTTCAAGTCAGAAGGCAGTAGGACAACGTATTCAAAGTACTGAAAGAAAAAGACTGCCAAATAAGAATTCTACATCCAGCAAAATTATCTTTCAAAAATGAAGGAGAAATTAAGACATTCACAGATAAACAAAAACTGAGATAATTCATCACTAGCACGCTTCTACAAGAAATGCTAAAGGGAGTTCTTCAGGGTGAAATAAAATTATACTAGCTAGTAATGTAAATCTACATATAGAAATAAATAGCACCTGTAAAGTTAACTACATAGGTAAATATAAAAGACAGTATAAATGCATTTTTTTGCATGTAACACTTTTTTTCCTCCTATCTGATTTAAAAGACAACTGCATAAAGCAGTAACTATAACTATGTTCATGGGCACACAATGTGTAAAATGTAATTTGTTTGACAATGATAGCACAAAGGAGGGATGAAGGAATAAAGTTAGAGGCAATTTCTTTGTATTACTGAGCTTAATTTGGTATTAATTCTAACTGGAGTAATATAAATAATGATGTTAATTGTAATTCCCAGGGAAACGACTAAGGGAAAAAAAAAAAAAAACAGGCTAAGTGTAGTGGCTCATGCCTATAGTCACAACACTTTGGGAGGCCAAGGTGGGTGGATAACGTAAGCTCAGGAGTTTGAGACCAGCATGGGCAACATGGCAAGATCCTGTCTCTACAAAAAATTTAAAAATTGACCAGGCATGGTGGCACACGCCTGTAATCCCAGCACTTTGGGAGGCCAAGGTGGGCGGATCACAAGGTCAGGAGTTTGAGACCAGCCTGGCCAACATGGTGAAACCCCACCTCTACTAAAAATACAAAAAGATTAGCTGGGCGTGGTGGCAGGCGCATATAGTTCCAGCTACTCAGGAGGCTGAGGCAGGAGAACTGCTTGAACCTGGGAGGTGGCAGTTGCAGTGAGCCGAGATTGCGCCACTGCAATCCAGCCTGGGTGACAGAGTGAGACTCTGTCTCAAAATAAATAAATAAATAAATAAAATAAAATAAAAATAAATACATAAATTAATTGATTAAAAATTAGCTGGGCATGGTGGCATGTGCCTGTGGTCCCAGCTATTCAGGAGGCTGAGGCAGGAGGGTAGCTTGAGCCCAGGAGGCTGAGGCTGTAATGAGCCATGTTCCTACCATGGCACTCTGGCCTGGGTGACAGAGCAGACCCTGTCTCAAAAAAATATATAAAAATTTTTTAAATTAAAAAAAATAAATAAAAGACATAGGGAAGAAACAACAGAAAAATTAAAAATAGTACACGAGAAAATATTTGTTTAACATAAAAGAAGCATTACCAGAGGAATACAGGAACAAAAAATAAGATATAGAAAACAAACAGCAAAATTGCAAACATAAACTCTACCTTATCAGTAATTACAATAACATAAGTTAATTAAACACTGCAATTAACCCTTTTCCCGTTTAGGAAAAAAAAAAAAAAAGTGCAGCTTGATGCCTGTGCTCACTTGATTTTATATAAACATGCTCTTTGAGGCTGAAGCAAAGCTGACTGATTTTCAGTGCCAAAACAAAATATGAAAACTCTTCTTGGAGTTATTTCTAAGCAGAACTAACATCAGAATCATCTGAGTCATCAGAATCATCTATTTTGGAAAAATCAGATTCATCAAATGAATCTTCAGCCAACAACTGTTCAAGAATGATGTTAACGTCATTTGCAGGAATTTCAGCATTTTCAGCGATTGAGAATTATTATATTTTGTAAATGGAAATACCATTCCTACAAACAGAATGCTATAAATAGAATGATGCCTTTTGTTTCCAAAGTCAATATACTAGAGTGATGTGAAAATAATAATAAAAACGAGATAGTTTGTGGCAAAGTTATCTCGGGGTAAACACTGCAGCCACAAGTGCCATCAGAGAGTATTCTCAGGGCAAATGGTAAAGGGTTAATAGGCACAGTGGATGAAAAACATGACTTAATTATATGCTGTCTATAAGAGGCACATTTTAGATGTTGAAATGTTGAAAGTAAGTGGATGGAAAAAGATTTACCACACAAGCAGTAGCCAAAAGAGAGCTGGAATAGCTATACTAATATGAGGTAAAATAGAATTTAAAACAGCAATTGTTACTTGAGATAAAAACATTTTATAATCATAAAAGGGTCAATCCATCAAGATTAACAGTAATAAACATATATGCACCTAACAACACAGCATAAAATATATGAAATAAAAACAGGCAGAATTGGAGACAGAAATAGACAATTCAACAATTATAGCTGGAGACTTCAATACCCCACTTAAACAAATGGATAAAACAACTAGACAGGGATCCAACAAAGAAGTTTATTTTATTTATTTATTTATTTTTGGAGATGTGGTCTCACTCTGTCACCCAGGCTGGAGTGCAGTGGTGCAATCTCAGCTCACTGCAACCTCCACTTTCTGGGCTCAAGTGATCCTCCCACCTCAGCCTCCTGAGTAGCTGGGACTACAGGCGTGTGCCACCATGTGGCTTTTTGTGTGTGCGTGTGTATTTTTTGCAGAGATGGGGTTTTGCCATGTAGCCCAGGATGGTCTTGAACTCTTGCACTCAAGCAATCCACCCGCCTCAGACTCCCAAGGTGCTAGAATTACAGGCGTGAGCTACTGTGCCCAGCCAATAAGGAAGATTTGAAAAATGCTATAAACCAATTAGACCTCATAGACATCTATAGAACATTTCACCCTACAATGGCAGAATACACATTCTTCTTCAGTGCACATGGAACATTCTTCAGGACAGACCATATGTTAAGTCAGAAAACAAATCTCAGCAAATTGAAAAGGACTGAAATTATACAAAATATGTTCTTTGACCACAACAGAATGAAACTAGACATCAAAAACAGAAAAAATTAGAAAAATGTACAAATATGTGGAAAGTAACACACTCCTAAATAACCAATAGGTCAAAGAAAAAATCACAAGGGAAATTAGAACATACTTTGAGATGAATGAAAATGAACACACAACATATCAAAATGTAAGGGATGCAGTTAAAGTGGTGCTTAAAGGAGAATTCATAGTTTTAACTGCCTATATCTAAAAAGAAGAAAGGTATCAAAATCAATAACCTAATCTTCCATTTTTTTTTCTAGGAAATTAGAAAGAAAAGAGCAAACTTAAGTCCAAAGCAAGCACAAGGAAAAAAATAATAAAATAAGAGTGGAAATAAATAACATAAAGAATCTTAAAAATAGAGAAACTAATAAAACAAAAATTTGGTTCTTTGAAAACATCAATAAAATTGATAAACCTTTAGACTAAGAAAAAAAAAAAGGGCAGAAAACTCTAATTACTAAAATCAGAAATGAAAGAGTGGACATACTACTGACCTTACAGAAATAAAAAGTATTATAAGAGAGTACTGTGAACAACTATGTGCCAATAAGTTAGAAAACCTAGATGAAATGGACAAATTCCTAGAAAGACACAAAATACAAAAACTGACTTGGTAAGAAATGGAAAATCTGAATAGACCTATAACAAGGGAAGAGATTGATTTAGGAATAAGTAAAACTTCCTACAAAGACATACCTAGGACTAGATGTCTTCACTGGTGAATTCTACTAAACATTTAAAAAGAATTAATGCCGACCAGGCATGGTGGTTCACGCCTGTAATCCTAGCACTTTGGCAGGCCAAGGCAGGAGGATCGCTTGAGCCCAGGAGTTCAAGACCAGCCTGAGCAACACAGCAAGACCCTGTCTCAAAAAAAAAAAAAAAAAAATTAATGACAATCTTTACAAAATCTTCCCAAAAATAGAAGAAGAAGAAACACTGTCCAACTCATTCTATGAGGCCAGTGTTATCCTGATACCAAAACCAGACAAAGACATCATAAGAAAACTACAGAGCAATGTCTCTTATGAATATAGATACAATAATCCCTAACAAAATAATCACAAACTGAATCCCACAACATACAAAAAGGATTTATACCAAGGCCAAGTGAGATTTAGCCTAGGAATGCAAATGTCTACACCTAGACACATCATAAACAAACTTATGAACCTATCAACTTGCATGAAAATCAATTAATGTACTATATACCATATTCATAGAATAAAGGACAAAATTCACACAATCATGTCAATAAACACAGAAGAAGCATTTGACAATGTCCAACATCCTTTCATGACAAAAATACTCAACCAACTAAGAATAGAAGGAGAAATTTGTCAACACTTAGGTAGCAGTTAATATATGCCAGATGCATTGTTCTAGACACCTTACATTTACTAAGTAATTTCATTCTCACACCAACTATATGAGGTGGGAACTATTATTACCTACATTTTGGAGATGAATAAACTGAGGTACAGGGTGTTTAAGTAACTTTTCCTGTGTTAAGCAGCTAATAAGTTGTGGAGGTAAGATTCTCACACAGAAATTCTGGCTACAGAGTCTATGCTCTTAATCACATTCTGCTGTAATGTCTCTCAAAGAATGTAGAATAATAATAATGATAAACAAATTGGGTTTCCTTAAAACTAATGATTTAGGCCGGGCATGGTGGCTCACGCCTGTAATCCCAGCACTTTGGGAGGCCGAGGCGGGCAGATCGAGACCATGCTGGCCAACATGGTGAAACCCCGTTTCTACTAAAAATACAAAAATTAACTGGGTGTGGTGGCGCACACCTGTAGTCCTGGCTACTCGGGAGGCTGAGGCAGGAGAATCGCCTGAACCTGGGAGGCAGAGGCTGCAGTGAGCCGAGATCATGCCACTGCACTCCAGCCTGGCGACGGAGTGAGACTCCTCCTCAAAAAAAAAACCAAAAACCTAATGATTCAATCTTTATCTGTAAGTAAACTTAACTTATAACACTGTTGACGTATATCAGTAACCATAATTTGTAATACTGGTAAGAATTGCTAATATTAGTAGCAATGTTTATTTGATCAAGTTGATAATGTTGGGTCAATATTGATATTTAATTGTAATTTTAGTCATAAAATTGGTGATCATTTATATGAGTAAACATAATTTGTAATATTGGTAAAAATTGACAAAATTACTTATACAATTTGATTGCATTAGTAACAATTATTTAATTTCTATTTGTAACTAAAATTTGATTCATAACTGTGGTACTCATAATTTATATTAGTAATCAAAATTTTAATATTAGTGTTTTTTATAATAGCAGTTAGAATGTTAACCATATTAGTAATGATTTCTATTAGGAACTACAAGATAATTCAAAACATAGGTACTCATGGGTTATATTAGTAATCTTAATTTGTAACACTGGTAATAGTTAGATCTGTAACAACTTTTACACTGTTTGTACTAATGGTTTAATTTTATTTACTTATTTATTTAATGTTTTGAGACAGGGTCTCACTCTGTTGCCCAGGCTGGGGTGCAGTGGTGCTCTCATGGCTCACTGCAGCCTCAACCTCCAGGGCTCAAGCGATCTTCCCATCTCAGCCTCCCAAGTAGCTGGGACTACAGGTGCATATCACCACGCCAGGCTGATTTTTTTTTTTTTTTTTTTTTTTTTTTTTTGAGACGGAGTCTCGCTCTGCCACCCAGGCTGGAGTGCAGTGGCCAGATCTCAGCTCACTGCAAGCTCCGCCTCCTGGGTTTATGCCATTCTCCTGCCTCAGCCTCCCGAGTAGCTGGGACTACAGGCGCCCGCCACGTCGCCTGGCTAATTTTTTGTATTTTTTAGTAGAGACGGGGTTTCACCGTGTTAGCCAGGATGGTCCCGATCTCCTGACCTCGTGATCCGCCCGCCTCGGCCTCCCAAAGTGCTGGGATTACAGGCTTGAGCCACCGCGCCCGGCCCTTGATTTTTTTTTTTTTTTTTTTAAGACGGAGTCTCGCTCTGTTGCCCAGGCTGGAGTGCAGTGGCGGGATCTCGGTTCACTGCAAGCTCCGCCTCCCGGGTTCACGCCATTCTCCTGCCTCAGCCTCCCGAGTAGCTGGGACTACAGGCGCCTGCCACCTCGCCCGGCTAGTTTTTTTCTATTTTTTAGTAGAGACAGGGTTTCACCGTGGTCTCGATCTCCTGACCTTGTGATCCGCCCGCCTCGGCCTCCCAAAGTGTTGGGATTACAGGCGTGAGCCACCGCGCCCGGCCTCCGGCCCTTGATTTTTAAATTTTTTTGTGGAAATGGGGTCTCACTACATTGCTCAGGCTGGTCTCAAACTCCTGGGCTCAAGAGATCCTCCCACTTTGGGTTTACATTTTTAAAAAATAATTATAATAGTTTACAACATAGGTACTAATCATTTATACTAATAAACTTAATTTGTAACACCATAATGCACTATAATATTAATTGTTATATTTGATGATATTAGCAATGATAATTCAATTTCTATTATTCAAATGTTCAGCATATTTTATTCTGGCATATTGTAGCCCAATGACCCAACTGTGGTAGTCTCCATTGCGTGTGCCATGCGTATATAATTCAAAACAGGTGCTTATAATTTATATTAGAGCACAATTTGTAATAGCAATAATCATTTGTAATAACAGCAATGATCTTTGATGCTATTAATAATGATTATCCAATTTCTACTAGAAACTACAATTTAATTCATAACATAGGTACTCGTAATTTACAACAGTAAAAATAATTTATAGTATTAGTGATAATTTGTAATATTAGTGATTTTATATATATATATATATATATATATATTTTTTTTTTTTTGAGATGGAGTTTTGCTCTTGTTGCCCAAGCTGGAGTGTAATGGTGCGATATTGGCTCACCACAACCTCTGCCTCCCGGGTTCCAGCGATTCCCCTGCCTCAACTTCCCAAGTAGCTGGGATTACAGGCATGCACCACCACGCCCGGCTAATTTTGTATTTTTTTAGTAGAGACAGGGTTTCTCCATGTTGGCCAGGCTGGTCTCAAACTCCCGACCTCAGGCGATCCGCCCGCTTCGGCCTCCCAAAGTGTTGGGATTACAGGCGTGAGCCACCGTGCCAGGCCAGTGATTATATTTTATAATAGTAACCAAAAGTTCAATTTCTATTAATTAATTAATTTATTTATTGAGACGAAGTGTCACTCTGTTGCCCAAGCTGGAGTACAGTGGTGTGATCTCGGCTCACTGCAACCTCCAACTCCTGGGTTCAAGTGATTCTCCTGCCTCAGCCTCCTGAGTAGTTGGGACTACAGGCATGCACCATCATGCCCGGCTAATTTTTGTATTTTTAGTAGAGACGGGGTTTCACTATGTTAACCAGGCTGGTCTTGAATTCCTGACCTCGTGATCTGCTCACCTTAGCCTCTCAAAGTGCTGGGATTACAGGCATAAGCCACCGTGCCTTGCCAACAATTTAATTTATAACATTACTATTGATAAATGTTATTGGCAATCCTAATTTGAATATAGGTAAAATTTCTATCAGAAGGAATATTTGATAATGTTAGTAATAATGACCTGATTTCTATATGTAATATATTCTGATTCATTACATTAATTCTATCAATTCACATTAGAAATCGGTTTTTAATACTGGCAAAAATAGATAACATGAATAACAGGATCTGATAAATATTGGAATGTATTATGATTTAGTTTTCCTTGTAAGCATAAGGAAACTCATGGTAGACCCTATCGCAAAGCAACTTCATGACCCCACGTGCACACAGCAGCCACACTCTTGATATCACACAGCTGATAATATATCAATATTTTATATTATTGCAGTAGTTATGAATCTTCCCTCCTGCCCACTCTATTTTCCCCAAACTCACCATTTCTTTGTGATTGGGGTAGAAGGTCTGATCAATTAGAGGGAATTCTTCTGTCCCCAGTTTCTTATGCAGTCGAACCATCTGGGCAAACTATGAGAACCAGGAGAGCTGGGTCAGTGAGTCCTTCACCAGGAATCTGTAAGCTTCTGAACACACTCACTTCCCCCAAATCGCAGAGTGGTTTCAAGTTCCCACATGCATGCATGAGCTATTCCCTCTGCCAGTGGCACCCTTCCTGTTACTTACCACCCAGGGCTTGTCACAGAAGTTGTAGACAGAATGCAAGGAGTTAACACTGGGGATTCCAGCATATTGCAGCCCAATGACCAAACTTCGGTAGTCTCCGTTGCGTGCCATGCTGAAGGCGTGCTGGCGGATCAGCACAAAATCCGGCTTCAGAGACCTAGCATGGCAGGGGTTGGAGTGTTGAGAGTTCCCCCAGTAGCTCCCTATCACTCTCGAAACAAAGACCAAGTTTCTACATCTCCATAGCTCCCAGAAATTGCAAAGTGGTTTCTCACCTCTGCACACATGTGCAAGCTGTTCCCTCTGCCTAGTGCACCCTTTCTACCCTCTGCCCACCTGGTGATCCCCTTTAAGCCTCTCCTACCTGTTCCCTTCTCAGCAAGGTCAGCTTGCAGCTTACCCACACAGCTCTGACAACTTCCTGGTCACCATCTCTCAGACTGCAAGCTGTCTTCAGTGTTCTGCCCGGAATAAATTCTAACCTCAGGACCTTTACCAAGGATGTTCTGTCTGTCTAAAGCACTTGCCCCTAGATACCTGCATGGATCACTCCTTCACCTCCATCAGGTTTTTCCTCAAATGTCTCTCCTGCAACCAGGCCACCCTAGCCCAACTGCAGACCCCACCATCATCCAACAATTGCTACATCTGCTTTAGTGCTAAATATTTTTTTCTTTTTTCTTTCTTTCTTTTTAATTAATTAATTTATTTTTTTGAGACGGAGTGTTGCTCTGTTGTCCAGGCTGGAGCAATCATGGCTCACTGCAACCTCTGCCTCTCAGGTTCAAGCGATTTCCCTGCCTCAGTCTCCCAAGTAGCTGGGATTACAGGCACCTGCCACCACGCCTGGCTAATTTTTGTATTTTTAGTAGAAACGGGTTTCACCATGTTGGCCAGGCTAGTCTTGAACTCCTGGGCTCAAGTGATCCACCCACCTTGGCCTCCCAAAGTGTTGGGATTACAGGTGTGAGCCACCACATCTGGTCCCTGCTATATTTTTTTTTTAGCACTTTTACATTTTCTTATTTATTTGTGTATTGTGTGTATCTCACGTAGAATGTAAGTTTCATAAGACCCGGGTTCTTTTTTTTATTTTTTATTTTTTGGTCTTTCAGCATGTAGAATAGCTCCTGGCACACAGTAGGTGTATAATAAATATTTGTTGAATATGAAGTCCTGAGAGCAGCACCTGGCATGTAGCAGATATCTAACAAATGTTTATTTAATTAATAATTGAAGGCTGAGTGTGACGGCTCATGCCTATAATCCCAGCACTTTGAGAGGCCAAAGCAGGTGGATTGTTTGAGCCCAGAAGTTTGAGACAAACCTGGGCAACATAGTGAGATCCCCATCTCTACAAAAAAACATAAAAATTAGCCAGGCATGGTGGTGTGCACCTGTAGTCTCAGCTACTTGGGAGGCTGAGGTGAGAAGATCACTTGAGCCTGAGAAGTTGTAGCTGCAGTGAGCCATGATTGCGTCAGTGCACTCCAGCCTGGGAGACAGAGCAAGACCCTGTCTGAAATATATACATATATATATATATATATATGTGTCTGTGTGTGTGTATATTTATATTATATATAAAATTTATAAATATATTTATATTATATATATATATAAAAAATATATATATATATTTTTAAAGCCTGGCTTGTGGCATGCTGGGGTCCCTGGCTCTTTTTCTGAAGAAAAGTTGGCTCCCCACATTCCATGCCTAAGTTCTTGCCCACAGAAGGATGGGTGGGGAGGTAGGAACTTTCCCCCAGCTCTAAGGGGGAGAGTTCTTATGCCTCGCTCGTAACACCAAGGTACCCTTTTTATACTCACCGCATGACCTTCACCCCATTCCGAAGAACTTCCATGTCCACAGAGAATCCACCATTGGCATGGGCCACAAGGTTGAGATCAGAGAATTCGGCCTGGGAAGGAGAAAAAAATTGGTGATTCACCTACATCACACAAAAATGGCCACTCAGTTTGCAGTATGGACAACTGACCCCCAGGTCCAAATGTCCCAACTTACCTGTTCTACTTTAATGTCAATTTCTCCATGGATCTTTTTCCCTTTGAAGTATTTTGCCCTGGAGAGGAAAAACAGAACACAACTGTCAACGACAAAATCTCAGAAGGGAAGACAAAACACAGGCCCTTTACCCTTTTGCCCCTTCAGTGCTACTAAAGAAACCACAAAGTGCCTTATAATTATTGAAATATTTTGAAAAAATCAAAGAGTGCTTTGTGAATAAAGTATGTTGTAATCCTCACAGAACTGCAAAAATGTTAAAGGACATTGCAAACTGTAAAATGTGGCCTTAAACTGCAGAAAGCAGGTATTTCCCAAAATATAGTCTGCTCATCACATTACCATTGTACATGTTTTTTTAAAAAAACTTCATAAAATTAGCAGTACTACATAAATTAGAACATACTTTGAAATTGCATGGAGACGAGTAAA
The DNA here is from genome assembly GCF_043159975.1 of Macaca nemestrina. Taxonomy (NCBI): domain Eukaryota; kingdom Metazoa; phylum Chordata; class Mammalia; order Primates; family Cercopithecidae; genus Macaca; species Macaca nemestrina. The sequence continues at coordinate 112,834,137 of NC_092145.1, read as the reverse complement.
CGGCAAAGAACCTTAGAAAACACATATCTGGCCAGGTACGGTGGCTTAGGCCTGTAATCCCAGCACTTTGGGAGGCTGGAGGTAGGAGGATTGCTTCAGGCCAGGGGTTGGAGACCACCCTGGACAACATAGAGAGACCCCCCATCTCTATAAAAAAAAATTGAGGGAGAAAAATAAAAGCCAACGACTGTGGCTCACACCTGTAATCCCAGAACTTTGATAGGCCGAGGCGGGTGGATTACCTGAGGTCAGGAGTTCGAGACCAGCCTGGCCGACATGGTGAAACCTCTTCTCTACTAAAAATACAAAATTAGCCGGGTGTAGTGGTGCATGCCTGTAGTCCCAGCTACTTGGAAGGCTGAGGCAGGAGAGTCACTTGAACCCGGGAGGCGGAAGTTGCAGTGAGCCAAAATGGCACTACTACACTCCAGCCTGGGCAACAAGAACAAGACTCCATCTCAAAAAAACCCCAAAAAACGAAAAACAAAAACTAGCCAGGCATAGCGGTGCACGCCTGTAGTCCCAGCTACTGGGGAGGCTGAGGCAGGAGAATGGCTTGAGCCCAGGAGGTCGAGGCGACAGTGTGCTGTGATTGCACCACTGCACTCCAGCCTGGGCAACAGAGCAAGACCTAGGCAAAAAAGAGAGAAAGAAAGAAAGAAAGAAAGAGAGAAAGAGAGAGAAAGAGAGAGAGAGGGAGGGAGGAAGGAAGGAAAGAAGGAAGGAAGGAAAGAAGGAAAGAAAGAAAGAAAGAAAGAAAGGAAGGAAGGAAGGAAGGAAGGAAGGAAGGAAGGAAGGAAGGAACTACATTTCTCTGACGCTTGCCTGTTTTTGTGTATTTTTTAGTCCCTGTGTATATCTCAGTGCTGGTGTCTGGCTGTGTGGCCTGAAGCATCTCTCCACTCTCTGGACCTTTCACAAGGAGGAGCACAATCACCATGTGTGGTTGTGTGCTGTGAGAAACACAATGGCCATGGGTGGGCAGCTGCATCCGACAAGGAGGAGTGGATTGAGTGGTGCGGGCTGGGTGGCTCTAGGAGAAGCCAGTGTAGCTGGCAATCATGGGGGGCAGGGAGGAATGCAGCTGAGGAGGAGAGGGAGCAACAGGAGGGAGGGGGAGTGGGAGCAGCAGTAGGAACATCACGAACTGCTATGTCATTTTCCCCGGGCCTGTCCCCAGCTGGGCTTGGTTTCCGGTGGCCTCCTCCCCCAGGCTCAGGATTTCTAGCCAACAGCCTGCTCCAGGGATGGAAGCTCATCCCCAATCAGGTTTCTCATGGAAGGGGGATAAGGGGGAGAGACTTTCAGGGCTATTGGTCACTGACACGCATACAATCAGGGTCTTGGACACACATACACACACACACACACACACACAGAGCACAAATGGACCCTGGTGACTTGAGTGACATATGCAAGAGACCCCAGGTACAGCTACTTCTTTTTCCTCGCTCTCTCTCTGACACACACACACACACACACACACACACACACACACACACACACACCATCGCTGACACTATCCCCTCAGAAGTGTTAGGAGAGAATCTCTCTCAGCCCTGCACATTTTTCATCTATAAACTGATGAGTGGGAATGATGAGGGTGTATCACTGTTTCTAAAACTTTTCCGACCATAAGTGTAGTTGGATACTGTGGTGGTCTGCTCAGGCCTCTTCTTCAGGGACAATGCACCTTGAATGGCAGCTGCTGACAGCTCATGGCTGTGTCCCCACTGGGAATTGTCTTGTCACAGTGAACTGCCTTGGCCAAGGTTATACCTGCTTCATGAGGGCATCCCCATGGTCTGGTCTATGAGGGGAAAGAAAGGCCAGCCTCCTTGCCTCAACCTGGGCTGACTCTGAAGGACCCTCCCAGCCCCAAGGGCTCCCCCTAAGATCAGTGGAGTCCCCTGAGGCAACTACATCTTGAGCCAGCCTCTCCCTCTGCTCAACCCAACCCTCCTCACAAGCGTTGATCCCAATGGCACACTCCAGTAAGCCTCCTGCATGCAAATCTCCACCTCAAAGTCTTTTTCCAGGGAACCCAATCTAAGACAGTGGGCCATGGAAGTCAAACTACAAGGGTGGTCTAATGCAGTTCTGGCACTGGGTTACCCAGCAGCCAGATGGCAGTGAGGATCTGTCAGTAGTGGGAGGTGGGGGATAGATAGCCTCCGATATGCTGTAGCAATGCAAAGTGCTCTGCAGCAGGTCCGGGCTGTGGTGCAAGCAGGATGTGACTTAGGCCATATGATCTGGCAGATCCTATGACACTGGAGGTGTCAGTAGTAGGAAAAGACGCTGTGTGGAATTTCTTCTCCCAGGTGGGAGAATACAGTGCAGGCCCCCAGGGTTTTGGAGCAGCAGTGACTTTTCCTGATGGTGGGCTGTAATGGGATTCTGGTGGAAGGGAATGTACTGGCTGGTGAAATACTCCTGGAACATGAGTGATGTCAGGGAAATGGTAACCAGACTTTGGTGACTATTCCCTAAATGCCATTGAGTAGCTGAAGAAAGACCTGACGTGCTCAGGGTGAATTCAAGGCAAAACGTGAAAGCCAGAGGACCTCCGTGACTCCATTTAAGGAAACCCTCATCTCCCGCAGTCAGAGGGCAGACAGAAGGGAGGGCCAGGCTCAGAATTCAATTCTACATGGTGGCGGAGCTTCAGAGAAAGTTGACTTCTCAGGCCCAGCACATCTCCTAGGCCATGCTCATGTCCCTAATAGGACAGGAGTAGGACTCTGAGATGGGGATATTTGGGCAGATGCAGTTAAACACCTTGAACTTACAGACTCACCTGCATCCACTGGGCCTGCTGAAGTAGACTACTCCCCTGAGTTAGAATATAGACCTTCTGCTTAAAGATAATGCAGAGGCCTCAGATGACGCAGGCGCTTTGTAAGATAATGCCTGCCCCCTCAGAGTTTACCTCCCACCTCTCCTCCTGTTAACCAGACCAAAAATTAGGGTGAAATCCTAGTGAAACCTGACTGGACAGGTTCTAGGCTTGCAAAGGAAGGAGATAAATGATCTGTAGAAGAACCTAAAGAATCTGGCTAGTATGTATTGGCAGGGGCTGAGAAGGTATGAATGAGACTAGATCCTGAGGACAATGGGCGAAGGAGGTAGAACAGGAAGTTGGCGCGCTCTCCCAGGATATGGAACTTAAAACCCTGGCGAGGACTCTAGGAAGTGTTACTAACACACTGGTATTTGGAAACCTGGAGTAAACAATGGCCCACACTAAGTGAAGCAAAACTTCCATGGCAGATTGCACAGGGAAGGATTAAAGGGCTCAAAGAAGCAGACATGTTGGAGTAGATATACTACTGAAGTCTGGAAAACCCACCAGCTGATTAAGGCCTGGAGGATACACTCAACTTATGAAATCAATAAGAAATATGCTGGTGAGGGTGGTACCAGTCACGCTGAGAAGCACAGTAGTGGTAAGGTGATAAATGAGTCCTGGCCCAGGTCCTGCTTACAGTGGGTCTGGGGGGTCCAGAGACCCATCCAGTGGTCACTTCCTCAGTTCACAAATGTGTAATTGCAATGGCATACTTTGTAGTTGTCAGAACCCCTACATGGGCTCCTCAGCCTGTGGCGTAAGAGCTATTTCAGTAGGGAAGTCCAGATAGAAGCTTCTAAAATGGTGCACACCCCCATGCCCTGAACAAAACAGTAAACCACAAACAATATTGCATCCATCCTATGGGTGATTATGGAAATCAATGCCACATTGAAAGATCTAAAGGATGCAGGGGTGTTGGTCTCATCTTATCTCCATTGAACTGAGTGGCCTGGTCCCTGGAGAGGTCAGATGGGTCCTGGAGAATGCTTGCAGACTACTGCAAGCACAATCAAGTAGTACCCTTGCTTGTACCTGCCATACTGGACATGCTGTCATTGTCAGAGCAGATTAATAAGACCTCAGGTACAGCAGGTAGCCACTGACTTGGCAAATGAATTCTTTTCTATTCTGATTAGGAAAAAGGATCAGAAACAGTTCACACTCACGAGACTGATGATAATATTCGTAAATGGTCTTTCATAGGGCTATGCTATCTCTCTCACCTGGTGTCATAATATAGTTCAAAGAAACCTGGACTATCTGGACATCCCATGGAATAGCACACTGGACCACCACATCGATTGCATCATACTGATTGTGTGAGATGAACAAGAGAGGGTTAGCATATTGCCCTGGTAAGACACATTCACTCCGGGGGTGGGGGATAAACCCCACAAAGACTCAGGGGACTGCTGCATTAGTAAAATTTTTAGGAATCCAGTGGTCCAGGTCAGTAAATCAGGACGGCCCCTCCAAAGAATAGGGCAAAGCATTGAATCATGCACCTTCCACCATGAAGAGGAAAGCACAATACCTAGCAGGCTTCTTCCCGTTCTGGAGGCAGCATATCCCCCACGCACAAATGCTGCTCTGACCCATATTCCAGGCAACATGTAAAGCTACCAGCTTTGTGTGAGGGCCAGAGCAGAAAAGGGCTCTGCAGCAGGTCCAGGCTGTGGTACAAGCAGTCCTGCCATTTAGGCCAGATGATCTGGCAGATCTTATGATGCTGGAGGTGTCAGTAGTGGGGAAAGATGCAGTGAGGAGCTTATGGGAAGCCTGAGTGGGAGGCCCTTGGGGTTCTGGAGCAAAGCCATGCCATCTGCAGCAGAGAATTTTACGCCTTTTGAGAAAGATATCCCATTGAGGTGCTGGGCCCTGATAGAGACAGAATGCTTGACCAGGCACCAAATGATTGTGCATCCAGAAGTTCCCATTATGAGCTGGGTCCTGCTAGGCCTGCCAAATAATAAAGTCAGGTGGGCCCGGCAGTCAGGATTGAGCCCAAGCAGGACCAAGCAAGGTGCATGAGCAGGTAAATAACCCTGATCCCCATGTCTTCCACAACTGTTGTGCTAGTGCCTGTCTCACTAAGGGGACTCCATAAAACTAGCTGATGAAAGAGGGAAAGGTCTAAGCTTGGTTCACAAATGGGTTGTCTTAGTATGTGGGTGGAAGCCAAAAATGGGCAGTGGTTGCACTGTAACCCAACTGGAATGGGCTTGAAAGACAGTGGCAGAGCTCCCAGTGGGCAGAGCTTCAGGCTGTGTACTTGCTCATCTCCTTTGTGCAGAAAGAGAAGTGCCTCAAGATTAGAATACATATATCCACTTATGGGCAGTGGTAAATGGTTTGGCTGGTTGGTCAGGGGCCTGGAAAGAAAAAGATTGGAAGATCCAGACAAAGAGGTCTGGGATACAGAAATGTGGGCAGACACCTAGGAGTGGGTAAGAAGTGAGGAGTGAGACTGGGTGTGGTGGCTCACGCCTGTAATCCCAGCACTTTGGGAGGCCGAGGTGGGCAGATCACCTGAGGTCAGGAGTTCAAGACCAGCTTAGCCAACATGGTGAAATCCCATCTCTACTAAAAATACAAAAATTAGCCAGGCGTGGTGATGCACGCCTATAATCCCAGCTACTCGGGAGGCTGAGGTAGGGGAATCGCTTCAACCCGGGAGGTGGAGGTTGCACTGAGCCGAGATTGCGCCACTGCACCAGCCTGGGCGACAGAGTGAGACTCTGTCTCTAAAAAAAAAAAAAAAAAAAAAAAAAAAAAAAAAAAGAGGAGTGAGGATCTTTGGATCGTGTGTTAACACCCACCAGACAGCATCTGCCATCAGACAGCATCTGCCATGGCGCCATGGAAGTGACACTAGGCAACCAGGTAGACAGCATGAGTCAGCCCGATGATGTCAGCCAGGCTCTAATCAGCCACCTCAGTGCTAGCAGATGGGCACATGAATAAGTGGCAATAGCAGCAGAGAAAGAAGCTATGTGTGGGGGCAGCAGTGTTACTGCTGAATGTCCAACCTGCCAGCAACAGAGACTAATACTGAATCCCTGACATGCCACCATCCCTCCAGAAGGCCAACCAACCACTTTGTGGCAAGCTGATTACATTGGGCCCCTTCCATCCTGCAAAGAGCAGTAATCGATTTTGACTGCAATATTCCATATTTGAGTTTGCCTTTTCTTACTGCAGGACCTCAGCCAGCTCACTGTCTAAGGGCTTACATAACATTTGATCCACCAGCACGAGACCCCGCATAACACTGTATCAAACCAAAGGACACACTTTATAGCAAAGTAAAGGAATGCAAAGCAAAGGAGGTGCAAAAGTGGACCCATGACCATGGAATTAACTGATGGTATTACACACCACGCCACCCAGGAGCTGCTGGCCTGACAAAATGATGGACCAATTTGGTGCAGCCACAGCTAAGACACCAGGTTGGAGGTGAGACTATGCAAGAATGGGCACTATCCTCCAAAACAGTGTCAACCCTAAATCAATGGCCATTGTAGGTGCTGTGTTTCCTAACAGGTAGAATACACGGGTGTGGGGACACAGAGGTCAGGAAGGAGTGACCCAGCTTACCAGCAATCCCAGTGATCCACTTTTGAAATTGTGCTTCCTGTTCCCTCAGGGCTCTGCAAGGTTAGAGGTCCTGGTTCTCCAAGGGGGAACACTGCTACCAGGGGACACAGCAAGAATCCCATTAAACTGTAAGCTATGATTGCCCTCAGGGCACTTCAGGTTTCTCATGCCGAGGGACATAAAGAGGAGTCATTGTCTTGGCAGGGGACATGACTGACCTTGCTCCTCAGGAGGAGGTAGAGCTGCTGGTATGCAGTGGAGGCAGGGAGGAGTATGTTTGGCACCCAGGGGATCTGCTTGGGCATCTGTTGGTACTCCTTGCTCAACTTTGATAGTAAATGGGCAATGTGGTTGTTTGTACAGCAGCTACAGCCTGAGAAGGGCATGGGGACTAAAGGCTCAGGGATCTCTGCAGGATGGGAGCCACCCAGACCAAGAGAGGTGCTAACTGAGGGTGGGGGGGAATCTAGAATGTGCAATAGAGGAAGGAGAGGATGAATATCATTTATGACATTGAAATCAACTGCAGCAGCAGAGACTATGGCTCATCTCACTACTGTGCTCTTTCAAGTGTCCCTGAGAAAACAAGACCGATTAGAATTGTGGAAATGCCATTCCCCAATGGGGTGAACTTACTATAAGAAGGAAGTGGATCAGAGCAGTGCAAGGTGTGGACTATATGCTCTCCTCAGATCCTTACCTCCTTGCTCCAGGCCTTTGCATCTATCCCCAGCTTCTGGAATTATCTACTGCTGATGGCTCACAGGTGTCCCTCACTGGGCACTGGCCTCTGCAACAGGGATTTGCCTCACCCAAGATTATGCCTCCTCCCAGGGGGCAGGCTACAGCCAATGACTGACGTAGGAATTCAAAGCCTGGCCACCCCGCTTCAACTGGGACAACTCTGAAGGGTCCTTCCAGTGCCAGAGCTCCCCAGAGGATTGGCTGAGTCCTCTGTTGTGGCTGCATCACAGCTCAACTTTTCCCTCTGCACAATCCTGCTTCCCTCGCCACCTCCCCCACAGGTGTTATTCCCAAGCACTCTCCCCAGTAAATCTCCTGCACGCAAATCTCAGAGTCTCGGGGTCTGCTTCCAGGGAAATCTATCTGAGAAAAGAAGCCACAGTAAGAAATAAAGCTTATATAACCCACTATATATGTATTTGCATAATAACCCATCCTATATATGTAATATATATTACATAAGACACATATGTTGTACAGCAAATATGAGGATATAGAATGTCTTATATATTATGTAACATATAAAATGTTGTATATTATATATTATGTGTATATGTATTTAGAATGTATATAAATACATATGCATAATTGGAATTTAGGTTTCAATAGATAATTATCTTTACTATGGGTAATGCATTCTGATTTTTCTACGCTATTTTATTTCATTTCATGAAGAAGAACATATACATGTAGATGTATTATATACTGTAAAGCCGTATTATATACTGTATGCCATATATAATATACATTATAGATTTTATATCTTAATGGAATAACATTATATGTTTTGCTAAACAACAACTTCATTTACTATGTGCAATATGCTCTGTTATTCTCTATTTTTATTTATCCTACTTCATGGAGAAAGTGAAATGTTGGTCATAAGCCAATACGTGACCCATAGTTTGAGAAACACTGGACAGCCGGGCCCGGTGGCTCATGCCTGTAATCCCAGCACTCTGGGATGCCGAGGCAGGTGGATCATGAGGTCAGGAGTTCGAGACCAGCCTGACCAACATGGTGAAACCCCATCTCTACTAAAAATACAAAAATTAGCCAGGCATGATGGCACGCACCTGTAGTCCCAGCTACTCAGGAGGCTCGCTTGAACTCGGGAGGCGGAGGTTGCAGTGAGCTGAGATCACGCCAGTACACTCCAGCCTGGGCGACAGAGCAAGACTCCGTTTCAAAAAAAAAAAAAAAAAAAAAAAAGAGGGAGAAAAACACAGGACAAAATTATCCACAAAATGGGGGAGATGAGTCTCAACTTAGAGTTTTCAACTTTAAACCACAGAGGAATTGAGACCCAGGAAGGAATGAGGGTGGTGAGGTTTGGTGGGAAAGGCGTCAGACTGTATTTGGGTGTACATTCCATCACAGCATTTGTACAACTCCTCCTTTATTCGGGGCTGAAATCCCTGAAGCTTGTGTGGTTCTGAGTGTCTGCAAGTTGGTGAAACAAGTCTCTGTTCCCCATACTGAGCCTGGCGTACATACATAGGCTCTCTCCCTTTGTCCACCCCACCCCACATATAGTAGACACTAAATAAATATTTGTTAGATTGCCTGGAAGAAAAGACTGGAAGGGATGCTGGGATAAAGGGGGGCTTCTGAGATGCAGAAGGGGAAGGGATGGATCGTTCACTGAATTCAGCAGGTGCTCAATAAATGTTTTCTGGACAAAGAAAAAATGGAAAACATTGGATTTGTGATTATGGAAAGGGGAAGGAACTTGTCAGTATTCCATAGATAATAAATGCTTGACGGAAAGAAGGAAGCAGCCGCAAAGGACCTGTGTGGAGGGATGGAGTGGAGACGGGAAGTCTAAAGGAGGGTGGTTACCTACATCCAGCAGAGGTCTCATTGATGTTTGCTGACTTCAATGGAGCAAACTTAACCAGGAAGATAACACGTTGGTGAGTGGACGTTGGTGAAGGAATTACAGCACGTACTCCATAAATGCTTTACAGATTGATAGAGAAAAAAGCAGAGAAGCCTGCTGCAGGGATGATAATGTGGCTGTTTGAAAATAATAGAGTAAGAGATTAATAAGTGTTTTCTGGACTAATTCGGGAAGAAAAAGGCAGCTGGGGAGATGGCTACTAAGTGGAGGAAGAGGCCTAGCTAGAATAAATGGAAAACAGCACACATTGCGAGCTTTCAGGATTGTGTTGTGTAAAAGGCAGGATGGAGATTGTTGAAGGGGAAATTAGAACTGCAAGAAGGGGATAAGAGGCATTTAATGCAAGGTTCTTAGTAGTATACGATAAATGCTCATTAAATGATTGTGGGGTTGCGTGGAGGAAAAGGTATAGCAAGGCAAGCTGGCAATTGAGGATTTCAAGCACGCCTGCATTTAGAAAAAAAAGAAGGAAGGGGAGCTGAAGAAGGGTTATTCCTAGTATATTATGGTGAATAATAAATGCCTCCCACACTTTCATGGAAATGATTCAATAAATATCTGTAGAATGAATAAATTGCTCCGAATAGAGAGAAAGGCTACTACTGGGTAAAGGCTCCTGGGGGAGAGGTAATCTGACCAGTAAACAGCTGGTACTCAATACATTTAGGCTGAAGTAGAACCCTGGAGAGAGAGCTCTTGAGGCAGGGGCAGAGATTTCTAGAGACTTGGAAATAGGAAGTTGAAAGTGACTTACATGGTAAGTGCTCAGTAAGTGTTTACTTAAATAGTAAAACTATTAAGTAAACAGTAAACTTAGTAAATTTACTAAATTTATTTAGTAAATGTAGTAAATTAAGTAAACAGTAAAACTATTAAGTAAAAGTTTTTACTTAAATAAGTGTTATTTAAATAGACTAAAAGCCCTTTGGGGGGATGGAATTAAAGTTGGTAGAGGGAATCCTAGGGGTACTGAAGGGAGTGGGAAAGGGGTGATCATTATAAACTCAACTCTGGATTTATCACAGGAAAGGACCTTGGGAGAGGCCTTGTGATTGGAGCAGGCTCTCCTAGGGGTAAGGAAGAAGAACGTACTCCCCAAAACAACAGGTCCTGCATATGTGCTCATTGGAGCTACTGTTAAGAAAACAATTCTGGGGAGGAGGTGTGAATATACAGAACACACAGAAGGCACTCCATAAATGCTCAGGGGAGCCATTGAAGGAAAAGGTCTTTGGGGGAGGATGATTAGAATGGAGCACATGGCAGACAAGGAATAAATACTCACTGGATCCACTAGAAGAAAAGGCCTTTGGGGAGTGGGGCTGGGGATGGACATATAATCACCTGATCAATGCTCACTGCATCCTTGAAGGAAAAGCCCTCTGGGGAGGGGAAATAGGAGTGCAGAAAGTTGATCTATGGGAGCTTCATTCTTCATCCATAAGAGAAAAGGCTTTTGTGAAGAAGGCACACAATCAGGTACACAGTAGGTGCTCCATAAATACTCCAAGGAGTGATTAAAAGAAAAAGTCTTTGGAAAGAGTGACTGGAATGGTACACACAGCAAGTGTAAGATATCTGAGCACTGTATTAACTGGAGGCACAGGCCTTTATGGAGGGGTCTCAGGTTGTGTCATGCAGAAAGTGCTCAATACATGCAGACTGAAGCCACCGGAGGAAAGGGTATTGGAGAAAGGGTTTGAGGGTGGGGTATACAGCAGGCACCACTCAATGCATGCTTGCTGAATACACTGGAGGAAAGAACTTTTAGAGAAGGCTCACTGCAGGCAGTTGATAAATGCTAGATGGATCCACCAAAGGAAAGGTCTTTGAAGAAGTAGCTGGAGAAGGGGGGATACAAGAGGCACTCAATAAATGTTTTCTAGACACACTGTAGGGAAAGGTCTTTGAGGAGACAGTCTGAAGATGAGTCACACACAAAACCGCTCATGGAACTCACTGGAGGAAAATGATTTGCTTGAGAAGGGGTTTGGAGGTGGGGCACGTGTCAGGCACTTAACAAATGCTTCCTAGATCCTTTGGAGAAAAGGTCCTCAGGGAGAGAGCTTGGAGTTGGGGCACAGAGAAGGCATCCAATCAAAACTCACAGGATCCATGAAAGGCAAAGCTTTTGGAGAAAAGCTGGGGTGGGATACACAGCAGGTACTCAATGTTTACTAAAGAGTTTAGAAGGGCTTTAAGGACGGAGCTGGGGTGGGACACATAGCATAGACTGGACACATGCTCACAAGACCCATTAGAGAAGGCCTTAGGGCAAGGGTTGAGGACAACAGGACAGTATCAGGCTCTCAAAAAATGCTCACAAAGTTCATTGAAATCAAAGGCCTTGGGGAAGGGCTCTTGGATGAGGCATACTGCAGGTACTAGATAAGTGCTCACAAGATCCATTAGAGGACAAGGCCTATGGGGCAAGGGTTAGGAAGGGTAGGCAGGACACGTTCGGTTTTTGAAGGCTCATAGGATACACTGAAGCCAAAGACTTTTGGGGGAGGCGGAGTAGGGAACAGGTACACAGCAGGTGCCCGATAATTGCTCCCTGGATCCATCAAGGTTTAAGGGGCGAAGTGGGGGCGACAAGGGCGGGGCACAGAGGAAGCATCCAGCTTAATAACTTAAAGGAAAAAGATTTAGGTGAGAGGGCAGGTGCCAGGCACACAAGCGGCGCTCGATAATTGCTCATTTGCAGAGGAACGACCTGGGGGACCCAGGCCCACGGGAGACGTCCACGGCAGTGGCTTACCAGTCGGTGTGCGGCTCGTCGATGACCAGCAGCACCTTGGAGGCGGCGCCCCCGCGGCCTGCGCCCCCAGAGCCGCCGCCCACCTGCTCGCTGAAGGTGGCAGCTGCTGCCGCCGTGGTCTGCTTGACCGCGTTGGACAGCGACGAGAAGAAGCCACCGCCCCCCGAGGACCCGGGGCTAGGGGCGGCCGGAGAGGCCGCGGGGCCGACCCCGGAGGACCTCTCAGCAGTGGCGGTCCCGGGACCGGGCGTGGCTCCGGGGCTGTGGGCACCGGGCGGCGGCGGGGGTGGCTGCGGACGCTGCAGGTCTGTCATGTACCCATTCGGCAGATTGGCCATAAAGTTGCTGTCCGACAGGCGGCGCCGCAGGTAGTTCATGGCTGCGGCTTGGGGCAGGGGGTCCTAGGGGTGGTCTGGCCAGGAGCCGCGGGGGCGGACTGCGCGGTGCCCAGGAGCACAGCTGCGCTCTCAGGCACGACACGACTCCTCCGCTGCCCACCGCAGACTGAGGCAGCACTGAGTCGCCGGCGCCGCAGCGCGGATGGTCGCGCCCGTGCCCCCCTATCTCGCGCCTCGCGTGGTGCGGTCCGGCTGGGCCGGCGGCGGCGCGGACGCGACCAAGGTGGCCGGGAAGGGGAGTTTGCGGGGGATCGGCGAGTGACGTCAGCGCGCCTTCAGTGCTGAGGCGGCGGTGGCGCTCGCCGCCAGGCGGGGGCGAAGGCGCTGTCCGCGGTGCTGAAGCTGGCAATGCGCACGCGCCTCGCCGCATCCTGTTTCCCCTCCCCCTTTCTGATAGGGGATGCGCAATTTGGGGAATGGGGGTTGGGTGCTTGTCCAGAGGGTCGGGGTCGGTCATCAGGTAGGCACCCCCACTCCGCCTCATCCTGGTCCTAACACCCACTCGCACTCATACACAGGGCCCTCCGCAAATACTCGGTTTGTAGTGTTGATATTCAACTCAGAAGGCATTTTTTGGGGGGAGGGGGGCAATGGAAGCACACTCAGAGACACGAAAGTAGAGAAATAACCCCCTCACAGAGGGGGGTGAGGTCACACGCAGTGCCCGCGGGGAGATTAGTCTCCCACGTCCACACAGGCTCAGCTAGGCAGAGAGCGGGGGCATCGTAGACAGCATCAGACAAGCGGAGGTGGACACTTGGGCGGTGTACACACCCTTGCCCAAGGTGGCAAGGGGGGCCTGGAGGCACACAAGAAATGACACACATATAAACACACACAAAAGTGAGGAAACATACAAGGGCATGTACAGACAGAGAACACACGCCAGTCTAGGTATACATACAGACATACAAGTCCAGGGTAACACATATGGGCATATTACATACACGCATGCATACACCCATACGCACACATACACAGGCAACACACTGCCACACAGAGACCCAGGGAAACTCATATGAGAATACGCTCGCAAACAAAACACATTCCCACCGATGATCATGGAGAAACCTAGATCTGCAACACAGACATTCTCTGCAGCCCCAGCCCTGGTGCATGTCCACCCCCACACCAGAACACACTTGGTATATACGCCACCATCCCTTTGCTCTGGACACAGCCAAAACCCATGATAACCACCTGATGTCATCAGTGCCCATGGCTGTCTCCCCCTGCACCCAAGAACTTTCCACAGAGGCAGGCCCATCCCATGGTGCACACACAGTAGGTACCAAATAATGTTTGCATATAAGCAAATGAGGTAGTCCAAGCAGAGGTGGGATATGGGAACCTGTCAAATCTTTATGATTCTGACTACAATAAAATCACTAATTCATAATCATTTGTTCACTGTTTGTACCCAACTGTTAACTAAGCTGTTTACATGCATCATTTCATCCAACCCTCACAACAATCCAATGGGGTGGATAATATAATTTCTATTTTATAGATGAAGGAATATAAGAACTCCAATTAATTCCCAAAGGGTCATGTTCACTTTATGATCAATACATTTTTTTCTTTTAAGAATGTGCCAGGAGGAGAAAACATCCAGTGCCAATGTGGCCGGAACAAGCTGAAGGGGGTTGTGGTAGCAGGGGCCAGATTGGGTAGGACCTTGACCATAGTGAGCAGTGATAGTGGACTAGGAGAGGTGGCAGAAGATAGGCAAGAAGTAAGTAGATATGGAGTCTCTTTTGCCTGCAGAATTTTCAGGTGAATCATCCACTTATTCATTTGTTCATCCTTTATTCATTAAATCATTGGCTGGTTTAAACAAGGCAGTAATAGTGTGGGGTCTGGAGACACAGTGCCTGGGTTCAAGTGGGGTCTCCACCATACACTCCACCAACACAAATCTTTCTGAGATTTGGTTTCCTCATCTGTAAAAAGGGTACATCTCTAACCCACCTCTAAGGAGAGGGGTAGGAAGGGGGCAACCTCCGTACCTTTGCATGTGCTGTAACTTCTGCCAGGAATGCCCTCTCCTTCCCCTTCTCGAGGGCTGCCTTTGGCCACTGTCTGCAGGAACTCCTCACTTCCAGGTCTCAGATTCCATCCCCTCCTCCTCTAGGCTTCCACAGTACCCAAGTCAAACATTTCCCAAACCATCCGCTACTCCCTCCTCCAACCCAGCCAGCTTCAGTCCCACCTCTACGCCTTTGATTTGGCCACTCTTTCCTCCTCCCTTCAGGATTCCTTCTCTGGCATTCCAAATCCCAGTGTTCCCCAGATGGGGATCTCCCCGCAAATCAGATATTTTCCAATGTCTTGAAGTATGTGCTCCCTGGTTTTTTGCCCAGTAACGGAAGCAAACAAGCTGTGCAGGGTGCGGTGCCCTCTTTGGAGACAGGAACAGCTGCAGGTCTACAGATCCTTCTGGCTCCTTTAGGTCTGAATTCAGGTTCCTCAGGAAACTATCTCCAGGCTGCGCCTCTTCCTAGGGTCCCCATTCCTAGGTTCCTAGTACTTGTGGCCCTAGCACCATTTCCTTTTTCCAGTTGGCTCAATTTCCAGAAATTAATTTTTTGTACATTGTTTTGTAAAGGAATGAGGATTCACCTCAGGAGTGCCTCAATTCACTAAGGCAAAGGTAAGGCTCCCCCAAACTGTCTCCATCTTCTTCAGCAGGAATAGGCGTACAAAAGGGGCCCCAAGAATGATTTTGCTGTACACTGGTGAGCAATGACTCTCAAACACACACCCCTGACATATGTTCACATTCAGTATTGTACCCATGTTTGTAACTCACACATAGATATCCATGGTACCTTCATGTGTATGTGCATACACGCAGGACTCCTGCATTGTTATGGCATACACACAGTTGTAACCTTACACACATGCCACATATCAATACATCCTTAATTCTTGCACAGCCCCAAAGGTCTGCATCTCTCTCTCTCTCTCACACACACAGCTGAATTCCCACTTTATTGTAAACATATACCTCTCTCATACCCTGTAGTAGCAACCAGAACCCCTCACTTTGGCTCAGTCTTCCCAAGATGACCAGTAAGTACTCATCAGCTTCCACTTCACTTCAACTCATTGACTGGTCCATTTGAATAAGGGGAAAACGACCCAGAGAAGTCAAGTAAGTGTACCGATATACTCTGGGTGTGCATGTCACAAACCTCCCACCCAAAACCTCCCCACACAGAGGGGTCCCCTCCACCCACAGCACTCTTGATATTTAAGACCTCACCACAATCCATGATGCTTCAAAAATGTCCAGCCTACTACCTTTCTGTGCGTGTTTCCTTTGTAAAATGGGGATAATAATACTGACTCACATGGGTCTGCTCTGGATGAAATAAGTTCATGCTATGGAAAGCCTTAAGACACTACTAAGCACACAGTAAATACTTTCTAAGTAGCAGCTATTACCATGATTATTATCATTCTTATGATGCGTCTCTTCACAAGGGGCCTGGCATTCAGTAAGTGGTAAATGAATGAGCAAATGCTAAGAGCACTGGTGTCTGGCTTTGTTCCCTTTACTGCGGAGACACGTAACGCTCTGATTCGTCTTCTTCTCTATTCCCCGTGATGTCCAGCACTATTGTTAGTATACAGTAGGCGTTAAGTGTTGAATAGATGTTCACACGAAAGGAATACCTTCTGAGTCCGTTCCCTCGCTCAGATGTCCTCTTTCTACCAGCCCTCCTCCACCCTAGCTGCTCAGACTTAGCTTTAGTATACAGCAGGCGCTAATAAGTGTTGAATGAATGAACAAATACCAGGGGAAAGTGTCTGGATTTGTCTTGGGGGCTCCTGCGGGCAGACACTGACTCTTAACTTCTTTGCCTCCGCCTCAGCTCAGAGTGCAACACAGGCACTTCCTCGGCCCGCCCCCCGCCTCGCCGAGCTATTTGTCGCTGGTAATTGCGGCATTGGAGCTAGGCTGTCGGGAGTGGGTGGGTGCAGGTGCTCGGGCGGCAGAGTGCCAGCCTCGGCCACGCCTCTGCCGTTCATCCTCCACAGACGCGGAGTCGGAGTCGGCCAGCAGAGGCTCCTCTGAGGCTCCAGCTGGTGGGAATCTAGGGAGGTCCAGGAGGCGGGGAGACAACGAACAAGCACGCCGGCCAATCAAGAAGTGCCTGCCAAGACAAGTAGCCAATCAGGGAATTCGTAACGCGGAGCTCTGCAGAGGAACGTGCCGGGCGGCCCTGGAGCACTAAGGGGGGCTGCGCAGGGCCCAGACACTGGGGTAATGGCAGCGGCGGGGAGAGGCTGGGGCTGCACACTCGCTTTCACTCCTGCCAACCTGCGACCACAGTGGAAGATACTGTTGTCCGCAACAGACTGCTGTGTCTTGGCCCGTGCTGTGCCCTTTGCCCTGTGGGATGCTATCACCCTACTTTTGGGGAAGGGGATGGGTTGTTTTTCCTCCTTTAAGGAATCGTAGACGAGCTCTTAGAGGTTAGTTTATTGAGGTTTGGAAGGTCAGGGTGCTCAGAGTGGAGGAGAGAGGTGTTAGAGTTTCTCTTCCTCAGGGTCTTTGCAAGCAGGCACGTGTAGACATGGTCGTTTCTCCTCCACCACCAGCTTCTGCCCCTGTAGCTCCTCACACCGTGGCAGCGGCCTCCCCCAGAAGGTCACGTTCTTCTCGCCCTGACCTTCGACCATGGAAACGGTGGGCCTGAGGCATTAGGGGTGGGAAGGAACGGAAGGGAGAAGCTCAGGGAAGGCAAGAATGCATTCAAATCTTATTGAGCGCCTGCTATGTGCCAAATGCTACCTTTTATTTGTTTTATCTGTTTTCTTTTTTTTGAGACAGGGTCTCATTCTGTTGCCCAGGCTGTGCAGTGGCACAGTCATAGCTCACTGCAGCCTCAATCTCCTGGGCTCAAGTGATGCTTTTGCCTCAGCCTCCCAAAGTGTCGCTGGGATTACAGGCGTGAGCCACTGTGCCTGGCCTCCCAACATTACTTTTTAGCTATGGGATATTGGGCAATTTCTTTAGCTTCCCTGTGCCTCAGTTTCCCTCATCTGCAAATGAGAATGGTAGGAATAGTAATATTAATACTCACCTCACGGGGCCGAGTGAGGATAAATGAGTTAATTCAGGTAAAGTGCTCAGAGCAGTACCTTACACACAGCAAGTGCTCAATAAATGCTGGTGAATGTTACTTGTTGGCATGAGCTACTTTCTCTTACGTCCAAAATATATATCCTTTATATCTCTTTCCACTGCCTCTAGGAAAAAACCCAATGCCTTGTCCTGACATTCAAGGCCTTATCATTGGGCCCAAATCCCTGCCCCAAGCCAATCTCTCTCTGTCTTTCTCCTCCACTTTATTCAAGCTCAGTCCATGTCCAGAAAGGTCTTTACCTGGGTTGTTTCTCCCACTAGGCAAGCCCTCCATTCACTCCCATCCCAGTTTTCTCCATTGCTTCTTCCTCCGCTCAGTCTCTCACTCACTCAAGTCCTTTGTGCCTCCATTCAACACCTCTAATTCATCTTCAGGCCCCACTCTAACCCCCCCAGCTGGGAGATCTCTTCCCAGATGGCAGCCCTTCCACGAGCTGGGAATAGTCCACTTAATCTAGTAGCTTGATGTATGTGGAAGGAAGAAAAGGGATGACCGTTTTAACCCTCTGGCACCTGGATGTTAAATGGATGAACATTTAACACCTGGGCCCTTCTGGCACCTGGAAACACTTATGGCAGCTAATCACCTAGCTCCAAGTCTTTGTTCACAGTCTTGATGCCAGGAATGCCTTTCCCAACCCCTACCTTCCCTGGGAGGCCCAATCAGCTTCCTGGACCTAGGTTGAGGTGGCAGCCCCTGTTGCATGCACCAGCTGTTCCTCATATGCCTCCTGTCAGGGGCCTGCTCAGCTGGGTCCCTTGGAGGATCCACAGGATCTGGGCTGTGTGTATCTGCAACTGTTGCTGAAAAAGCCTTGGAGTGCCTTAGGGCAGTGAGATGCTGACAAAGTGGATGGAGGCATGAGTGACTGTGGGAGCCAGGCAGTGAATGGAGGCCTGAGTGGCGGCAGCTAAAAGCATGAGTAACTAAAGGTTGGAGTCAATGACACATGAAGGACTAAGTGAATGGGAGAGTGGATGAGTGACTGAATGAGTGACTGAGGGGCACAGAGGCTACAAATTCTCCCCCAAGAGCTTCTTTCTCATCTTCTTTCGTTTCTCCCCACTTCCTGCAGCTGGGAGGTGGCACTCGGCAAGGCAGATACCTTAGATTCAGCAGTGGAAGCCCTGGTTTCCAGGGGTAGCTGACTCTCCCGCCTGTAATATCATGACCCCCTCCCAGGCATACTTTGCCCTCTCACTCACGGGTACTTGGGGAGCAAGGGTGTGCAGAGGCGCTGGCGGGCACGGGTAGGATTAGGTCCACAGGGGGGCATGCACAGCCCCCAGGTACTCCACTCTGACCATGATCCTTTCACTGCAATGAGGGGTAGGGGTCACAGAGTCAGAACTGGAGGTCTTGGTGGGAAGGTGAGAGGGAGGCTGCAGAGACGTGAGGTGCAAAGCAGAGAGTTGGAAACCCCTTATTCTGCATGGGCCACCCCACCCTCAGAGCACAGTCTGGGGGACACTCACAGGGGCAGTGTTGGATGCTGTAGCAGTGCCGAATATCCTGTTGTTGCCCGGTACATCGATGTCCGTCAAACTTGCGGCCCTTGCAGGTCCTCCAGCGTGACTGCTGGCCCGGGATTTCTTCACAGCTGATGGACTTCATGTTCCGGCGGACACAGGTGCTCCACTGTCCCCACAAGTCCCACTCTCCATCCACTGCAGAGACAGGGCAAGAGGAGATTGGAACAAAGCAGGGAATCAGCAAGAGGTTCAGAGGAAGAAATGAGAGCGGTAGGAGGGAGTAGAGGTGATCAGATGTGCGAATGGGGGATCGGGGTGGAAACAAGGTATCAGGGCCAGGAAAGGAGGAATCAGAGACAGGAGCAAGGCCTCAGCAGCAGGAACTGGGCAGCAGAGAAGGGCATGGGGGGCTTAGGCATGCAAATCGTGAACTCTGAGATGCTGACCAGGGCAGGGCACGGCTGTGTTGCAGATGTGGGTCCGGGTGGCATCACCAGCACAGGAGGGGCCTCCATGCTGGGGCACAGGGCGATTGCACGTCCGTCGTTCTATGGTCTGGCCCAGGCCACAGGTCACAGGGCAGGGGCTCACAGGGCCCCAAGGTCCCCAGCCCCCAGCCACTGTTGGAGGAGGAAAGGGAGTGAGGAGAAAGGCCTCCTCAATCCTTTCACTCAGCTCCTAGACCCTTGAAGCAGACTGTCCCCAAATGAAGAGCTGCATGGTCACATGGTCTAGGAACTCTAGAAATGGCAGAGCATCTATGCCCTCAATCAAGAGCCCCGCCAACCACATCAGCGGCCTCATCCTGGTGTACCTGGGCAAGGCGGCAGGCCGGTGCACTTCCGATGCTCAGAGGCTGGCCCTGGGCAGGGCTTCCCAGGAGGCTTCTGGGAAGGCTCAGGTGCAGAACACGTGCGGCTTCGTGTCTCCTTAGGTTCGTGGGATCCACCGTGGCAGGATCCTGAGCAGGGGCTCCAGGGACCCCAGGCGGCCCAGGCCCCGTGTGCTGTGGTGGGGTGGGAGGTGGAGGGATGCAGGTGTGGTCATGCGTGCTAAAGTCCTCTCACCCTGGCAGTTCCCTGCTGTAACCCTGCAGACCCACGCTGGGTGCACCCATCAGCATCCTGTGGCTTCCCTCACTCACTGGGGCAGACCTGCTGGGTGTCACAGGCCTCTGATTCCTGTGCCTCTCCCGGGCAGTGGCCTCCACACTTGGGGGCAGGGTGATCACAGGCTCGTCTGCGGGTCCGCATCCCTTTGGAGCAGGTGACGGAGCAAGGCTCCCAGGGCCCCCAGTCAGACCAGCCGCCCATCTCTGTGGGAGAGAAGAGAGGGTAATGGGATGGAGGTGGGGTGTCATTCAGGGCTCTTTGCTTCCTCGAGTGCCCCACATGAGCTAATCCTGTCCTTATATCCTCTGCCACCACACTGGGCCCACCGTCCCCGCTCACTAGGCCTGCCGCAGAAGCCTTTATGTGGGTCCCTCTGCTTCCCCTCTCACCCCCACCATGCACAGTCTGTTCTCCTCCCAAGCCCAGTCAGATCACGTTCCTCCCTTGCCCACAGTCTGAATCACTGAGACGAAAAGCGAACGTCCTCTCCATGGCCCCCAGGCAACGGGCCCTCCTCACCTCTCTGACCTCACCTCCTGCCACTCTCCTCCTTAGGTCCTTACAAACACGGGATGGGCCCACTCTGAGGACCTCTGTACCGATCGTTCCCACCAGTGCTGGGTGACAGGGAGTGCCCGCCTTGTGCATCCTCCTCACCAGGACAGCACTGCTTGTCCTCACAGGCCTGGAGCTGCCACTCCAGGGTCCCAAGTGCCACCTTCTCAGAGCACTGCCCATTCCAGCCCACACAGCGCCGGTACCGCAGCTGGGAGCCCTCAGAGCATGTCACCGAACAGGGGGCCCATGTGGACCACAGGGACCATCGTGGGGACCTGTGGAGAAGAGCACACATATCCCATCCTGGCATGAGCTGACAAGGATGGCATGTGGGACTCCAGAGTGTGGGCAGGCACGAGGGGTTGCTAGGCAAGTGTGTGTGCGATGGATCGATAAGTCCCTACCTTTTAGGGATATTGGGATACTGAATGGGAAGCAGTGGACATACAGTAAGTGCTTGATAATGTCATTTACCTTCAAAATCAGGCATCTGGAGTTACCATTGGAAGGCTGGCAAGGCCAACACTAGGCCTGCAGTAAGCAAAGGTAAGGACTAGGAACCAAGGGCAGATGTCAGAAACCCACCAGGTCACCACACTACACAGTAGCAGATAAATAGAAAGTGCTTAATAAACCTGAGCCATCATCCCTATGGCCTCAGAGGCCTCCTCAGAAATACCCTAGATCTATCCCCAACCCACTGCGTAGCCCTAGGTATGCTGTTCATGCCAAATAGATGTGAACTGTTGACATGACTTGGGGCCCAGAACTGCCCTCAAAAATCCCCAAGCTCCCATTCCCATGGTGTATCTGGAATATATAGTAAGCAAGTAGAAAACAGGTCTGGCATACAGTAAGGGCTCAATCCATGCAAGCTGGAAATCATGATCAGGATACTAGAGCTACCCTCAGAAATCCTCAAGCTCATCTCCCAACCCTGCCATGCAGCTGGTATACAGGAAGTGCTCAATGAATGTGATCTGTCATCATAATTAGGGGCCTAGAGCTGCCCTCAGAATTCCCCAAACTCTCCTGCCCCCACAGTGTGTCGGCATACAGTAAGCACTCAATAAACATGAGCTGTCATCAAAATTAGGAAAATACCAAGCTGCACCCCCGCTGCAATGCTTCCAGTGTGCAGGAGGTGCTCAGTATGTGTGAGCGATATCAGTGGTTCTCAATCAGGGGTGATTTTGACCGCCAGGGGACATTTGGCAATGTCTGCTGACGTGTTTGGTTGTCACAGCTGGTGGGGAGAATTGCTACTGGCATCTAGTGGAAGGCTAGGGATGTTACAAAACATCCCACAATATGCAGGTAAGCAATCCCCTCCCCCAACCAAGAATTTCCAGCCCCAAATGTCAATAGTAACAAGGTTGAGAAACCCTGAGGTATGGTCACGATCAGGGCCTCAGGGCCACCCTTGGAAGTCCTAGAGAAAGAAAGTACCCAGTTTTGGGTGACCCCCGCAGACAGTCCTTCCCTCCCCGCATCCCCCGCCCGAAACGCCCCCTAACCTGCAAGGCTGACAGAGCCCGCCATTATGTTCCTGGTAGGCATAGGCAGTGTTGAGACAGCAGTCTTTCACGCTGACACCACCCCCCAGGAGGCCCTTGCACTTGCCGGAGGATTCTTCATACTGGGTGAAGCAGAGCACGGGGTCTGAGCCTGTAACAGGGCCAGGGGATGGGTGGGTGGGGCTCAGTCAGGGATGTGGTGGACCTGGACACCCCTGGGGCCAGCTGGGCCCTCACCCCCTCACCTGTGGCTGGCAGGGTGAGCAGCAGCAGCAGCGGCGGCAGCAGCAAGCAAGGGGCCTGCGCTCCCTCTGTGATCATGTTGAGTACTGCCCCCTGCACCTCTACCAGAGAGGAGATCACGCTTTATCTGGGTTGATCTGCTCCTGGAGTCAGCAGGGAAAGAGGAACCTAGAGGCAGGAGGAACTGGGAGGGCATCCTGCTTTGACCCCACCCTGTCCCCTCTGCCTCCTCTTCTACTCTCCCCTCCCCATTTCCTGTCTTACTCTTGGTCTTGTTTTGCTTGTTGCTGTATCCCCAGCACCTCATGCTCCTCCCAGCAACCTCTCAGTGTTCAATTGAAGCTCCTAGGACATAGAGCGTGCAGCAACTTCCTAGCCGCGTGACCTTGGGTGAGTCACTTAACATCCCTGAGCCTCAGTTTCCCTATGTGGAAAATGCATAATCTCTAATGTAATGACAGGGTCAACCTCGTGGGGGTGTTGAACCAGGGTGAAGTGAGTGTGCCATGCTCAGTGTGTCCCTGCTCATGGGGGTGGAGGAGGCATCGAGGCAATTGCTCCATCTTCCACCCTGCCTTAACCTCCAGCCTTAACCTCGGCCCTCGTTTCCTGAGAGGTTCCCTGTGGTCAGCTTGTGGTGGGGGTGGTCAGCACAAGGGAAGTGAGAAAGGGAAGTGGCAGGAGCCTGGGGAGGGATTCAGGAGAGGAATAGGGGCTATCCATTGCCCCATGGGCCCAGCTGGGGACACCACCAGGGTCTGGGGTGATTAGGAGGGAACAAGCGCGGCCATGTTCCATCAGAGAACCCTCGGGCAGATAACACCCCCCTTCTGGAGCCTGTTTCCCCTCTGTAAAATGTGCTCACAGACAGCACCTACAACATAGGTAGGGTGTGTCACAGAGATTGTGAGTTAAGCTTTTGTTTGTTTTTTCAAGATGGAGTCTCACTCTGTCGCCCAGGCTGGTGTGCAGTGTCATGATCTCGGCTCACTGCAACCTCTGCCTCCCAATTTCAACCAATTCTCCTGCCTCAGCCTCCTAAATAGCTGAGATTACAGGTGTGCACCACCATGTCCAGCTGATTTTTGTATTTTTAGTGGAGACAGGGTTTCACCATGTTGGCCAGGCTGGTCTCGAACTCCTGACCTCAGGTTATCCACCTGCCTCAGCCTCCCAAAGTGCTAGGATTACAGGCGTGAGTCACAGTGCCCGGTCAGGAGTTAAGCTTTTGGAAAGTCCTTAGAACAGTGCCTGGCATATAGTAGGTGCTCTGTGTTTGATAAATTTATTCAACATTTATTGAGCACCTACTGGATGCCAGATACGGTTCTCAGCATTAGAGCACAGAATAGGACAAAAATCCTGGCCCCCGAGAAGATGGATAATAAATGTTCCCCCTCCTCACAGAGGTCTTCCCCATACCCTTGTCTGGCATCCCTGTCACTCTCTAGCCCAGTAGCTTTCAAACTTTTTTTTTTTTTTTTTTTAAAGAGACAGAGTCTTGCTGTCACCTGGGCTGGAGTACAGTGGTCTGATCATGGCTCACTGCAGCCTCAAACACCTGGGCTCAATTGATTTTCCTACCTTAGTGTCCCCAAGTAGCGGGGACTACAGGCACACACCACTACATAACTAATGTTTTTATTTTCTGTATAGATGAGATCTCGTTGTGTTGCCCAGGCTGGTCTCAAATGCCTGGCTTCAAGATTTTCTCCCAACCCTCAGCCTCCCAAAGTGCTGGGATTACAGGCATGAGCCATCACACCAGCCCTTCTTTTTTTTTTTTTTTTTTTTATAAACCCTAATGAAACTCCAGGGCTTGCTTTAAAATTTTATTTTGCTTTTAATTAACAAAAAGAAGCGTAAGAAAGATAGGAGGGCAATGCCTAATTTCCTCTGCTCTCAGGGAGGCAGGGAGAGATACCATTCTGCAAATTCAAATGTAATAATTTGGTCAGCTGTTAAAACAGAAGTTCTTCAGGAACACTTGTTTTATGGGCAGTAAGGTATGTGTTAATATCTGTATCCATTACAGATGTACTCTGTTCTCTGATAACATAAGCCTATCCTTGAAAATGTGCTTTGAACAAAGGAGTCTTGTTAAGATTCTAAGACTTCAAGACAATCATTGCTGTGTTATCCTGTGAAAACAAACTCTCCAAGAAAGCTGAAATTGGCTGGGCGCGGTGGCTCATGCCTGTAATCCCAACACTTTGGGAGATCAAGGCAGGTGGATCACCTGATGTCAGGAGTTCGAGACCAGCCTGGCCAACATGGTAAAACCCCGTCTCTACTAAAAATACAAAAATTAGCCAGGTGTGGTGGCGGACGCCTGTAATCCCAGCTACTTGGGAGACTGAGGCAGGAGAATCACTTGAACTCGGGAGGCGGAGGCTGCAGTGAGCTGAGATTGTGCCACAGCACTCCAGCCTGGGCGACAGAGTGAGACTCTGTCTCAAAAAAAAAAAAAAAGAAAAAAAAAGAAAAGATATCTGAAATTCTGGCTGGCTGCTTTATTTAACCACCTGTTGCCCTGGTAATAATATTATCAATATTTCCTTTGTTTTTAAACTGTATAAATACTCATAGGATTCCCTGTGGAAGAGGACTGTCGGCACTCTATCTTCTCCCACACGTTTAGCAATAAAATGACTGCAGATTTCTTAAACAAGGAGTGAGAGTCTTGTCTTATTTAATTATTACATCCCTACCTGCTACTATGTATTTGCCTGCTTCTTGTTATTCTCACTCCCTAAATATCAGTTCCACAAGGGCAGGGATTTTTGTCTGGCTTGTTAACTGCTGGGTCTGCAGGACATTAGATAGGCACCAGCAAACAGTAGATGCTCAATAAACATCTGCTAAATGAATCAATCAATGAAATAAACAAAACTTTAGAGATTCTGGTAAGTGCCAGAAGGACAGTCTGACTTGGAGGTAAAAATGTGGGCATCCCATGGAGGGTAAGTTGTATTTCAAGTGCGAAGACCGGGATAAGATGACCTAGAGGGGATGCATGAGAAGAGAGAAAGGAGTCCTAGGGCTTTGCCCTGGGGAACCCCAGTATTTCAAGTTTTTGAGAAGTAGGAGAAGCCGGCCCAGGGGACTGAGCAGGAGGGGCCTGTGGAGGAAGAGAAAAAACAGAGGGTTTTTCTCCAGGGCCTGGAACATTTGACCTGTGGCCTCTCATACAGTCTCATTTGGTCTGTTATTTTCTCTCTTTTTTTTAAACCTATCTACACAGTTCTGTTTTTTTCTTTTCTTTTCTTTTTGAGACAAGGTCTGGTTCTGTTACCCAGGCTGGAGTGCAGTGGCATCATCGCAGACTGCAGCCTCAACCTCCTGGGCTCAAGCCATCCTCCCACCTCAGCCTCCCGAGTAGCTGGAACTACAGGCACACGCCACACCTGGCTAATTTTTAAAATTATTTGGAGAGACAGAGTTTTGCCACATTGTCCAGGCTGGTCTCGAACTCAAAGTCCTGGGCTCAAGCGATCCTCCCACCTCAGTGTCCTCAGTAGCTGGGACTACAGGTGTGCACCACTATACCTGGGTAATTTTTGTTTTTCGTTTTCGTTTTAGTAGCGGCAGCGTCCTGCTATGTTGCAGGTTGGTCTCAAACTCAAACTCCTAGCCTCAAGTGGTCCTCCCACGTCAGCCTCCCATGTAGCTGGGATTACAGGTGCACAATACTACGTTATGCTAATTTTTCTAAGTTTTAGTAGAGATGGGGTCTCACCATGTGGCCCAGGCTGGTCTCAAGCTCCTGGTCTCAAGTGATCCTCCCACCTCGGCCTCCCAAAGTGCTGGGATTACAAGCATGAGCCGCCGCACCCAGCCTGGATTTACAACCTCTACTATATTCTCTTAATCACACAACCTCTCAGACATTCTGTCACTCATACAGTCATTTTCTGTGTCATGGATTCCAGCCTTACTACAGTCTCCTTCTAACAGTTTCACACACACAATCATGTTTAACAGCCTGTCTCATTCAGTCAATATTGCCAATATTTTCTCTCACCAGTCAGTTCCTTACATATGCATGCACACTCACACAATCTCATGAAATGTTGAGCCACTCATTTGGCCTGTTACTTTCTCACATACACAAATAGTCACTGATTTATAGTCACCACTAACTAGTCTCTCATGAAGTTTCCCACACATGCACAAAAATCACCACCTCTCCTACCCCTTTCTCACTCAAGCCACTTTTTCACACACCCACGATCCCCGATTACAGCCTCTCCCACGAAGACATTCACACGCATACACAATCACACAGTATCTCAGACACCGCCGTCACCTAGTTTCACGTTTCTTCTCAGTCAGCTTCCAGCACCCTCAGTCCTTGATTTACAGCCTTTCATAAAGTCTCTTGCAAAGGGTTTTACCAATGGTATAATCAGTTTCTCAGCCACTGTCTGAGCCATCACTGTCCCTCAGTCAGCTTCTGATATACTCGGTCACTATTTCACAATCACCATTAGGCCCTTGATAAGTCACCTACAGTCACCCAGGCCGTGTCTCGGTCGTGCACACCGTCATTTTCTTCATATGGGAAGCTCAGCATGGACACACGTGCACAGCTTTACAAGTTTGTCACACACCGCCACGTGGTCACTCGCCGTGTCTCATTTGCTCAGCTCTTTTGCGTGGCCCCGGATTTATGGTTGCTTATAAACTCTTTCACAAACCCCCTGACGCTCTGACATCACTCAGTTGTCAAGTTCCTCTCCCACAGTTGCTGACTCCCAGTTACTGCTACTGCAAGTCTCTCATCAACAGTTCCTTGCCCCTTTCCCTCGCATGCCCAGTGACGCGGTCTCTCACACCATGTCAGTGGCTCCGTCCGGCTCACTGTCATTTTCTCTCCCACTTCCTCACAGTTCCTGAACCTGTGGGACAGAATGTGGCAGTAACGGTAAATCGATTTGCCACTAGTTTCAGGTGTACACACACACACACACACACACACACACACACACACACACACACACACACGGCCTGTCACACTCTCCCAGTCACAGCCATTCGTTTTGTTTCTCAGTCTTTGCTACAGTCTCTCACGCCTGCTTTCGTACACACAGTTGCACCTTCTTGTATCTTTGGTCTCAGTTGCTGGTTTGGTCTCATAGCCATTCTCTCTCGTACAATCAAGTTCGCACCCATACAGTCTTACAGCTTTAGCTGACACTACAGGCTCAAGTAGTTTTGTACATTGTCTATTTCTCAAACGTTGAGTCGCCTATAATGAGGTTTGTCACCTATACAATCTTTGCCACAATCCCTGACAACCTCTACTGTAGTTTCATGCCCACGTAGTCTCTCACATGCGGTTTGGGTCACTCAGTCTGTCTTGCTCACCATCAAACACTGATGGGGCTGCAGTCCCCACTCTCTTCTCGTAGATATTATTTTGTGCATACCATCACAGGTTCTTGTACAGTACCTTGACTACTCGTCCAGGCTCAGTTATTTTCTGAAACACGGCCGCGATTTCCCACATAGACACACCATCAAAAGTCTGTGGTCACAACTTCTGTACTCTCTCACACACAATCACAGCTTTCCACATCTCTGACACACACATGGTTACCAATATGCAGTCCCTACTACTGTTTCTCACACACGCCATCACACCATTTCTCTCACGATCAACCTCTGCCTCACACCTTCCACACAGTCATGCTTGTCACACTCAGCTAGTCCTTACAACATCAGAGAAAAAGTGCCAGCAGCCTCCAGCATCACTTTGAAAAATATATATTTACAGGAACAATTCCCCAGTCTCTGGGACTCTTTAGAAAAAAAAAAGGTCCATTTTGGGGAAGTAAAACAAACAGTGGAGACGAGTGTAGCACCGTCCCCCAAATCACCAACCCCCAGGTCCCGAGGCCTGGGCTGGGCCAGCGCTAACAGGTGAGCCCAGGAGTCTTTTGAACCCACTCTCTCTTGCCTAGAATAGAGACAGGACAGGCTTTATGTCCCCCATTCCTCCCTCCCAACTCCAGGGACATTGAAAGGGTCCTTTGTACCCGCCCGCAGGAAATTGGGGGGCTGGGAGGGAGGGAACTGAAAATACACGTTTGGTATCAAAAATAAACACTTGGAGGGGGGAGGCGGCAGGAAGATTCCCCCCCAAATCCCTTCCTTCCCACCCACCCCACCAAATATAGGAAGAGATGATTCCCTCTCCCCTATTGAAAAGCCCCATTTAAAAATAGATTATACTATCAAAATGGCAGCGGGGGAGAGACAGGGAGACCTGGAGAACTGGCTGGAGGGGCCCCCCAGACGGGGACCACCCCGCAAAAAAAAACCCTCCATTGGGAGGAAACAGGCAGGACCCCAGGGAGGTTGGCAGACAAAGGAATGGCTTTTCAGGGGGAAGAAGAAGAAAAGGGACATTCCTCCCTGGCCAAAGTTGGTTGAAAAAGGATAAGCTGTCTGAGAGAAAGGCTGGGGAGGTGGAAATTTCTATTCCAAGGGTGTGATTCTTCCTTGGCCAAGACTCCCAACCCATTAAATGGTACAAATTCTTCCTGGACCCCTGAGTATGGCCAGGAATAATAAAACAAAACAAACTAACTCTTCTACTCACATCTGAAAATGGAGACAGGGCTCCCTCATCTCCCCAAGGGCAGGCTGAGAAATAAAGAAAGAAAGGTCGTTCTCAAGCCGGACCCCGATTGTCTTGTGTTGGGGAAAAAAGTGGGGAGGTGGGGGAGATGTCCTAACCACCCTAAAAGGTTAGGTCAGGCTCCTCCCAGTGGCCTTCAAAAAATAAATAAATAAACCGCCCCTACCATTGATGTAGGAGACGTGTAAGGGCGGCCACTGGGGGACTGACGGAAAACAGAGACGTTGTGGAAGCTGTGTGTTTTCTGTGGAGGAGATAATGAGAATTACTCTTGGGAGTAATTCTTCCCAAGGATCCCCACCCCACCACAATCAGAGCATGAGTCTTTCAGTTGAACTATGTTTCTCCTTGAGATGGCTGGCTGGAGAGAGCATGGATGGAGTGACCCCAGAAGGAGGGGTGGTGGTGGTGGCGGTGGTGGTGGTAGTAGTCATGGCTTCTGGGGCCCTGGGGAGAGCACCACGGGGGTCGAGAGGCCATCCACGCTGATGGAAGGGATGTGCACCTGGGCGCTGCCACTGGATGGAAACTGGGGGTAAAAAGAGGGAGAGGTCACAGATGGGGGCCATTCTTGGGTCTGTCACCCTGTCCAAAATGGGGAAAGAGGATCCTACCTGGAAGGAGAGCTTGGCCGGGCTACGGGGCGCAATGGGACTCAGGGTGCTCCAGAAGTGAATGCTGGGAGGCAGCGAGCTGGGTGTCAGCAGCACCGGGGTCTGTGGGGAGAGGGTGGTCGGAGCTCAAGTGAGTAGAGAGTAGATGTGGGATGCTGGAAGGGACTTGGGCCTAGCCCCACCACAGATTTCCCACTCACACTCCCAGGGTCACTCCCCAAAGTGCACACACCTAGATGGTAACTATGGAGGCCATGCCTACGATCTCTCAAACTCCGTAGACACCCCCCACTCCCTATTCCCGAGAGCCCACCCTCAGTTAGAGACCTCATTGGTCAAGACCACCCACAAGACCCTATCCAAATGCTGCTCTCAAACCTCTCAAGTCACCATCCAAACAGCTCAGGGTCAACTTCTAACTCATGTCCCACCCGTGAAATCCCATATGCAAATCCCAGACCAAAAAGCCCTGCTCAGGTTCCTTAAGCCACACCCCAACCCAGAAACAGTCCCACAGAAAGCCCCTTGGTCCCACCCACAAAAGTCCGCAGCCCTGCCCTTCACTAATCAAACCCCATCCCTCCAGTCCAGCGTCAGCCCAGTCAATCACACTCGAAGGCTCCACCCTCTTCAGGGACAACCACATTCGCCCTCCTCTGATTCCCGTTAGTCACCTGCCACATGCCAGTCCCATTGGGGTTGGCACCCACCCATCCCACACCTCCCCAGGCACTCACCAATGTATGTGTAGGAAGTAGGGATGGAGTTAGCGCCGGCCCAGGCGCCTGGAGGCCGGAGCCAGTTCCCGATCCTGGGGTCCGTTCGGGTCCTGGCCCACCTAGCAGGCTTGGGCTGAGTGGAAGCTCTAGGTCCCGGGGCTTCCGGCCCTTTTGTGGCTGGGAGATCTCAGGGCTGGAAGCCACGTGGCCGCCCGCCTGCCCTGCGGTGTCCATAACAACCGCGGGCAGCCGGGCTGGCACGCCCTCCTGTGGAGGGACTTCTGGCTCGGCCTTGGTAGTTTCCGGCACAAACCCTCTCTCCCTGGCAACTTCCAACTCTTCCTTGGGCCCTTCCACTTTCACTTCTGGGGGCAAAGCCCGGCCCAAACCTGGCTCCACATTCAGCTCTTCCGATTTCAGGTTTGGGGCCTCGGGCGGAGTCAGGATGACCTGGGAGAGGAGCAGGTACAAAGAGGGTAAGGATTGTTGGGGCCACAGGATTCTCCTGTGGGCTACCCAGTGATTTCCCCGGGAAAGTGGCACTTGGTACTGGGGGCATCAGAGCAGGTTCTCCAACAGGACATAGGACTTCATCAAGGAAGTAGGGCTTCCTCTGGGGCAAGTCCTCCTATGGGACAGGGGACTTGGGGTAAGACAACCTGAAGCAGGTGGGAATCTGAGGGATACCATCCTCATTCATTAAAACAGTGGTTCTCAAAAATTTACCTTCCTCTGAACCAGTAACATCTGCCTCATTTGGTAACAAGTTAAAAATACAAATTATTGGGCCCCTCCCCAGCCCCACATATTCAGAAACTCTGGGGGTGTGCCTGGCAATCTGTGGTTTAACAAGCCCTACAGGTGATTCTGATGAGCGCTAGAGTGTGAGAACTAGTGCATTAAACAAATATATTTCAGGCACCTACATGTTCGGCAGCTACTAACTGTAGCACAGTATTCTCCCCTTTCTGTCTCAGGGTTTGTGTAGCTCTCTGCCCCATCCCTCCTTCTAAGAGGATGTCTGTGTTCTTCCTTCCACCATTATCTCCTTTAACAGGAGCACTATGTCTCTTCTACCAGCCTCCCTCATCATCCGGGGATTACACATCCGTCCTCTTTACTGCCTCCTCTTACTGGATTTCTATATTCCAGTCCTTACCTGCAGAGGCAAGCCGGCTTCCTCAGCCTCCAGGCAGGCCTCCAAGGGGCTTGGACTGGTGCTCCTGCTCCCCGAGGGGGGCGCTGCTGCTCCTGCAGGAGCTGCATTGGGGAGCACCACAGCAGGCCGAGGATGAGGGGGTGGCTGTGGCTGCAGAGACTGGATGGTGAAGGTGGAATAGAGGCCCGAACGCATGTACTCGTTCCGGCTG
Organism: Macaca nemestrina; assembly: GCF_043159975.1. Lineage (NCBI taxonomy): Eukaryota > Metazoa > Chordata > Mammalia > Primates > Cercopithecidae > Macaca > Macaca nemestrina. Next base: position 112,802,470 of record NC_092145.1, on the reverse strand, counting down.
CTGCGTGCCAAACCACCCGGGCCTGCCATTCCTGCACCCTTGGGTGTGCCTGGCTTTCCTGAGGCAGTGTCCCCTGGGGTGGCATGTACAGCAGCAGGGGCCACATTTGGCATGGCGGAGGTAACAGACACCTCTGGCTGGGGCGGGCAGTCCTCAGTGGAGCACCCTGCGACCTCAGGATAGGACACAAACTTGTAGACGAACTTCTGGCCGCTCACCTTGCGGATGATGTTCTAGAAAGGGAGGAGAGGAACAGAGGGCCTGAGAGGAAAGGGGCAGGCTGGAGGCAGGGTGTGTGTATGTCGGGGTGGAGTGGTGTTTCTCTTCTCCTAGTCTGTCAGGACACAGTTTTGGAGACTAGCAAATGCAGTAAGACAAGAAAATGAAGTAACTGATATAAATGTTGGAAGAAAGTAAATTAATATAGATGGATGGGGCGATGAATTATTAATACAGAGGATTATTTGAAGCTAATGACACAGAAGTGGAACAGGGCAAGGTCACTGCAGAGGAGAGGGCGAGGAGGCCTCATTATTAATACCACTGTGGAGGTTGAAGCTAAAGCGGTAAGAAAATGAAGTAACTAACAGCAATTAGACAAGAATATTAAAAATACTGGTATAAATATTGGGAGAGGGCCTATATCAAGGCTGGCTTGGGTGGGTCACAGAGCATGTTTGGGGTTTTTCAGGTCTGGTGGGTCTCAGAGATGACCTAGCGTTCCCAGAGGGCACAGTGAGGGAGCCTCATTACTAATATTGTTCTGGAGGGTTGAGCTCAAGGAATAAAATATGAAAGTGGAATAAATGCCATAAACTATGAAGGGTATACAGCATAGGTCCAGGGCTGTTCTGGGGGGCACGGGCAAGAGGAGTGTGGGAGCACTAGGGCATTCTGCGGAAGTCTTAGTGCTGGTCAGATATGTCACAGGGTGGGCCCGTGTTTCTCAAAAGAGGAACGAAAAGGGATATTCATGAATATTGTTTGGAAGTTTCAGCAGGAGGAATAAGAAGATGAAATAACTTGTATAAATATTGGGGGGAGGGGAAACCCAGCAGTGGCCTGGGGGTCTGAGAGGGCAGAATGGGGGAAATTTTAAATTTTAGCTGTAGGAATAAGATAATGAAAACAATTGATATAAATATTGGGGTAGACCAGTGCTGCTCTGGGAATTTAAGAAGATAGGGTGTGGAAGCTGGTACTAAACATGTTGTTGCAGAGGTTTTAGCTTAAGGAATAAGAAAATAATTGGTTAAAAATGTTGGGGTCCCAGAGGACAAAGTAAGCAAAAGTTGGTATAATACTGTCAGGGAGGTTTTGATTCTAGGAATATGAAATATTCTGGAATAAGAGAAGACTATGAAATAACTAGGGAAGCCCAGCACTGGTCTAGGGCTTCCAGAGGACAGAATGAGGACCAGCCATTATTAACCATGTTTTCAAAATGTTGGCTATAGGAATATGACACGAAAATGAAATGCGCATGGCAGGGCAGCATCACTGTGGGGATCTCAGAGTGGGAGTAGGAGTCAGTATTAATAATGCAATGATGGTTTTTGCCAAAGCAGTAAGACAAGAAAGTAGGTGAGATAGTGCTTAGGGGCCCAATACTGGCCTGACGGTACCAATGGATGGGTTAAAAACTGATAAATTTTAACATTGTTTTCAAAGTCATAGCTATGGCAATCAAAACAAAATAAAATCTCTGATATAAATGTTAGGGGGGGTCCCAGCCCTGGTCTGAGAGACCGTACCTTGTCATAGTAGTACCGCAAGGCCCGGCTGAGCTTGTCGTAATTCATGTTGGTCTTGTTCTTGCGTAGCCCCCACAGCCGGGCCACCTCCTCTGCATCCACCAGCTTGAATTCACCACCATCCCGTGAAGTCCAGGAGATGATGTGGCCATTGCCTTGCTCTCTCAGCAGCTGCAGCAGAAACTGCCACAGCGTCACAGATGGGTCCATCGCTGGGGGAGTGCTCACGCCATCCCAGGGGTACCTGGAGAGCAAACAGCTGAGTTGAGAGGCTGTGGACATAGGAGGGGCAGAGGTCAGGGGGAGGAGGATTCCTTTTTTTGTCATCTTTTCTCCATCTCTGTCCTCAAACCCTACCATCATTCCCTAAACATTCCCAGACTAACTTCTAGCTCCCCAATCCAGCTTGGGATGCTCCCTGTGATGGGATACAACTCATGAGTATCTTAGGATGGTGTGAATGTATTTTGCCTGTGGGACAAATGTGAATCTGTGGCGGTCAGAGGGCAGACTGTGGTAGGCCAGATGATGCCACCCCTGTTCCACATCCTAATCCTTGGAACCTGTATGTTATTTATACTACGTAGCAGAAAAGAACTTTGCAGATGAAATTAAGGTTACAAACCTTAAGACAGGGAGATTATTTCTGGATTATTTGATTAAATTCAATCTAATCATATGAGCTCTGAAAAGCAGATGATGAAGAAAGAAAGGTAGCTCAGAGATGTGATGACAGAAGAGGCAGGGGAGATTCAAAATGTGAGAGGGACTCAACCTGCCATTGTTGGCTTTGAAGATGGAGGAAGGGGGCTCAGAGCCAAGGACTGTGGGTAGCCTCTTAAAGCTGGGAATGGCCATCAGCTGATAGACAGTAAAGAAACAGGGAATTCAGTCCTACGACCTCAAGGAATTGGATTCTGCCAACAACTTGAATGAGCAGGAAATGGATTTTCCCCTAGAGCCTCCAGAAGGAACACAACCCTGCCAATACCTTGATTTCAGCCCACTGAGACCAGTATGGGACTTCTGACCTATAACAATTTTTTTTTTTTTCTGTGGACTCTCAAAATTCTCCTCAGGTCAACAGGTATAACAGCTATAAATATAACTCATTATTTAAAAAAAAATTTTTTGTTTTTTGAGACGGAGTCTCGCTCTGTCACCCAGGCTGGAGTGCAGTGGCGCCATTTTGGCTCACTGCAAGCTCCACCTCCCGGGTTCACGCCATTCTCCTGCCTCAGCCTCCCGAGTAGCTGGGACTACAGGTGCCCGTCACCACGCCTGGCTAGTTTTTTTTGTATTTTTAGTAGAGACGGGGTTTCACCGTGTTAGGCAGGATGGTCTCGAACTCCCGATCTTGTGATCCACCCGCCTTGGCCTCCCAAAGTGCTGGGATTACAGGCGTGAGCCATTGCACCCAGCCACAAATATGTTATTTTTAGCAGCTAAATTTGTGATAATTTATTACAGCAAGAATAGAAAATTAGTTCCATCCCCCTTATTTGAGTGTTATCTGTATCTTCTACCATATAAATGTTAAGTTTTTCAGGTTTTTTTGCCAGAGCCTTGCAAAGGCTGCTCACTCCACGTGGGGCTTCCTTCTTCTGCCTAGCAGTCTTTCTCATCTTTCAAGTTCCACCTTGAAGGTCCTTTCCTTTATGAAGCTGTCCTAAAACTGAACGCCTGATCTCTCCGTCCTGTTACTATCCCTGAATGTTCTCTTTGTTTTTTTTTTTTTTTGAGATGGAGTCTCTCTCTGTCGCCCAGGCTGGAGAGCAGCGTAGTGGCACAATCTTGACTCACTGCAACCTCTGCCTCCCAGGTTCAAGTGATTCTCGTGCCTCAGCTTCCCGCATAGCTGGGATTACAGGTACCCACCACCACGACCGGCTAATTATTGTATTTTTAGTAGAGACATGGTTTCACCATGTTGGCCAGGCTGGTCTTGAACTCCTGACCTCAAGTGATCCACCCACCTCCCACCTTGACCTTCCAAAGTGCTGGGATTACAGGTGCGAGACACCATGCTCGGCTCTGAATGTTCTCTTTCTCGATGACAGCAATAATTAACATCTACTGAGAGCTTAATACACATCAGGCACTGTTCTAAGCAGAGGCAATATGACCTGCTGGACAACTGCCCAGGCACTAGGGCCAGACTGCCAGTGTTTGAATCCTGGTTCTGCCACTTATTAGCTGTGTGACCCTGTGCATATTCTTTTTCTTTTCTTTTTAGAAATGGGGTCTCACTACGTTGCCCAGGCTGTTCTTGAACTCCCAGGCTCAAGCAATCCTCTCTCCCTGGCCTCCTAAAGTGCTAGGATTATAGGCATGAGGCACCACGCTTGGCTGATATTCTTTAACCTCTTTGTACCTCAATTTTCTCATGTGTAAAACAGGGATAATGATATGCCCATTGCTAAAATGGGGATAACAATACCTAGTTCATGAAGATATTGTATAGATTAAATATTATATGCCTGAGGTATATGATAAGCTCTAAATATTAGTTTCTGATTTGTTCATAGTCCCTTATCTGCTATTCCAAAATCCAAAATGCTCTAAAAGCAGAAAGCTTCTTATACCTCTTTTGGCAGCAAAACCTGATTTGAAATGAAACAAGGCCCTTTCTGGTCTTTATTGATTCTCACTTAGTGTGAGAGTGTTCATACATTTTGCTGCATAAATATGAACACAGCCGACTGCAGAGCTTACTAAGGGGTGTTATGTAACATCGTATATGCATCATGTTACCTTTCTGAAATCTGAAGAAATTGAAATTCTGAAACGCATCTGGCACCAGGGGTTTTGGGTAAGGGCATGTACACCTGTACTGTTATATTTTTTTAATGGGCATTGACTCATTTATCCCTTATCACGCCTCTGAGAAGTAGGTAGTCTTACTGTCATTAATTTATAAATGAGGCAGCGGAGGCACAAATGTCTACGTACCTTCCACAGTCCACAAGTGGCAGAGCCAGCATGTGGAGCCAGGCAGTCAGGTTCCAGTTGGCTAAGCATCTCACCATTAGACTAAATGGCCCCTCACACCAACTGCTTCCTCTTAGCATGTCCCTCAAAGAACAGGATCCTCCCTGTCACCCCATTACTGCTTTCTTTCCTGAGAGCAAACTGGAAATAAACATGAGCTTCCTGTTCAATTATACAAGTCACAAAGCCATGAAGTGTCCGATTAGAGAGTCCTGTCACCAGAGACCTCACTGAATTTGTTTTGCAGGCAGGCTTGTTTCAAAAGCCCAAAGAGTTCAGAGTGACTCCTGGTGGCAAAGACAGGCAATTTTACCAGTTCCTCTTTCAGCTGCAACAGCACCTATCAGCTGAGTGAAAGGTCACGGTGGGCTTCCAGCTTCAATAGCACATACGGCTTTGTATTTTGTCATTTCTCCCACTTGACCCCTCATAAGAGTTCTAGCAATCTGCCTTGCTTGGATATGTTTACTTCTTTCCATCTCCTTCACTTAGCAAGCTTTTGATGAGTGGGCCAGGTGCTGCGGATACAGCCGAGAACGAAACAGACAACAATGCCTGCTCCAGAGGAGCTCACATCTTAGCAGGCAAGGCAGGTGAGAAACAAGGCAAACATGTACAAGAGTGCGTCGAATGGTGGGAAGGGTTATGGGAGAAGAAATCAAGCAGGGGAGAGTTGTTCCTTTCACATGGAGAGTCAGGGGAGAGTAGTCACCAACGAGGGGACAACCGGGCAGAGACCTGAAGGAAGTGAAGGAACTGGGCTCGTGAGTATCTGAGAGCAGCGAGCCAGGTGGAAGTGGCAGCCAGTGTGAAGGGCCCAAGGCTGGAGACTGGTAGGTGACAGGGGGAGAGGAGGCCGGCACGGGTTGGAGGGAGAGCAGGGAGGCAGCGGGAGAGGTGAACAGAGTGACGGGGGCCAGACTGAGCCAGGCTTTTTCGGGCGCTGTCAGGACGTTGAGTGAGACAGGAGCCACGAGAGGGTTGTGAACAGAGGGATGACAGGCTGTGACTGAGATTTTAACAGGATCCCCCTGGCGGTTGTGAGGAGAATAGACTATCGGGGCTGAAGAGGCCACTGCGGTAGACGATGGTGGTAGCAGTGGGGCTGGTGAGAAGTGGCTGGGTTCTGGAGAAAGCCTGAACACAGAATAGGACTTGCTGACAGATAGCCTGCCTGGGGGAGGTGAGAGAAGGGTCCAGGGTGAGTCTAGGTTTGTGGCCTAATCACCCACAAGGACAGCACTGTGGTCAGCTGAGGTGGGAGCCTCGCAGGAGAGTAAGTTTTGAGGGGGGTCATGCCAGTTTTGGAGATGGTCAGTTTCAGAGGCCTGTCAGACACCTACGGGTATGCTATGAATACATTTTAATAATTTAAAAATGCAAGCCAGGCATACGATGCTTACCATGTGCTGCACACTCTTTGACTCATTTAACTCACTGAATCCTCAAACCACCATTAAAGGGTGGGAATTACCATTTCCTCCATTTTCCACATGAGGCAATGGAGGTACAGAAAAGTAACCTGCCCAAGTCACACAGCTGGAAGTCGGCAGAGCCGGAATTCAAAACATAAGTGGTATGGCTCTAGTGAGCAATCCTAGCCACCTTACACCACCAGTGCTCCATGAAGAGAAACAGAGAAGGCTAAGATCCTAGAGAGTGACAGGAATGCTGTTTTACACAGGGTGTGCAAGGAGTTCTTCCCCAAGGAAGTGACACCTGGCCTGAAGCAGGGGAGGTAGCAAGCCAGGCTGCCCTCTGCGGGGGAGGGCCTCCAGGCGGAGTGAACGGCGTGTACAAAGGCTCTGAGGCAGCCACCCTGAACTATCTACCGTTCCGAGACAGTTCCAACCTCTGAGGGTAAGCACGGGCTGCTCTCCCCTCAGGGAGAGCTCTTCCCTCACTTCATGGACTCAATTACACAATCATCGCGTTCCAGGAAGAATTCATTCTTCCTCTGCGTGATCGAAGGTGCCAAATAACCTGCCCGCTCTTGCAAATCTGTTCTTTCTGGGTCTTCAGCCTTATGTTCCTCTGCCCCTGTTCTGGCTATTCTGGCTCAAGGTTACCTTGGGCAAGTTACTCAGCCTCTCTGTGCCTGTTTCCTCATCTGTAAAATGGGGATATTTTACTCTCAAAGTCAAATATTCTCAAAAGTACACGCACCCTCCAAGGCTTCTGTGAGCATTAAATGTGTCAATTCTGTAAAATACTTCTGTAAAGGACTTAAGGAGGGATTGACTTTATTTTTTTTTACAAGTACTATTGTTAGGAAATTCTTTTTTATACATGTGCCTTCGTATAGCATATTCCAAGCACCATAGCGTAACAATGAATCTTTACTGAAATAACACTACCCAGGTACAACAAAATCAAATCACTCTTAGAAACATCTTTTACGCCTGTGCCTTTAGGAGAGTGTATTACACACACCACAGTGGTTATTTTTATTTATTTATTTATTTCAGAGACAGGGATCTCACTATGTTGCCCAGGCTGGCCTGGAACTCCTGGGCTCAAGTAATCCCTCCACCTCAGCCTCTGTGCCCAGTTACACACCACAGTTTTGTGAACACATTCTTTCAATGCAACAATACAGTCCTTATTCACATATACAACTAGCACTCTTAGAAACAGCTTTCATACCTGTGCCTTCACAGAGCATATTACATACCTCAGTTTTGTGAACACATCCTTTTGAAAAGAAGGAAAATCCTTATTCATATATAAACTGGCATTCTTAGAAACATCTTTGATACATGTATCTTTTTGCACTGCATTCCAGGCACCACCCTGTGGTAAACATCCTTTGGGGGTTGGTATTTGAACAAAAAAGTGCCTCTGATGTGTGGTAGATACTCCACAGATACTAGCTATTAGCTAGTGTGTCATCCTTCTCCCCCTGCCCCTGCAATCCTATCCTATGTATCACCTCGGCCTGCACTATCTGGCTCCAATCACCTGTGTGACCTCACCTTCTGCCCCTCCCCGCACTCTGCTCCAGCCACACTGGCCGCCTTGATGTTCTTGGACGACACTGGCCGTCCTTGAACATGGCAGGCACCATCGCACCTCAGGGCCTTTGCACTGGCGCTTCCTTCTGCCTGGTATGCTCTTCCCCTAGACATTAAGGCTCCCTCCCTCTCCACCGTGAGGCCCTAATTCAAGAGTCATCTTCCCTGTGCCTAAGATTTCAACCACTCCCCAAGACTCGATTCCTACCTGCCCTATTTCATTATTTCTTCTCAGCATTTGTCTATTATGCTAATTTAACTTATTTATTTTGTTCACATAGTCTGTCTCCCTAATTTGGTTTTTTTTTTTTTTTTTTTTGAGACAGAGTCTCACTCTGTCACCCAGGCTGGAGTGCAGTGGTGCAATCTTGGCTCACTGCAACCTCCGCCTCCTGGGTTCAAGCAATTCTCCTGCCTCAGCCTCCCAAGTAACTGGGATAACAGGCGCACGCCACCATGCCCAGCTAATTTTTTGTATTTTAGTAGAGACGGGGTTTCACCGTAATGCCCAGGCTGGTTTCGAACTCCTGAGCCCAGGCAATCTGCCCACCTCGGCCTCCCAAAGTGCTAGGATTACAGGCGTGAGCCACCGCGCCCGGCCTCCCCAACTTTAATAAATGTCTGCTCCACAAGCACAGATATTTCGACCTGTTTTGTTCCTTGCCATATTCCAGCACCTAGAAGAGTGCCTGGTACTCACGAGGGGCTCAGTAAAGGTTGGTTGCATGAACAGCCCCAACTAACTAGCTCTCATATCCCTTCTTCTTCCCCATCTGACCCCTATGCTGGTGTCTGAAATTATCTTTTTCCCATTTATTCATGGGATAAATTCTTATTGAGCATCTGCTGTTTACCTGGTACATTTTCAGTTGCTGGAGACATAGCAGTGAATGAGCAGACAAAAACTGAGTCCTCATGGGACTCACATTCTAATGTGGAGAGACAGACAACAAACAACCCACACAGTGTGTCAGAGAGTGATAAAGGGCAATGGGACAAAGCAGGGACCTGGCTTGAGCCCTGCTGGGTGTGCAGCTTCAGATGGCCAGGGAGGGGTTGACTTTTTTTGTTTTTACAAGTAGCATTGTTAGGAACTTCTTCTTTATACATGTGCCTTCGTATAGTATATTCCAAGCACCATGGTGTGACAATCAATCTTTACTGAAATAACACTACCCAGGTACAACAAAATCAAATCACTCTTAGAAACATCTCTTATGCCTGTGCCTTTAGGAGAGTGTATTACACACGCCACAGTGGTTGTTTTTTGGTTTTTATTCAGAGACAGGGATCTCACTATGTTGCCCAGGCTGGCCTGGAACTCCTGCGTTCAAGTGATCCTCCCACCTCGGCCTCCAGAGTAGTTGGGACTATAGGTGCACACCCGTGCCCAGCTACACACCACAGTTTTGTGAACACATTCTTTCAATGCAACAACACAGTCCTTATTCACATATACAACTAGCACTCTTAGAAACAGCTTTTATATTTGTAACTTTACAGAGCATATTACATACCTCAGTCTTGTGAACACATCCTTTTGAAAAGGAGGAAAATCCTTACTCATATATAAACTGGCATTCTTAGAAACATCTTTGATACATGTATCTTTTTATACTGCATTCCACACACCACAGTGTGGTAAACATCCTTTGGGGGTTGGTATTTGAACAGAGTGCTGAAAGGAACCATGCAGAGATCCGGGGGTGGTGTTCAAGGCACAAAGAACAGCCAATGCAAAGGCCCTGAGGCTGGCCCATGCCTGCTATGTTTGAGGAGCTGTGTGGTGGAGCCAGTGTGGTTGGAGCACAGTAAGGGGGTGGGAAGGTATAGGCGGTAATGCTAGAAAGGTTACTTGTTTCACCATTAATTCACAGGTAATATTTATTTACACTGGAGGGGATTCTAGTTCTGATCCCCCATTTCACAAATGAAGAAAAAGGTACAGAGAGGAAGTGGTTAAATCACACATCGAAGGTCACACAGCTGCTGGTATTGGGGGGTGGGTGGGTGCTGAGAGAAGGTGGGGAATGAAGACCACTCTGCAGGCAGAGGGAACAGCAAGAACAAAAGCTTGGAGGTGGGAACTAATTTGGTTTTTAAGGACTGAGGCCTCACGTGGGGTGGGATGCGGTCTAAGAGGGGAGCCTCAAAAATTATCCTGTGTCCTGAGTACTTCCTGGGCCACCTTTGAGTAAGGAATTTAACCTTCCTATGGCCCAGCTCGCTCACTACCTATCTCATGGGGTTGTGGTGAGGATTAAAGGAACTCATTCATATGAAATACTCTGCCTGATACACAGCAGGTGCTCAATAAACGCTAGCTCCTACTGGCATTACCATCATCACTGTTGCTAATGTATTCACTTATTGTAGTGAGGCAGAACGTCTTTGTGGTTACTAGTGTGATCAGGCTGACCCACTATTAAGAGGTGAGGGACAGGCAAGGCCATACACTGCTCCACAAGGAAAAGAGGATCAGCACGTTCTCTTCTGGGAAGGGGAAAAAAAAGAAGGAAATTGAAAGTACACGGCCGACCTTCCCCCAATTACAAAGCACTGGACTCACGGGACGGTATGCGGGGGACTGTGCAAGCATACAGGGGTGTGGGGGAGGAAGGCCAATGAACAGATCCACTGCAAAGGGAAGGGGTGATGAGGCTCATTGCCTGAGGGGAAGGGGAGCAGAAAACCTTACAGACTCCTGCACCACAGTAAAGGGAGAGAAAAGCCATCACACAGACTGATTCAAAGCAGAGAGGGAAAAGGCTATGGACTGAGCTACTGAAAATAGGGAGATATAAAGCACTAAACTGACCCACTATTAAAAATAAGAGAGAACCCCAAGGGCTAGAATGACAATCTACGAAAACGAGAGGGCAGATAGGGCAATGGACTGATAGCTAAAGGGACGTGAATCCAAACATGAAGACTGATCCACTATAAAATGGTGGTGGTGGTGGGGGCGGGGGGGGAGGTGGTTCTGAAAAAAGCCATGGACTGATGCATTGGGGGACTGCAGGAGGCAGGAATACAAACTCAGGTAGACTCACTGTTAAAGAGGGATGCGGAGGGGTGCGGCGCCACGGATTGATTTCGCTACAATGTACAGGAGGGGTGGAATAAACAAGGCCACGAACGGGTCTTATGAAAGTTGAGGCTAGGAGAAATCCAAACACTCAGATACACCTACTATTAAGGGGGCTGAACACTGTCACAGGCTGGCTCCCTGTAAGTGGGGGTGGGTGGGGGGCGGGTGGGGGTAGGGGGAAAGCCTATGGACGAGTCCACCCTAAGTTGGCGTGGGGAAAAACATAAGCACGCAGACCGATCCATTACACAACGGGAGGGGGAGGTTAGGCCACGGTCAGATCCACTACAGGGGACGAAGGGCTTGAGCAATGCCACACGCAGGTCCACCAGCCGTGGTGGTGGCGGCGGGGAGTCGAACACCAGCAGGCCACCGGCCAAGCCACATCCTTTGCGCGGGGGCGGGAAGGATACGTGGGGTCACGGACGGGGCCCTCCACCCTCCAGGCCCAGAGCTCACCTGTGTGTAGCGTGGCGGTGGCGTTGGCAATGTTGGCAGCTCCGGGGGGCGGGGGCTCCATACGCGGCCCCACCGCCCCCCAGGCCTGGGTTCCGAGGCGGCGGTGGCGGTGGTGGTGGCGGTGGCGGCGGCGGCGGCGGCAGCACCTAGAAGCCGCCCCTGCGTTTCCCTACAGCTCACGTGGGCCCGGGGAGGAGGAGCCCAGTGTCCCGCCGCTCGCTGATTGGCCAAAGCGCTATTAATCGGCCGCAAGGCCTCGAGGGGTTGGGGGACGGGCCCTTCCCCACAGAGCTGTGCCGTGATTGGCCTAAGGGGAAATGATGGAACGCTCACGGCCCCTGGAGTCCCGAGGAGGCGCGTTCGGCCTTCCCGGTGCTCTACGCCGATTGGCTCAAGGACTGACGGACTGTGAGCAACTGACGAGGCTCGGGGCGTGTGTGTAGGGGGCGGGGGGCTGCCTCACACTGATTGGCTTACATGGGATTGATGGAAGACAGCCTCCAAGGACGGGGGTGGGTAGCCCTGTTTTTCTCTGATTGGCGGATGAGGGACTCCTAGACCCCTGCCAAAACACCAAGGGGGTGGTGCCGCACGCCACGCTGCTCAGCGGAAGCAGGACTTGTATAGAAATGGGCGTAGCAGTCGGCGGGAGTGGGTCGGGCTGGGCTCCGCGTAGGCGGAGAGGGCAATTCTTTGGTTAGAGAAGACCATAGAGCTGGGCAGAAGACGAATTTAGAACACAGCGGCGGTAGGAGGGCAGGATGGCTGTCAGGCACACGAAGGAGCATTGAGTGGCAGAAACGAAATGCCTTCAGAGGGCAGGGTTGAACTGTGGCCAGAGTTAAAAAGGGGAGGAACCTGGCTCTGCGTTGATTGGCGGAGGCTGGACTCAACCTAGAATAGGGGCCGGACTAGGGAGAGCGGGATCCAGCTCCGTGCCTATTGGAAGCTGGAACCACTTACAATAGCAGGGGCTAGGACAAGGTAGGGCTGAGATGGATTTAGGGTAACGATTGGGTGTGTGAAAGGGTAAACCTTAGGGCCCTTTGATTGTTGTAGGAATGAACAAACCTCCACCATGAATTGGCCCATTCTCTATGGCAATTCAATGGGTGGTGTCTAGGAAAAGGAATGGAAGGGTGAGGTGGGGGCCCAGGTTGCCAAAATGACAGGAGAGAGGGCAGTGCACAAGGTCAACTGGCAAATGCTGCCAGGCAACAGGCTGGAGGCAGGACTGTTGGGGCATTTTAGAGGTTCCACAGAAAGAGACTGGATCTCTGGGTTTCTCAGTAACTTTGTGCCCTAGGAACAGGCCCCCGTGGCAACCAGCAGGGTTTATGGGGAAAAAGAAGGGCCATGTGACTCAAAGGCATTCAGGCTCTTTAATGTCTGAGGATGGGGGGAAGAAGTCAATGGTGAGGCTTCTCTGGGAAATTCTGCAGGCCTTGTAGTTCTCTAAGCCCCTGAAAAAGAGGACAGAAGAGACTGAACAAAGATTGAGTCTGGGTTACGCCCCCAGGCTTGCTCTGACCTCCCTCCCTTGACTCCAGTTTAAAGGGAAAGATGGTCCTTCCCTTCTTTCGCTCTCCCCTTTCTTCAGGTCACCACCCTAAACACAGAGTCTGGTAGTGGGGTGAGCTGCTCTCACCTCTAGCAACATGTGGATATGGGCTTTGATATTCATGGAGTCCTTGGTGAGGCTGTTGCTGAGCCTAGAGAAAAGAAACAAAGGGCAAAATGGTCCCCACTTATGAGTATGAGGAGGACCCTTCCTTATCACTTCAAGATCTACTTGTATCTTGGATGATTTCCACCTGGCTCACTCCTATGCAGAAATGCCAAGCCACCATCTGGTTTTCACTGATTCAAAGATTATTAAATGCCTACTGTATGCCAGGCGATTTTAGGCACTGGGGAGATAGCAGCAAACACAACAAACAAAACTCCTGGCCTGATGGACTTCAAATTCTTGTAAAGAGAGACAGACAAGAAAACTGATGGAATAAAAAATGTTGTGTCAGATGGTTCTAACTACAATAAAAAAATTTAAAAATGAGAGAGAATAAGGAGTACGGGAGTGGGGGGGCTGCAATTTTAAATAGAGGGCTCAGGGATGGCTTCACTGAGAAGCACTTGAGTAAAGACTTAAAAGACAGTGAATTTTGAGTAGGGTGGCTATATGGAGGATGTGTTCCACACACAAGGGGCAGCAAACACAAAGGCACTGAGGTGGGTGTGTGCCTGGCATGTTTGAGGTGCAGCAAACAGGCCACTCTGGCTGAAGGAGAATAAGTGAAGGGGGAATGTAAGAGGTGAGGTCAGAGAGGTAATGAGGGAGGCAGACTGTGTGAAGCTTACAAGGCCATGGTAAGGACCCTGGCTTTGACCTTAAGTGAGATGGGAGCCAAGGGAAGGTTGTGGCAGAGGAAGGAGGTTGAATTACACGAACCAGTCAGTTGACTCCTTTTCTCTAAGCCAGTTTGGATCAGATCTCACCCAAAAGAATCCTAATTGATATAAAGGGTCAAGGAAGGCCTTTCTGAAGAATGAAGAATGAGAAGGAACCGAAGAATGCCTAATGGTTAAGCAGTAGGAAGGCCTTTTCCACAAAAAGGCCAAGAGGCAACAAAGAGCTGTTTGAGAGGCAGTAAGGTCAGAGCATTAGAAATTAAGTGAGTGGTGAGGGAAAGTGGCGTAAGACAAGGTCCAAGAGGTAGGAGGAGGTTAGATCAGGCAGGGTCTTGATATAATGATAAGGAATGTGGATTTTATTGTGCTGTCAATGTAGGAGTCAGTTTGAGGGGTAAATGAAACTAAATACTGTTGGAAAAGTAGAGAGCAATAAGACAGGATGTTAAATTGGGAAAAAAAAGTAGTATGAACCCATGCATATACCAATATCTCCCACGTTTTTATTTCTAGCCCAGAACTCTCTCTTGAACTTGACTAGGAGTTTTAATGACATCTTCTAAAACTCCACTTCAGTGTTTAATAAGTACCTCATACTTAACAGGTTCCAGACTAAACTCCTGACCTTCCCCTCCAAATCTACTCCTCCCCTATCTTCTCCATCTCAGATAATGGCAACTCCATCCTTCCAGCTGCTCAGCCAAAAACCTGGACTCCTCTCTCTCTCACACTTCACATCCAGTCAGCCATTCTTCTTAAAATCACGACTGTTCATTGCAGGTAATGCTTCTGATCTCCATGATATGCTTTCTCCATAGCACTGTCAACAACTGACATACTGCATCATTCATTTATTGTTTATCTCCCCTGACTAGAATGTCAGCCGTATGAGGGCAGATTTTGGTCTTTTTTGTTTCCTGCTCTATCCCCAGGGACCAGAACAGTGTGAGGCACAGAGCAGGCACCCAACATATGCTGAATGAATAAGTGATTACTCCATTCAAAGGAACCTGAAGTTGGTTGAGTGTACGTTTAGGGACAGGAAATAAATGAAGTATGGGTGTTGTTGCCAGAGGGCAAGAATACTTTCAAGAATATTCTGGGGGTAATACTTAAAGAACGGAAGAATGAACCTGATCAGCTCCTAAGGGACAATTTGAACATCAAAAAAGAGAACAAAATTAGTTAATGGTATCAGCTTAGCTTATGAAAACCTATGAGTTCAACATTTTAAAAGGGAGAAAAATAGAGTTCACTAAATGCTAGCTGTAACACATAAGGGATGTTTATCACTACTGATTTTTATTTGCTATGTGGAGAAGCAAATTACTACTGATTTAGTATGTAAGGCAGTGTGAATAGTCATATAGTTATGCTGTTTCTTCTTTTTTTTTTTTTTGAGACGGAGTCTCACTCTGTCGCCCAGGCTGGAGTGCAGTGGCGTGATCTCAGCTCACTGCAACCTCCACCCTCTGAGTTCAAGTGATTCTCCTACCTCAGCCTCCTGAGTAGCTAGGATTACACACCTCTGCCATCGCTCCTGGCTAATTTTTTGTATTTTTAGTAGAGACAGGGTTTCACCATCTTGGCCAGGCTGGTCTTGAACTCCTGACCTCGTGATCTGCCTGCCTCAGCCTCCCAAAGTGCTGGGATTATAGGTGTGAGCCACCGTGCCCAGCCGTTATGCTGTTTCTTCTATAATTACATGTCTATTCATGAGATATGGATGTGTACTCCTTTCTGTGTCACCAGGAAAGAATATACAGAGATTTCATCCTTTCTACTTCCCAAAGAAAGAAATATACTAAGAACAGGAAGAACTGACACTTTTGATCACATGAAATGACCAGTAAGTTAGTTCAAAGTATATCCCAAGTAACCAAATATTTTAAAGAGGAGAGCCAGCTACATAGACTCAAATCCTCACCTCTTAGAAAAATCAAACATCTAGACAGTCCTACTAATTACAATAAAGCAGTAAGAGTCAACCATATTTTTCATCACACTAATAGACCAGGTCAGTATATCAAAAAGACCAGGCAAGGGAGGCAGGCACTGACAATTTAAATACTTCATTTTGGGGAAGTACATGGAATCTCAAAAAAATTAAAATCTATTTGATAGGCTCAGAAATCCTGTGACATAACAAGGAAAGTCTTCTTATACAAACTGGACTTTAGCTGGGCGCGGTAGCTCACACCTGCAATCCCAGCACTTTGGGAAGCTGAGGTGGGCGGATCACCTGAGGTCGGAGTTTGAGACCAGCCTGGCCAACATGGCAAAACCCTGTCTCTACTAAAAATACAAAAATTAGCCGGGAGTGGTGGTGGGTGCCTGTAGTCCCAGCAACTTGGGAGGCTGAGGCAGGAGAATCCCTTAAGCCCAGGAGGCAGAGGTTGCAGTGAGCCAAGATCGCACCATTGCACTCCAGCCTGGGCGACAAGAGCAAAATTCCTTCTCAAAAACAAACAAACTGGACTTGGTCTAAATGACCATCAGTTCAGAATTGTGTTGACCATGAAAGCAGGCCATTTCATTAAACTATATGCTAATTGGTCTGAACACCAAGAATCAGAAATCTCAGCAGGTCTGAGGTTCTTTTGGGTCCACTAACACCTGCTAGTCCTTTCCATGACTGGAAAGGTTTGAAAAGATAAAAATTACTGAAACCCTAAGGGAGGAAACTCTGGAAAAAATGAATGTAGGAAGACATAAATGTAACCAACAAAGAAGTTTAGATCAATGGTATTCACACTTGTGAGATGTTGTTAATCTAAGTGTATTTCTCAGTGCCCCCATGCTCATTCCATTGAAACCAAGCTCACCTCTCTTGGTAGTTTCTCTAGCATGCCAGGCACACTATTCCTCTTGCCAGGAATGCTCTTCCCCAGATAGCCCCATGGCTTCTTCACTCAGTCAAATGATTCAAATGTCCCTTCATCTGGGAGGCCCTCCCTAGCTACATTTCAAATCCCTCATCTATGCTCCCAACTGCCCTTCCCTGCACAAAACCATAAATCAAGCTTGTCCAACCCTCAACCAGTGGGCCACATGCGGTCCAGGACGGCTTTGAATGCAGCCCAACACAAATTCATAAACTTTCTTAAAACACTATGTGATTTTTTTTGCAACTTTTTTTTTTTTTTTTTTTTTTTTAGTTCATCAGCTATCATTAGCATTAGTGTATTTTATGTGTGGCCCAAGACAAATCTTCTCCCAATGTAGCCCACGGAAGCCAAAAGATTGGACACTCCTGCCTTAAACTCAACTGGAGCCCACACTTTCTCTCCCCATCACCACCAACACATATCTGCTTCAATAACCACTTTAATTTGCTTCCAGCATACCCTTTCAAATTATTTCAACAAACACAAAGCCAGGCACAGCAGTGCGCCTATAGTCCCAGTTACTTGGCAGGCTGAAGCAAGGGGATTGCTTGAGCCCAGGAGTTTGAGGACGTAGTATGCTATGATCGCAGCTGTAAACAGTCACTGCATTCCAGCCTGGGCAACACAGGGATACACCATCTCTTAAAAACAAAAACAGAGTGTTTACTCTATGTTTGTACTACTCTAGTCACCTGGGATATAAACCAAAGCTCCCCCTTTGTAAAACTTACATTCTAATTGGAGGAGACAATATGAGAAAGCAAGAAATTACACAGTAAATATTAGGGGGTGATAAGTGTTAGGGAAAAAAAGTAGACGGAGGGGAATCAAGCATGCCAGGGGCTGTGATTTTAAAGTTAGGTTACAGAGGGCCTCATCGAGGAAGCGACATTTAAGCGAGATGAGTGAGGAGAAAGGAAGCCATGTGGGTACTGGGGAAAAGGGCAGTGCAGGCAGAGAGAACAGCTACGGCAATTGCCCTGGGGTGGGATCATTCTTGGGGTGCTGAAAGAAGCATGTGAAGGTCAGTGTGGCAGGAACACAGTGAATGAATAGTAAAATTAGCAGGAAGTGAAATCACAGGTAACTAGTTTTCTTGTTACCAACTCTAACAGGCTGAGACCTCATGGATCTGGTCATAATTGTATTTATGTATAACAGTATAGTCCTTCTAGATTTTAAGCCTTCAAGGAACTCTTCTGTCTTGTTCACTGCTGCATTCCCACTGCTAAGCACAGTGCCTGGCATACAGAAGATTCCCAATAAATGTCTGCATGAATGAACGATACAAAGATCATTTTTTGAATGCTTATTATGTGCTATACATGGGCTTTGCAACCACATTTCTTCAGCCCCAGCTCTGAGGAGGAGGGGAGATGAGTCCTTAAGTATCATTCTAGGCAGCCATGGGGAAAGGGAGAAGAGTGTTGGAAATGGTGGTATTTTTACACTCATGGAATGGACTTACTCTGTGAGGAGAGAGCTCTTACGATCAATGAACTTGAGAGCTTCTGCCAGTGTCAACTCCAGGAAAAAACCATATCCCAGGGCCACATAGATGCGTGAAGTATCTGGGCTGAGGAAAGAGAGGTTAGAGGAAGTGCGGGGGAAGTCCTTATCACTGTTTAGCAGAGTGTATGTTTTGCTCCCCACCCTTCCCCAAATTGAGGCTCTGGGAAGGCAGGGATTTTGTCCTATTTTATTCACTGTCACATCCCCAGCGCCTAGCTTATATCCTACTGGGATAATAAACCTCGTATAGTGCCTGGTACATAGAAGATACTCAAAAAAATATATGTTGCATGAGGGAAGGGGTAAGCTGAACCCTGTGGGCTCAGAGGGGCGGGTAGACACTCACACCACTGTGTCAACGAAGAAGTTACAGCCCAAATCCACCTGCATATATAACTCCGAGTGCTTAGCTTCCTGTGGGGCCAGGGAAAAAGAGGTAGGGGTCAGTGGTGAACTCTTAGGTCAGGTGACAGGTTTGGCTCTGGAGTCTCTCTTCCCATTTCCCTCCCTTACCCACACACACCAAAAAAATGATACCCAACCCCATAGTCTTTACCTGGAGTCGCTCAATGACATTTCTCAGTTGAAGGTATTTGGCCAGCTGCTCATATACCTTGTCTCGATGGTCCAGCACCTTTCTGATGGGATGAAAGTACAATGGTGACCAATAGGCAGCCCCATTCCTCCTAGTATACCTCATATCATGACCCTCTGAGACTCTCACGTCACCATACGCTGAAAAGGCTTTTTAGTGTACAAGTTAATTTTGGGCTCTGGGTCAGACTGCCTGGGTTTGGATCTGGGCTCTGTCCTTTATAGATGTGTGGCTTTGGCAAGTAAGGAACCTGTTTGGGACTTGGTTTCCCCATTTATAAAATGCAGATGACAGTATTACCTTGTAGAGTCATTAGGATTAAATGAGCATTTACTCAAAGCATCTAGAATAATGCCTACCAAATGGTAAACTCTCTACATGTTAGCTATTATTACTATTACTACACTCCCAATACTGAACTCCAATCATAATGTCCCATCCTCACCCTAGAAAAATCCTCCATCCCTTTTAGGATGCTCATAGTCCTAGTTCTGAACACCTTACTTCTTGCTTAGATTAACAAAAATTGCAATAATATTTCTTCATACTTATTGAACCTCTACTATGTTTCAGGCATCCATGCTACTAAATTATTTACAAAGATGGGACATATGAAAAACTCAAAACCACTGCATGGGGAAGGTTCCAGAAAACTCCCCATTTCACAGAGAAGTTTATAGGGCACAGAAAGGCGAGGTATGACGTATTCACAAGGATGAAGAATGGCCGAGCCAGGATTCGAACCTGAGAACTGTGGCTCCAGAAAACAAGCCCTAATCCGTCAAACATCGGAGGCCGCGCATGCGCTGACACGCCCCCTGCTATGAACGCCACGTCCCAGCCAAACTGCACCCCGGATATCATCACCACTTCACGCTCCAAGGAGCGCGGGGCCGGACTCTGAACGCCTCGCCCACCAATCCAAAGGGTTGGCCCTAACTCTGAACGCCCCACCCACCACGTGGAATGTTCCAGACGCCCCGCCCTCTGCACTGTCACTCACCGCAAGTCCCGCTGCAGCACGTCACTGATGAAGGTCTCGTAGCGCAGTACTTTCTCCCCCGTGGCCTCCACCGCCCGCCGCTTAGGGGGCGTCGCCATGATGGGCTCCTGGGGAGTGGGGAGGGGGAAGACCACGTTGACCGCTCCAGTTTGGCCTCACACACAGTTCATCTCTACCCTCTCAACGCTGGGAATCGACTTGTCCGGCTCAAGCTGGGGGCTCAGCCTTCCGCCCCTCCCAACTCGGGGACCCGGCCACCCAGGGACACCCAAGCGCGGCCTTTACCTCAGGGCCGCCAGCAATAAAAACGGTTGGTAGGAACCGCGGCTTCCGGGTGGCGCGGGTGAATGACGTAAGTGGCAAGCGCGCTGGCCAACCAAATAGCCAGCTGGGGAAGACGGGCCAAAGGGGAGAAGAGAAGGGCGGGGCTTCACGGAATCCGAGGAGATCAAAGATGACTAGGGCGTGGGAGCAGGCCATCTGGCAATAAACCGGCCAATGGGGGACTGCAAAAGCGGCGCGTGGAGCCTATGGAGACCGTGCGTCGCTGGTGAGGGTGGGATTTAATGGGATTTGGCGGTTCTAAGTTAGGCGCGACGCACAGGTAGAGGTAGAGAGAGGAAGTGAAGAGTTTAATATTTAAAAGGACCTAAGAATTGACTATGGTTCTGGTCTATAAGGAAGATCCCGTGTGATCTGTCGGCTTGGATATTGATTTGTCATACGGGAGGTTTGGTTTTCACTCCTGGCAATGGGACTGAGTATGAGCACTTAAAAGGTTTTAAACAGAGACAGATTTTCTAAAATTCATCTTTGATAACTCCAGCTCTGTACCTGCAACCTATAACTGAGGCTCAAGCGGAAATTGACAACGCACTATATCTAATCACCTCGTTTGATAGTCAAATGGAGAGGGTGGCTGAAGTCCTCTGCAGAATATTGGCCATCTTGTAGTTAGGCATAGTTCCCATGTTTTTATTTAAATGGTAAGGTTTTTGTGAATTTATTCTTATGCACTAGAGTGACTGAGTGAATTTGTTTTTCAGTTTAGATTTTTTTTTTTTTAAATTATACTTTAAGTTCCAGGGTACATGCACACAACGTGCAGGTTTGTTACATATGTATACATGTGCCATGTTGGTGTGCTGCACCCATTAACTCATTAGGTATATCTCCTAATGATATCCCTCCCCCCTCCCCGCTCCCCACAATAGGCCCCGATGTGTGATGTTACCCTTCCTATGTCCAAGTGATCTCATTGTTCGGTTCCCACCTATGAGTGAGAACATGCAGTGTTTGGTTTTCTGTTCTTGTGATAGTTTGCTGAAAATGATGGTTTCCAGCTGCATCCATGTCCCTACAAAGGACACGAACTCATCCTTTTTTATGGCTGCATAGTATTCCATGGTGTATATGTGCCACATTTTCTTAATCCAGTCTATCACTGAAATGCCTTAAATTCAGGTTAGATTTTCAAACAAGAACTTATAACCCAGCAAGAATGGGCCTTTGCCTGGAGAAGAATCCAGACCATGGGATGAACCTCCAAATGCTATTTCCATCTATAGAGCTTAGAGCACCCACCCCTACCAAGGAAGTCTTCCCAGATAATTTGTGTTTCATATGTAAAAGCAAGTTTTTTTTTCAAATGCTGAAAACCCAAGCAAGTTAAGCCTGCCTTTCCTTCCTTCCTTCCTTCCTTCCTTCCTTCCTTCCTTCCTTCCTTCCTTCCTTCCTTCCTTCCTTCCTTCCTTCTTTCTTTCTTTCTTTCTTTCTTTCTTTCTTTCTTTCTTTCTTTCTTTCTTTCTTTCTTTCTTTCTTTTATTCTTTCTTTCTTTCTTTCTTTCTTTCTTTCTTTCTTTCTTTCTTTCTTTCTTTCCTCCTTCCTTCCTTCCTTCCTTCCTTCCTTCCTTCCTTCCTTCCTTCCTTTTCTTTCTTCTTTTTTTTTTTTTGACAGAGTCTTTGTCCCCTAGGCTGGAGTGCAGTAGTATGACCATGACTCACTGCAGCCTCAACCTCCCAGGCTCAAGTGATCCTCCCGCCTCAGCCTCCCGAGTAGCTGGGACTACCGGCATACCGATGCCCATCTAATTAAAAAAAAAAATTTTGTAGAGACAAAGTCTATGTTGCCCAGGCTGGTCTCAAACTCCTAGGCTTGAGTGATTTGCCTGCCTCGGCCTCCCAAAATGCCAGGATTATAGGCATGAGTTAGCACACTTGGCAAAGTTAAGCTTTCCTTTGCCCTTAGAATGAGATAATTGTAAAATGAAAACATTGAGACTAATTTTTTTTGTCTGTAAATCTCATGTTACATATAGTTTAAATTACATTGAGTGTGATTGGAATAGATACTAGGTAGACAAATATTATCTAGTTAATCTATACCTACCACTTTCCTGTGAAAAGAGAGAAAAGAAGACACTTACATTTATTTAACAGAGAACACAGTTCTGATGGGCTGGAGATGAGTCTATGTAAGTTTATTAACTTACATTTCACAAAAGAGCATTTTTTACTTAAAAATATATTTCCAACTTTGTTTTTACATTTCAGACCTACAGAAAAGTTGACAGTGAACACTCATATACCCTGCACTTAGGTTAGCCAATTGTTTTATTTTGAATTTTTAAAATTTGTTTAGAGGCAGGATCTTGCTCTCTTGCCTAGTCTAGAGTGCAGTGGTGTGATCTTGGCTCACTGCAACCTCCGCCACTGGGCTCAAGCGATCCTCCCGCCTAAGCCTCCTGAATAGCTGGGACTACAGGCATGAGCCACCATGCCCAGCTAATTTTTTGTAGAAATAGCGTTTCACCATGTT
This sequence comes from Macaca nemestrina, assembly GCF_043159975.1. Lineage (NCBI taxonomy): Eukaryota > Metazoa > Chordata > Mammalia > Primates > Cercopithecidae > Macaca > Macaca nemestrina. The sequence goes on along the minus strand of NC_092145.1, from coordinate 112,779,936 downwards.
GCCCAGGCTGTCTCGAACTCCTGAGCTCACTCAGTTCACCCAACTTGGCCTCCCAGGGTGCTGGGATTGCAGGCGTGAGCCACTGCACTCAGCCTGGATTCACTCGTTAATATTTGATCACATTTGCTTTCTTTCCAGACCACAGGATAATTGTTGACATGGCTGCATAGCATTCCATTCTTTGGATGGCCTCAGATTTTTGAGCCACTCCTCTGTCACTGGATATTTGAATGTGTCCAGATATTGTCATTGTTATAACCAGAATGGGATAACAGTCTTTGCTGTCAAATTTTTGTGCGGAGCCATGATTATTTCCTTGTGATAAATTCCTAGATGTAGAATTTATAGATTTTTTTTTTAAATTTTTTTTTGAGACAGAGTCTCACTTTGTTGCCCAGGCTGGAGTGCAGTGGTGTGATTTCTGCTCACGGCAACCTCCGCCTCCCGGGTTCAAGTGATTCTTCTGCTTCAGCCTCTGGAGTAGCTGGGACTATGGGCACACACTACCACGCCGCCCAGCTAATTTTTGTATTTTTAATAGACACAGGGTTTCACCATGTTGGCCAGGCTGGTCTCGAACTTGTGACCTCAAGTGATCTGCCCACTTTGGCCTCCCAGGATGCTGGGATTACAGGCATGAGCCACCTCACCTGGCTGAATTTATGGATTTAAGGGAGGTCACTGCATTCTAAATCAAGTGTTGGGTGACAGTGGTATGCATAATAGTGAACCTCCTCATCTAAGCTCTACATCAGGGGTCAGCAAATTATAGCCCCTGGTTTGCTGACCCTTTACAGCTTCCTATAGCCTGCAAACTAGGAATACTATTTACATCTTTAAAGGACTTGAGAAAAGTAAAAAGAATATTTTGTGACACATCAAAATTATATGACATTTGCATTTTAGTGTCCATTAATAAAATTTTCTTGGAACACAAATCTTACTCATTCGTTTACATATTGTCTCTTACTGCTTTCATGCTATAAGGGCAGAGTTGAGTAGTTGCCAAAGAGACCACATGGTATGGATATCCTAAAGTATTTACTATCTGGCCTTTTACAGAAAAGGTTTGCCAACCCCTGCTCTGTACAATGTCACCAATATAGAGGTTGGGGCTCTAACCAGGTGGGTCTCCCTGGCTTCCGCTGGCAGCCTCTTAACCTGGCTTATGGGTGTGCATTTTCAGGCTGGTGCTTCTAGGAGATAGGAGAGACATAGCCTGTTTCCAGCTCCAAGATGTGAGATGGATTGTGTCTCTTATGTCTGCATTTGCATCTTCTCTCCTTTCCATCCAACTTCCTGCCCCCAGTTCTGACTCATAGGTCTCTGTCTTTGCCTTTTCCCAAGAAGAGCAAGAAATGACTAAGGCCCAGGGGAGGCTGCATTTCCCTGATAGCTAATGATGTAGAACATCTTGCCATGTGCTTATTTGTCATCTACATGTCCTTTATGGCGAAATGTCTCTTCACATTCTTTGCTCATTTTCCAAATGGATTGCTTAAAAAAACAAAAAAACAAACAAAAAAAAACTTGACTTTTGAGAGTTCCTTACATACTCTAGATATGAGTTCTTTGTTAGATATGTGGTTTGCAAATATTTCCTCCCAGGCAGTAGTTTGTCTTTTTTTCCTCTTAACAAGGTCTTTGTTAGAGCAAACGTGTTTAATTTTGAAGTCTAGTTTATTGATTTAAAAACATTTTTTTGGATCCTGCTTTTGTTGCTGTGTCTAAGAACTCTTCACAAGCCCTAGCTCCCAAAGACGTTCTCCTGTGTTTTATTTTTAAAGTTTTTAAATTTTATGTTAGACATTTAAATCTGTGATCTGTTTTTAAAAAATAGCTTTACTGAGATGCAATTCACATACAATAAAACCCACACATTTGACGTATACAGTTCGGCAGTTTTTAATATATTCGCAGAGTTGTACGAACATCACCACAATCTAACTTTATTTTTTTAATAATTGTTTTTGTTTTTGAGACAGGGTCTCACGCTGTCACCCAGGCTGGAGTGCAGTGGTAGGATCTTGGCTCACTATAGCCTCAACCTCTCGAACACAAGCGATCCTCCCTGCCTCACCCCCTCAAGTAGCAGGGACTATAGGCATGTGCCACCACGCCAACTAAGTTTTGTATTTTTTGTAGAGATGGAGCTCCGCTATCTTACCCAGGCAGGTCTTGAACTCCTGAGCTCAATCGATCTGCCCACCTCGGCCTCCCAAAGTGCTGGGATTACAGGCATGAGCCGCCGCGCCCAGCAATCTAGAGTATTTTCATCACCCCAAATAGAACTGTGCCCACTCCTCAGTGTGCTCTCCCCACCCCAGCCCTAAGCAACCACAAATTTAATTTCATCTGTATAAATCTGTGTATTCTGCACATTTCAATAAATAGAATCATGTACACTATATGGCCTTTTATGCCTGGCTTCTTTCACTTAGCATAATGTTTTAAAGGTTCATTTGTCCATGTTATAACACTTATTAGTACTTTATTCCTTTCCATGGCTGAATGATAGTCCCTTGTGCATATATACCACATTTTGTTTATTTCTCTTACCAATTTCAATAAAATGTAAAGTCCTTACTCCTTTTAAGTCCCTTTTCCTCCCCCCTTATTAAATGTTAAATAAATATTTCCTCTCTATATATTGAGAATTATCTCAATGTTATAATTTATACTTCAACCATCAAGCACCATTTAGTAAACTTGAGAGGGAGAATAAAGTCTATTTACTGATATTTTTGCTCCTTTTATTGTTGTTTCCTTTCTGATGTTCCAAGATTCCTTCTTATATCATTGTCTTTCTGTTGTAAGGATTTTCTTTAGCCATTCTTTCAAGGTAAGTCTGCTGGTAACACATTCTCAGATGCCAGAGCTCACATTCTTCACCACTGTGCTAGGTGGTCCTGGCACTGGTAACACATTCTCTTAGTTTTCCTTCATCTGAGAATATCTTGATCTCACCGTCATTCCTAAGGACATTTCTGCCAGCTAAAGAATTCTTGGTTGGTATTACTTTTATGTCATCTCTTGAAAACTGTTGTGCCACTTCCTTCTGGCCTCCATGTTTTCCGATGAGAAATTCACTGTCATTAAAATTATTTTTCTTATGTAGATAAGATGTCGTTTCTTCCTGCTTTCAAGAATTTTTATTTGTCTTTAGGCCAGGCATAATGGCTTGTAATCCCAGGATTTTGGGAGGCTGAGGTGGGCAGAGCACTTGAGGTCAGGAGTTCGAGACCAGACTGGCCAATATGGTGAAATTCCCATCTCTGCTAAAAATACAAAAATTAGCTGGACGTGGAGACACCTGCCTGTAATCCCAGCTACTCAGGAGGCTGATGCAGGAGAATCGCTGGAACCTGGGAGACAGAGGTTGCAGTGAGCCGAGATAGTGCACCTGCACTCCAACAACCTGGGCAACAGAGCAAGACTCTGTCTCAAAAAAAAAAAAAGAAAAAAGAAAAGAAAAAAAAAAGAAAAAGAAATTTTCTTTGACTTTAGTTTTCAAAAGTTTGACTCTGATGTGCCTCAGCATGGATTTCTTTACGTTTATCCTGTTTAGGGTTTGCTCAGCCTTTTGAATCTGTTTATATTCAACAGGTTTATATTTTTAGCCAAATATGGCAAAATTTCAGACATTGTTTCTTTGAATACTTTTTCAGCTCTTTCCTCTTTCTTCTCTCTTTCCTGGACTTTGATGACACAAATGATTGAATTTTTGGTTCCACTGGTCCCTGAGGCTCTATTCATTGGTTTTCAGTCTACTTTTCTCTGTTGTTTGGAGTAATTTCTATTGTTCTATCTTCATGGTTTGTGATTCTTTCTTGTGTCCTCTTCATTCTGCCTTTGAACCCATTCATTGAGCTTTAGATTCAGTTATTGTGAGACAAAGTACCATATGTAAGAAGCTATGTTTGCTCATTCTGCTTACCAGCAGAATTTCACAAAATCCCTTATCAGTAGAATTTTACAAAGCCCCTGTCTCAGTGACTCAGCACCACCCGCTGGAAGAATGTTCTGAAGATGATCAGCAGGATGGAGGACAGCCTGCTGCGTCTCTTACGTGAATCGTGGCAGTTTTAGAAAAGATAAGTTCAGCTATCCCAATCCTTGCCTCTTCCTAGACAGAAGATAACGTCTGACAGGATTAATAATTAGGCCTCTGTAATCTACAACCAGATGTGCCCTCATACTCAAGCCTTAATGTGACTTTGCTCTAATGTAACTTCTGAGCACATTTGATGTAACTTCTAAGCTACATACAGAGCTGCCACCATCTGTGTATAAACTGTGGCCTAAAACAGTTGGAGCAGTTTAACAGAAACTCTCTGAAAGACTCTTCCCGGTTGCAATCTTCAGTAAGAGTTCTGAATAAAATTAATTTAGGCCGGGCACGGTGGCTTGCACCTGTAATCCCAGCACTTTGGGAGGCTGAGGCGAGCGGATCGCTTGAGCTCAGAAGTTCAAGGCCAGCCTAGGCAACATGGCCAAACCCCGTCTCCACAAAAATACAAAAATTAGCCGGGTGCAGTGGCACATACCTCTAGTCCCAGCTACTTGGAAGGCTGAGGTGGGAGGATCGCTTCAGCCCAGGAGATGGAGTCTGTCTGCAGTGAGCCAACATTGTGCCACTGCACTCCAGCCTGGGCGACAGAGACCCTGTCTCAAAAAAAAAAAAAAAATTAACTTTAATTCTTTAAAAGCCTGATTTTTTTCTTTAGTTGACAGTATTTTTCAGTTCTAAAATTTTCATTTGGAAATTTTATAATGGCAGAGCCCTCATGAACTAATCATCTTCCAAAGGCCACACCTCTTAATACTGCTACATTAGGGATTAAGTTCCAACCTACGAATGTTGGGAGACACATTCAGACCGTAGCAGGCCCTCTCCATTTTCTCCTGAACATGCATGCAGATTTGTTCATGTACAGTCTTCCAGCCCACTTGGGATAAGTAGGATCTTATCAAGGCCTTTTTTGTCTGTCTCATTCCCTGGATCTCCCTGTTAAATTTATTACTGAACTGTTGATTTATTACTTACCCCAGTCAGTATCAAGACCTCAGAATGTCTCTGATATTGACCTTTCCTGGTTATTAGCCACTGAGATCACTGTTGTTTTATTGTTTGTTTGTTTGTTTTAAGACAGAGTCTGACTCTGTTGCCTGGGCTGGAGTGCAGTGGCGCAATCTCAGATCACTGCAACCTCAGCCTCCTGGGTTCAAGCAATTCTCGTGCCTCAGCCTCCTGAGTATCTGGGATTACAGGCATGCTCCTCCACACCTGGCTAATTTTTGTATTTTTAGTAGAGACAGGGTTTTACTATGTTGGTCAGGCTGGTCTTGAACTCCTGACCTCAAGTGATCCACCTCCGCTTGGCATCCCAAAGTGCTGGGATTACAGGTGTGAGCCACCGCGCCCCGCCTGAGATCACTGTTGTGTTGTGTTGTTTTGTTTTGTTTTATTTTATTTTTTTTTATTTTGAGATTAAGTCTCTGTCGCTCAGGCTGGAGTGCACTGGCACAATCTCGGCTCACTGCAACCTCCGCCTCCTGGGCTCCAGCGATTCTTCTGCCTCAGCCTGAGATCACTGTTGTTTTAAATGTTGCTCCTGTGCATAGAATTTTCCTCACTGCTCTAAATAAAGTCAGCCCTCTCCTGCAGCAGAGCTGCTGGTTCTTTGAATCTGTCCTTTCTTGGTGGAGCTTCTGTGCCTCAGAGCTGGAGGGGATAGTAACAGCTCTAGATTAAAACACCACAGGCACCTACTGTTCTTACTGAGATCTGAGATTCAGTAGATTTTCTTTTACTTTTTCCTATCAGAGCTTGTCAGAACACTTAATATATTGATTTTTAGAAATATTTTCTTTTTTGTGGGTACAGAGATGTATATATTTATGGGGTACATGACACATTTTGATACAGGCATACACTGTATAAAAATCACATCAGGGTAAATGGGGTATCCATCACCTCAATCATTTAGGCTTTCTTTGTGTACAAACAATCCAATTATAGTCTCAGTTATTTTGAAATGTACAATAAATTATTGTTGACTGTAGTCACCCTGTTGTGCTATCAAATACTAGATCTTATTCATCCTATCTAATTATATTTTTGTACACATTAGCCATCCCCACTTCTCCTGCAACCCCACTACCCTTCCTGGCCTCTGGTAACCATCATTCTATTCTCTATCTCCATGAGTCCAATTGCATTAATTTTTAGCTCCCACAAATAAGTGAGAACATGTGAAGTGTGTCTTTTTGTGCCTGTCTTATTTCACTGAATATCTTCCAGTTCCATCCATGTTGTTGCAAATGACAGGATCTCATTCGTTTTTGGGGCTGAATAGCACTCCATTGTGTATATGTACCACATTTCCTTTATCCATTCATCTGTTGATGGACTCTTAGGCTGCTTTCAAATCTTGGCTATTGTAAACAGTGCTGCAGTAAATATAGGAGTGCAGATATCTCTTTAATATACAGATTTTCTTTCTTTCCCTCTCTCTTTCTTTTTTCTTTTCTTTCTTTCATACAGGGTCTCACTCTGTCACCCAAGTGGGAGTGCAATGGCTTGATCTTGGCTTGCTGCAGCCTTGGCCTCCTAAACTCAAACAATCCTCCCATCTCGGCTTCTTGAGTAGCTGGGACTACAGGCATGCACCACCATGCCTGGCTAATTTAAAATATATATATTGGGTAGAGATGGGTTTCATCATGTTTGCCCAGGCTTAGGATTATGTTTTCTATTTCTGTGAAGAATGTCATTGGTATTTTGACAGGGGTTGCTTTGAATCTGTAGATTGCTTTGAGTAGTATGGTCATTTTAACAATATTGATTCTTCCAGTCCCTGAATATGGAATATGTCTCCATTTTTTTGTGTCCTCTTCAATTTCTTTTACAGTTTTATTGCAGAGATATTTCACTTCTTTGGCTAAGTTTATTCCTAGGTATTTTATTTTATTTGTAGGTATTGTAAATGGGTTTACTTTGCTGACTTCTTTTTCAGATGGTTTGTTGTTGACATATAGAAATGTTATTGATTTCTGTATGTTGATTTTGTATTCTACAACTTGACTGAATTTGTTTATTAGTTCTAGTAGTTTTTTTTGGTGGAGTCTTTAGGCTTTTCTAACTGTAAGATCATATCATCTGCAAACAAGAATAATTTGACTTCCTTTCCAATTCAGATGCCCTTTATTTCTTTTTCTTGTCTGATTGCTCTAGTTAGGACTCCCAGGACTATGTTGAATAACAGTGGTGAAAGTGGTGATCCTTGTCTTGTTCCAGATCTTAGAGGACAAGCTTTCAGTTTTTCTCCATTCGGTATGATACTAGGTGTGGTTCTGCCACATATGGCTTTTATTATATTGAGGTATGTTCCTTCTATACCCAGTTTTTTGAGGGTTTTTGTCATGAAGGGAGGTTGAATTTTATCAAATGCTTTTTATCATCAGTTGAAATGATCATATGGTTTTTGTCATAACCAACAATTGAAGCAAAAAGTAATAAAATGCTACACTTTAACTTCATTCCCCAGCTTTTAAACTTTTTGTTGTTTCTATTTATAGCTTATTATACTGTCTGTATCTTGAAAAGTTGTGGTATTATTATTTTTGATAGGTTTATCTTTTAGTCTTTCTACTCAAGATAGGAGTAGTTTACATACTGCTGTTACATTGTTATACTATTCTGTGTTTTTCTGTTTACTTATTACCAGTGAGTTTTGCACCTTCATGTTTGAAGGATATTTTTACTGGATATACTGTTCTAGGGTAAAAGATGTTTTTCCTTCAACACTTTAAATATGTCATGCCACTCTCTCCTGGCCTGTAAGGTTTTTTGTTTCCTCTGACTGTGTATTTTCAAATAGCCTGTCTTCGAGCTCACTAATTCTTTTTTCTGCTTGATCAATTCTGCTTTTAAGTGACTCTGATGCATTCTTCAGTATGTTAATTGCATTTTTCATCTCCAGAATTTCTGCTTGATTCTTTTTATTTCAATCTCTTTGTTAAAGTTATCTGATAGAATTTTAAATTCCTTCTCTGTGTTACCTTGAATTTTGTTGAGCTTCCTCAAAACAGCTATTTTGAATTATCTGTCTGAAAGGTCATATATCTCTGCCTCTCCAGGATTGGTTCCTGGTGCCTTATTTAGTTCATTTGGTGAGGTCATGTTTTTCTGGATGGCCTTAATGCTTGAGGATGTTCACTGGTATCTGGGCATTGAAAAGTTAGGTATTTATTGTCATCTTTGCAGCCTGGACTTGTTTATACCTGTCCTTTTTGGGAAGGCTTTCCAAGTATTCGAAGGAACTTGGGTTTTGTGATCTAAGTCTTTGGTCACTGCAGTCATAGCTGCATTAGAGAGCACCCTGAGCTCAGTAATGCTGTGACTTTTGCAGAATGGTAGAGGTACCAAACAAATGAAGTCTCTGTCTGTGCTGAGCTGCTTGTAGCTGGGGGAGGGGTGACACAAGCACCTCTGTGTTTACGACAACTAGGACTGCGCTGGGTCGGACCCAAAGCCAGCACAGCACTGGGTCTTGCCCAAGGTCCATGGTGTCCATTGCCTGGGTACCGCCTATGTTCACTCAAGGCCCAAGGGCTCTACAGTCAGCAGGCAGTGAATCCAGCCAGGCTTATATATTTCCTTCTGGGTGGCGCGTTCCCTCAGGCCCCAGGCAGGTTCAGAGATGCCATCCAGGAGCCATGGCCTGGAGTCAGGAACCTTAGGAATCAACCTGGTGCTCTAGTCTACTGTGGTGGAGCTGGCACCCAAGCCATAAGACAAAGTCCTTCCTACTCATGCTTCCCCTTTCTTCAAGCAAGGAAGTCTCTCCCTGTGGCTACCACCACTCTAGGCTTGTGGAAGCTACTGCCTGGCTACTGTTGATGTTCATTTGAGGCCCAAGGGCTTGTCAGTCAGTTTGTTGTGAATGCTGCCAGTCCTGAGTCTCTTCCTTCAGGGCAGTGGGCTCCCCTCTGGCCCAGGGCAGGTCAAGGAGCCAAGGCCTGGAATCGGGGACCCCAGGAACTTAGTTGGTGCTCTACCCCACTGTGGCTAAGCTGGTACCCAAGCTGTAAGACAAAGTCCCCTTCACTCTTCTCTCTCCTTTCCTCAAGCAGAAGGAGTCTCTCCCCATAGCCACCACAGCTGGGAATGTGCTGGGTCACACCTGATGCCAGCATGGCTCTGAATCTCACCCAATGCCCATGGTGAGTAGTGCCTGGCTATCACCTCTAAGTATTCAGGGCCTAATGGCTCTTTAGTCAGTAGGTGATGACTCCTGCCAGGACTGGATCCTTCCCTTGAAGGCAGCAGGTTCCTTTCTGGCCTAGGGTGTGTCTAAAATGCCTGGAAGCTAGGGCCTGGAATGGGGGCCTCAGAATTCTGCCTGGTACCCTATTCTACTGTGGCTGAGCTGGTATCCAAGTTGCAAGACAAAGTCCCTTTAACTCTTCCCTCTCCTCTCTCTAAGCAGAGGGTAAGAGTCTCTCCCAGAGCTGCAAGCTGTGCTGCCTGGGGTTAGAAGAGGGGTGACACAAGCACTCCCTTGGCCACCCCAGCTGCTGTCTCACTAGGTCACATGCACCCCAAGTCCACTGGCTCTAAGCTCAAAACAGCACCAGGATTTGCCTAGGAATTGCAGTCCTTGTGGCCTAGACTGACTTTCAAGTTTATTTAAAACCCTAGAGTTTTTATTTTTATTTTTTATTTTGCTTTAAGTTCCAAGATGCGTGTGCAGAATGTGCAGGTTTGTTACATAGGTATAAATGTGACATGGTGGTTTGCTGCACCTATTGACCTGTCCTCTAAGTTCCCTCCCTTCACCCCCCACCCCCCGACAGGCCCTGGTGTGTGATGTTCCCCTCCCTGTGTCCATGTGTTCTCATTGTTTAATTCCCACTTATGAGTGAGAACATTCAGTGTTTGGTTTTCTGTTCCTATGTTAGTTTGCTGAAGATAATGGCTTCCAACTGCATCCATGTCCCTGCAAAGGACATGATCTCATTCCTTTTTATGGCTACATAGTATTCCATGGTGTATATGTACCACATTTCCTTTATCCAGTCTATCATTGATGGGCATTTGAGTTGGTTCTATGACTTGGCTATTGTGAATAGTGCTGCAATAAACATATACATGCATGTGTCTTTATAGTAGAATGATTTATATTCCTTTGGGTATATACCCAGTAATGAGATTTCTGGGTCAAATGGTATTTCTGGTTCTAGATCCTTGAGGAATCGCCATACTGTCTTCCACAATGGTTGAACTAATTTATATTCCCACTAACAGTGTAAAATAAAACCACACATTTACAACAATCTGATCTTCGACAAACCTGACAAAAACAACCAATAGGGAAAGGATCTCCTATTTGATAAATGGTGCTGGGAAAACTGCCTAGCCATATGTAGAAAACTGAAATTAGGCCTCTTCCTTACACCTTATACAAAAATTAACTCAAGATGGATTAAAGACTTAAATGTAAAAGCCGAAGCCATAAAAACCCTAGAAGAAAACCTAGGCAATACCATTCAGAACATAGGCATGGGCAAAAACTTCATGACTAAAACACCAAAAGCAGTTGCAACAACAGCAAAGAAATGGGATCTAATTAAACTAAAGAGCTTCTGCACAGCAAAAGGAACTATTATCAGAGTGAACAGGTAAGCTACAGAATGGGAGAAAATTTTTGCAATCCACCCATGTGACAATGGTCTAATATCCAGAATTTATAAGGAACTTAAACAAATTTACAAGAAAAAACAAACAACCCCATCAGAAAGTAGGCAAAGGATATGAACAGACACTTCTCAAAAGAAGACATTTATGTGGCCAACAAAAATATGAAAAAAAGCTCCACATCAATGATCATTAGAGAAATGCAATCAAAACCACAATGAGATGTCATCTCACGCCAGTCAGAATGGTGATTACTAAAAAGTCAAGAAACAGTAGATGCTGGTGAGCCTGTGGAGAAATAGGAACCCCAGAGTATTTTAGCCAGTGATGGCAGAGCTTGCTGGAACTCAGGTTTTGATTGCTGGGATGGATGTCCTCTGGTTAGGGCTCATCTAAATGCTCCCTCCATAGGCGCCGGCTGAGTTCTGCCCCCATGTTGCTTTTCACTGTGACAGGGCAGCACTGAGTTCCAATGCAAAGTCCCACATTCACTGTGTTCTGCCTTCCCCAAGCACACAGATTCTCTCTCTGCACCACGTGGCCACTGCCAGTTGATGAGGGAGGGATAGTGTAGGCGATTCAAGACTGTCTTTCCTACCTTCTTTAGTGCGTCTTTCCTTAAAATAATATTAAAACCAAGTAATGTGATTGCTTACCTGATTTTTGGTTCTTATGAAGGTGCTTTTTTGTGTGTATAGTTGTTCAATTTGGTGTTCCTGTCGGGGTACATTCAGTGGAGGCTTCTATTTGGCCATCTTGCTCTGCTTCCAAGCCTCACTAGATTTTCTTGAATAACCACTTCTCAATTTGTTATATTACTTTGGTAAATTTTCAGAATCTTTAACTGGTTGTTTTTGGCAATTTTGTCCACTTTTGTCTTGCGTTTTGTGGAGAGGATTGCTGAGCTCCTTAGTCAACTTTTCCAGATGTCTCTCCCTTTCTTGTAACTAGAGTTTTGATTGTGTCACTTAAAAAGTGTTAGTATGTTTCACAAAAATGTATACCAGTGTGAATTAGCAGTTTATTTATTTATTTATTTTTTAAGATGGAGTCTTGCTCTGCTGCTCAGGCTGGAGTGCAGTGGCACAATCTTGGCTTACTATAACCTTCGCTTCCCTGGTTCAAGCCATTCTCCTGCCTCCGCCTCCCAAGTAGCTGGGATTATGGGCATGCACCACCATGCCTGGCTAATTTTTGTATTTTTAGTAGAGGTGGGATTTTGCCAGGCTGGCCAGGCTGGCTTCAAACTCCTGACCTCAGGTGATCCACCTGCCTCGGCCTCCTAAAGTGTTGGGATTACAGGCGTGAGCCACTACACCCATCCTTTGCCCATTTTTTTAGTTGGGTTATTTATTTATTTTGTTTTAGCGAAGTGTAAGAGTTCTTTATGTGTGATTTTTGTGCCATATCTAAGAAGCCATTAAGGGGCAGGATTTGAACACATATCTGGCTCCAGCATTCATGTTCTTAACCATTACGCTACACTGCCTGTCTTGAATTAGCAGTTTAGATGTAAACGATTTATGCATGTTGTGACTTAGACTCTTGATTTATTCCAAACATACTTAGTCACCATGCAGTGTCTGTATTTTTACATGTGTATTTGTATATATGTGATGATTGTGACACATAAGAATGGTTATTGCGTTATTCCCAACAATAGAAGATAATGGTTTGAAGCAGCAATAGATGAGTACTATTATTGCTCTCCCTATTAATGGTGCCCTTATTTCAGCGATGACGTTCTCTGTCTTTTTTGCCCATCACTTTTGTTTAATAGTCTTTTCTCACTTCTAGAAAAAAATGTATTTCTTCTTTAATATCTGATATGGTTAATGACAGAGCAGGAGCACCATCATCTTGGACAAACGCTGCCACTTTAAGTTCCAGCTCCCTTTCTAGCCTCATGAATTTCAAGGAAACACTTCTGTTCTAACTACAAGCAGCCAGAAAAGAGCAGACAGTAAAACACAAATAAGACAGCTCAGGCACAGAGGGAGGCGGGGAGGTAGTCTCTTGGGTAACTGCCGAACTTCACCCTCATACAATGGGCACCAGTAAAACAGTGGGCCTTACTAAGCATATTACTTTCCCTTCAGGTGCACCAAGATAGGGAAGCTAAAAGTAGACTGGGGGGTATGCCTGCAGCTGCAGGAAGATGTATGTGAACAGACACACAACTCTCCCTCCCAGATAAGCAAAAGAAGAGACACAGAAGCAGTCCAGGCCTCTGATCAACCCTTCCACCCTAAATCCTTAAAAACTCTTAGTCTGTAAGAGAGTGGGCTCTGATCTCACTTGGCCAGAAGCCCCTATCAGGTTTGTTTTCTCTAAAATAAACCTGTGCTTGACTGTTGAGCCCCCTTTCATGTTTCTTTCCTCTTTCTTTAATTCTTAATTAGGCTTTGTGTTCCCCACCCAAATCTTATCTTGAATTATAATCCCCATAATCCCCACGTGTCAAGGGAGAGACCAGGTAGAGGTAATTGAATTGAATCATGGAGGTAGTTTCCTCCATGCTGTTTTCATGATAGTGAGTGAGTTCTCACGAGATCTGATGGTTTTATAAGGGGCTCTTCCCCTTTTAGTTGGCACTTCTCCTTCCTGCCACCTCATGAAGACAGTGTCTTGCTTCCCCTTTGCCTTCTGCCATGATTGCAAGTTTCCTGAGGCCTTCCCAGCCATGCTGAGCTGTGAATTATTTAAACCTCTTTTCTTTGTAAATCACCCAGTCTCAGGCAGTTCTTTAAAGCTGTGTGAAAATGGACTAATACAGTATCCCTCATAGCAGATGAAATATTGCGTCCTTACCATGTACATCTGCGGTTAATCCATTGGTGTAACTTGACAAACGTAGTCAGATGGTGTTTAAAATATATTCATACTTACATAAATAGACATTACTTTAAGGTTCCTGCACTACTTATTTCTTAGTTACCTTAGATTAGGTAACAGGAATAATTTTTTTGTTTTATTTTTCTGTAACCAACTGAAAGAATAAGTCATATCCCATTCTAGTATGTTCTGAAAAATTTTAAGGCTTTAATGTTAAAAGTTGTCATTCCTTTTCTTTTCTTTTCTTGTTTTTAGAGACAGGGTCTCCCTCTGTTGCCCAGGCTAGAGTGCAGTGGTGCTATCTTGACTCACTGCAGCCTTGACCACCTGGGCTCAAGCAGTCCTCCCACCTCAGCCTCCCAAGTAGCTTGGGCCATAGGCACGTACCACCACACTCAGCTAATTTTAAAAAAACAGTTATTTCTAAGATGATTTTGTCTAAAATGATTCTCCTATTAACATAGGTGAATTTTTTTGTTGTTGTTTTTATAGAAGTTAAATATTATTCCCTTTTTTTTGAGACAAGATTTTGCTCTGTTACCTGGGCTGGAGTGCAGTGGCATGATCATAGCTTACTGCAGCCTCTACCTCCTGGATTCAAGCGATTGTCCTGCCTCTACCTTTCAATTAGCTAGGACTAAAAGTGTGTGCCACCATGCCTGGCTAATTAAGAAATTTTTTTTTTTTTTTTAGAAACAGGATTTTGCCATCTTGCCCAGGCTGGTCTTGAACTCCTGGCCTCAAGCAATCCTCCCACCTCAGCTTCCCAGAGTGTTGGGGTTACAGACATGAGCCACTGCACTCAGCCAAATGTAATTCCTGTCACCACAAATATCTGGCTCAGATTTTCCTTATCTATCTTATAATATTTAAAATTCATAACTAATGAATTTTAGAATCTTAGTTCTGTTTTCATTAGTCTATTCAACATGTTTAAGTTCTGAAAATGCTTTGATGGACATTATTTGTATACAAATGTCTCAATTTATGGCCTTATAAATGATTTATAATTTGTTTCCTTTTTAAAATGTTGCCATCTGTAATGGTTATACACAAATCATTTTTTGATTTATTATTTTGATTTATGTTTTTGTTATGTTTGAAACTAAACACTTGGTTAATTCATCAAAAAATTGCTTTAAAAAAAGTCTGCCAGTGCACTCATTTGAAAATTTGATTTTGCCAAATGATTTTTAAAATTTAGTTTTTGTGCAAACACAAAAATAGTAATTATTTGACTTTATAAAGTAAAATATTTCAGATTACTGGCAAATATTCTTTGAAAGCAAATTTGCTTATGGATAATACAAATAGGATTATTTAGAACCCAGGATATACAATATAATGACCACATGGTTTAAGACATAACGTGTAATTTACTGCTAGACATGTTAGAATCTTCTCTAATGACTATGAGTTGTTAAATTTTTAAAATAATTCTCTAGATAATCCTGATATCTTTTTCTTTATTTTTTTGAGGCAATGCGACTAAATGAATAAAAGTTTAGACATTTTATTTCTTTCTGGTTAGTTGTTCTTTTTATTCTTTTTCCCTTTTTTATATTTGTTCCTTTTATTCTTATGCAGCAATCATCTTTTTGCACTAACAATAACTTTTCATTCATTCGTAATAAGAAAGTATTTGCCAGGCACTGTTTCAAGGGCTTTCCATGTATTATTTCATTGAATACCCTCAAAAACCCTATTATGATCCCCATTTTACAGATGAGGAAGATTAGGCAGAGAAAAATGAGGCAACTTGACTGAGGCCACTCTACTAAGTGGTAGAGCCCAGATTTGAGCTGGGTTTCTAGCCCCATAGTGCATGCTCTTCACTAATGTGCAATTTGTTGAACAATTCCTTTGTGCCAGGCACTATTCAAAGCAATGGATCTACAGTAGTGACTAAGACAAAGTCCTTGATCTCATGGTGCTTACATTCTAGTAGCAGGAGTGTTAGGGGTAGGGTGGGAGATGGATGATAAACCAACGAGCAAGTGCAATGGAAGAGCGTGTAGTGGGACACAGAAAAGTGTGGAGGTTGGAGTTTCTATTCTGTACAGGGTAGGCAAGGAAAACCTCTCAGTTAAGGAATAGTTGAAAAGAGAGCCATGTGAGTTGAGAAAGAGCAAAGGCTCTGAAGCTGTGCCTGGGATGTTCCAGCAACTGCAAGGGCATCAGTGAGCCCAAAGTTGAACACATAAAGGCAAGAAGGGAAGAAGGTGAAATCAGAGATGTAGCAGGTCTTGATCTGATAAGGCCTTGTAAGTCATTGTAAGGACTTTGCCTTTTTCTACCAATGAGGTAAGGATGCATTAGAGGGCTTTGATCAGAAATATCAGTGATATCACTTACGTTTTTGAGGAATCCTTATGGCTATCATATTTAAAATTGACTGTAGAGGGATGAGGGCGGAAGCAGGAAGACCAGTTAGGAGACTGCTAGGAAATCCAGATGAGAGATAATAGTGGTTTGAACCAGGGTGGCAGCAATGGAGGGGGCAATAAGTTGTCAGATTCTGGATATAATTTCAAGATAGAACTGACGGTATTTTCTGATGGGTTAGCTGGTATATAAGGGAAAAAGAAGTGAAGAATGAGATAAGGCTGGGCATGGTGGCTCATGCCTGTAATCCCAGCACTTTGGGAGGCTGAGGCAGGAGGATCACTTGAGGCCAGGAGTTCGAGGCCAGCCTGGGCAACATAGAGTGATACCATCTCTACAAAAAAGGCAACAATTAGCAGGGTATGGTGGCAAATGCTTGTGGTCCCAGCTACTCAGGAGGCTGAGGTGGGAGAATGGCTTGATCCTGGCCGGTTGAGACTGTAGTGAGTCTTGATCATGCCACTGCACACCAGCCTGGGTGACAGAGCAAAACCATCTCTCTCAAAATAATAATAATGACACAAAAGAAAGGGGCCAAGTGTTTGTGACATGAGCAAATGAAAACATCATAGCTTCCATTGCCTTAGGTAGAAACGCTGTGGAAGGAGGAGACTTGGCTGGTGGTGGGGAGACGAATTTGGTTGTTGAGATATTAAGTTAGACATTGCCTGCATGGCATCTAAGTGGAAAATGTCTGTGTGCTGTTTTCCATGAATCAGGATGTAGAGGTATAGCTGTAAATATAAATCCGAGGGTACTGGGTATGTAAATCGTACTTAAAGTCACAAGACTGGATACTGTCACCTAGGGAGTGCATAGAGGGAGCAAAGAGAAGAGGCCTGAGAACTCACCTCTGTGACACTCCCTCTTTTCCAGATGGCAGAGATGAGGAGCAACCAGCAAATGGGATTGTGAGAGTGGCGTGTGAGGTAGGAGAAAGAAGAGAATCGAATCTAGGAAGGTAAGTGATTAGTATGTTTTAAGAAGAGAGGGATCAATTCTATCAATTGCTGACAGGTCGGGTAAGATGAGGAATTACCATTGGATTTCACACCATGAAGGTCATTGGTGACTGTCAAAAACCGATTGAATAGTGAAAGGGACAGAATCTTCATTGGAGTGGGGCAGAGAGAAAGTGGAAGGATAATAATTGGAGACAGCAAGGATAGACAGCATTTCTTTTTACCCTTACAGCCTATTTTATCTAATATTAATATAACTATATCAGCCTTTTTTGGGTCAGTATTTATTTGGTATATCTCTTTCCTTTTCTTTCTTTCTTTCTTTGTTTCTTTCTCTCTTTCTCTCTTTCTTTTTGACAGGTTCTTGCTCTGTTGCCCAGGCTGGAGTGCAGTGGCATGATCTCAGCTCACTGCAACCTCTGTCTCCTGGGTTCAAGCGATTCTCCCACCTCAGCCTCCTCAGTAGTTGGGACTACAGGCATGCACCACCAGGCCCAGCTAATTTTTTGTATTTTTGGTAGAGACAGGTTTTGCCATGTTGGTCAGACTGGTTTCGAACTCCCGGCCTCAAGCGATCCTCTCACCTTGGCCTACCAAAGTGCTGGGATTACAGGCGTGAGCCACTGTGCCTGGCCTGGTATGTCTTTTTCAATTTTTTTTATTGTGGTAAAATATACATAACATAAAATTTACAATTTTAACCATGTTTACTTTTCCATTCTTTTATTTTTAACCTCCTGGGACCTTCGGTTTTTGTTGTGCCTTTTGTAAACAGGTGAAAAGTCAGGACAGGATTTAAAATGCTGTAGTCCTTTGTACTATGGGTAAAAATATTCACAAATATTTATGTAGTTTTGGATGCTTAAAAGCTCAAATAGGCTTTATAAGAATAGATATAGAACAAACAAATTAGAGCAGGGAGAAAATGGAATGAGAGAACATTAAAAACAAAAAATTTTGACAGAGAAAAAGGCTAGAAAGGAAGAAAAAAAACAAATAAAAATAGAAAAAGTAGGACAAATAGAAAACATTCAATAAGATGGGAGAAATAAATTCAAGTATGTTAATAATCATAATAAATGCAATGGATTAATCTCATCACCTAAAAGATAAATATTTTCACTGAATTAAAAAATGCAAGTTACAGTTTGTTTTCAGGAGGCATCTAAAGGATAAGGTGAGAAAGGTTGAAAGTCAAAGGATGGTGTAGTTATACTAATAGCAGACAAAATAGATCTTAAGGCCAAAAATACTAAAAATAAGGAGAATAACTACATAATGATAAATTCATTTCACTAAGAAGTTTTAATGCAGAAATCATATGCACTTAATATATAGTGATCTCAAAACATACAAGACAAAAGTTGATAGAACTTCTAGAATTAAAAATGAGAAATCTATCATGATACCACAGAGCACTTATACTTGCTGGGATGTAGGAGGACAACTCAGATTTTATGTTGCTAGTGAGTACCTTCAGGTATCACTACACCACTTACAGATATCATTTTCCAATCAAGGACAAAATAGTTGGGGCCAAAAAGTCCGGGTTATAAACTTGGTATAAACTCTACCACAGACTTTATACAAATTCAGGCATTGTAACCTAAACTCTCTAAGCCATAGTTTTCTAATCAGTAAAATGGCAATACAAATCCCTACCCCTTTGAGATGTGGTGGGGAATAAATCATACAGTACATGTGGTAGAAAGATCCCCTCCCCCATTGTTTCCGTAGCTGGCTCTGTCTGGACCAGATGACAAGATTCAGGGTGATTTCCCTTCGAAAGTGTCATTCCCTTCTAGGTGCCCAGAAGGTCACTGTTCTTCTATGGGGGATTTATGAGTGTTTTGGGCCATTGAAAATAGGGTTTTCACATGAAGTTTTTACAATATGTGCAGCAGAATGACATATTTGTTTTAGCAGAATTTTAATACTGTGTTCACTTGTGGCCAACTATGTAGGATGAGATGCTCCAAATGTCTCCTTATTGTCACCTCCATGACCTATGCCCCATAAACCCTGGGAAAAACAATATAAACATGCCCTCATTGGGACCTCAGCCCTCACACCTAGGTTCTCAGCCCCTTTGCCATTTCTTCTTCCTCCTCCTCCTCCTCTTCTTCTCCTTTTCTTCTTTTTCTCCCTTTCCTTCCTTTCCTTTTCCTTCCTTCCTTCCTTCCTTCCTTCCTTCCTTCCTTCCTTCCTTCCTTCCTTTCTCTTTCTTTTTCTTTCTTTCTTTCTCTCTCTTTCTTTTCTTTTCTTCTTTCTTTTTTCTTCTCCTTCTTCCTTCTTCCTTCCTCCTCCTTCTCTTCTTCTTTATTCTCCTCCTCTTCATCCTCCTCCTCCTTCCTCCTTCTTTCTTTCCTTTTCTTTCTTCTTTTTCTCTTCTTCGTTTATTCTCCTTTTACCTTCTTCTTCCTTCTCCCGCCCACCTTCTCCCTCCTCCTCCTTCTTTCCTCTTCTTCCTCTTCCTTTTTTTTTTTTTTTTTTTTTTTGTAGAGACTAGGTCTTGCTATTGCTGCTCAGGCTGGTCACGAAGCCATTTCTAAACATTTTCTATCCTCATCAACTGAACAAGAATCTGGGCCTAACATTTCTCCCTGCTCAACCCAACCATAATGTATCACCTACCTAAAAGCCATTCTTTTTCTTTTTCTTTTTTTTTCTTTTTTTCTAATTTGGTCTTGAGGTCTCTCTCCTAAGAGTGGCCATAAACTCTAACCCCACCCTGCTGGGGCTCCAGGGAATGTGGTTGTGGGTGTTTACAATGTGCCTTCCAGAGAATTCTTTATTCTGGTGGGCGGCTTAGTGCCTGTGTCTGACCCGTGACCAGATGTCCCTCTCCCAGAAAACCTTCTGGCAGATGCCCTTGTGGCTCTTGTCTGACCTGGGTACAGCTTATTCCTACCAAGATAGTCACTCTCTAGGAGAGCCCTGACCGGGAGAGAAGTTAGGTTTGGGTGTGTGGGGCAAGTGAGACGCAGAGAAGGCAACTCGACAGAACACAGGAAGTCATGGAGGCAGCGCATTCCTTATAGACGGAAGAGGGCAGCACACCTTGCAGGGCCAACGGGACGCAGAGAGCTGTCCACGACACACATGCTCAGCCAGCGAGTGGGGACAGAGAGGGTTACTGGGGGGGACGGACCTGTGGGATGAAGCCTTTTTGGGGGTCTAGGGCATTACCCAAGCAGCTTTCTCATGGAGAGTTCTAATTGGTGGGTTTAGAGCAAGCTGGTGCAAGTTCCATGGAGTCACGCTGTGACTGGGAGGTGGTCACTGTGGCATATCTGTGCAGTTCACGCGGGGTGTAGGGATCAGAGGGGCTAGTCAAGTGGGTTGTGTCTAGCTGTCCTTTGGGGAAGTGGTCACCAGCAGGTGATCATAAGCAGATATCTGGGTCAACCACATTGAGGAACAGGTGGAGAACTGGAGACTGTGTCAAGGGTGACTAAGCACTGCTTCTTTCTTGTATGAGAAAGTCCAACTTATATTTAGACTGGATGTCATGAAATTCTAGGAATTCACTACAGCCTTGCTCTGTGGGGTGTAGAAATCCCTTCACTTTGGCACTTGGTTTGGGGGAGCCTGTTCTGGAAAGTCCCCAGCCCGCCCTCCTGAGGCTGGTAAAATAAACTGTTAAACAATGTGGTTGGTTGGTTTGTGTGTTTTGCTAGCTCTGCTGTGTTAGCCACGAGGACCACAGCCAGCTTCACAACCATACCCCTTTCCAAGTTGCATTTTTCTTTGTCTTTCAGTGACTTTGGGGCTTCTCATTTTCCCTTGACCATCTGTAATAAAAGAAAGAAGTTGGGAATGGGGTCGTAATGTGTCTGGTAAATCTTATAATTCATTCATAATTGGGAAAATCAGGAAACAATCCAAATATCTCTCAACTTGTGTATGGATCAGCACATTGTGATTCATCCATACAATGGACTTATTTATTACACAGCCATAACAAGAAACGAAATTACTGACTAATACAATGTGGATGAATTTCAAAAGCATATGCTGAGTGAAAGAAGCCACACACAAAATACTCCATTTTGTGTGGTTATGTGACTCCATATGCATAGCTCTGTACTGTGTGATTATCTAGAACCCTAGAACAGCAAATCTAGTGTCTAGGGACAGAAAGAAGGTCATTGGTTATCTGTGGTGGGAGACAGTAGATAGACTGAGAAGGGGCATGAGGGAGCCTTCTGGGGGAGTATTCTATATGCAGATTTGAATGAGTTGTCAAAAACCAGGCAGTACACTTACAATGTTTGAGCACACTGTATGTTTTACTGTGTATTTTATCCCCCAATAAGAGAAAAGTTAAAATAAAAAATGTACATATATACCATGGAATACTACGCAGCCATATAAAGGAACGAGATCATGTCTTTTGCAGGGACATGGATGGAGCTGGAAACCATTATCCTCAGCAAACTAATGCAGGAACAGAAAACCAAACACTGCATGTTCTCACTTGTAAGTGGGAGCTGGACGGTACACATGGACATGGGGAGGGGAACAACACACACTGGGGCCTGTTGGGGGTGGGGGTTGGGGGAGGGAGAGCATCAGGATAAATAGCTAATGCATGTGGGGCTTACTACCTAGGTGATGCATTGATAGGTGCAGCAAACCACCATGGTACACGTTTACCTACGTAAAAAACCTGCATATGCTGCACATGTACCCCAGAACTTAAAATAAAATTACATTAAAAAAAGAAAATATTGGACTCCACTTAAGACAGGCTGAATCAGAAACTATAGGGGTTGAACTCAGCAATCTGTGTTTTACCAAACCCATCAGGTTATTCTGATACACACTAAAGTTTGAGAATTGTGGCACTATAAAACAAAAACCAAGAAACATAGAACACAGGATTTACCTCAGAAAAATACCAGCCCATGCTTTTGCAAAGAAACATAGCTGTGGTTTTCCTAAACTTATCAATGTTTTCACAGATTCTTTCTACTTTTCTAACCTTAGCACCTGCAGGGATCCTCCCTTGTGGCCCTCTCCCTGCTTGAAGTCCCACCCAAAAGGCTTGGGGACATAGCAGCAGCTGCCTCGGTACAGAGGATAGATAAATTTTGTTTGATGCCCTCTCTCCATACTACAATGCCTGGACCGAGGTTAGTGCCATAAATATGTGCCAAATGTATGAAGGTAGGTCTCCCTCAGCTTCCAAGAAGTCATGTCATCTCCTGGACTTTTTTTGAGGTGTGTGGCTCTTTATGACTTATTTGGTTTATGTGCAAGAAAAATCCTTTCTCAGGGAGGGAGGGCTGCAATGGGGTGGAGCAGTAGGGGCTGTTTGTTGCTCTCCTCCCTTGATTTCTGTCTTTATCTGGTTCCCAGTGGACCTTTGCCAGAGTCACTGTCCTTGTGCATTTCACATAGACAAGCATAGAAGTAACTATCTTGCTGATACAAACTGATCTGAAATGCACATTCCCACAGTATTTCTGATTGTTTTCCTTATTGGAGTATAATTTATATGCAGCGAAATGCTTCCATCTTGGGTATATAGCACGTTGAGTTTTTACAAATGTATAGACCCATGTAAATAACCTTCATCTCTACCAAGATACTTCTGTTACCTCAGAAAGTTCCATCTTCCCAGTCCTCTTCACCAGTCCTAAAACTTCACGTAATGGAATCCATACAATATGTGCTATTTTCTTTCTGGTTTCTTTTATTCAATACACACACACACATCACACACATACACACACACACATATTTATATTTAATATAAATATTTATATGTGTGTGTGTATATGTGTATATATATGTATAAGTGTGTGTATATATATAATATATATATAAAATAAATTATATATATTAGAGGGACAGGGTCTCACTCTGTTATCCAGGCTGGAGTGCAGTGGTGCCATCATAGCGCACTGCAGCCTCAACCTCCTGGGCTGAAGTGATCCTCCCACCTCAGTCTCCCAAGTAGCTAGGACTACAGGTGCACCACCAAGCCCTGGTAATTTTTGTATTTTTATTTTTGTAGAGACAGGGTCTCGCTGTGTTGCTTAGGCTGGTCTCAAACTCCTGGGCTCAAGCGATCCTCCTGCCTCAGCCTTCCAAAGTGCTGGGATTACAGGTGTAGGCTACCACACCCGGCCTTATTGGGCATGTTGTTTTTGCGATTCCTCCATGCTGTTGCATGTATCAATTTTTTGTTCCTTTTTATTTTGAATACTATTCCATTGTATGGATGTTCCCCAGGCTCTTTATCCAGTCACCTGCCAATGGTTAGTTTGGGGTTATTATGAATAAAGTTGCTATGAACATTCATGAGTGCCACTGAGTTGATTCCTGGAATGGAAGCCATAACTTGCTTCAGGAGTGGTCAGTGTTTCACCTCTTCATGGGTCAGTTTCAGACACTATATGGATTAGCAATTGGCAGTCTGAAAGATCAGTGGTTGAAGACCTGCTGGGAGCATGGCATTGGGGAACCTGCATTGGACATTATTCAGGGTTCTCATGGAAGGTTGCTAATGGCCCACTCTGGGACATAGCAATTGGTTGTTACTGTGGATAAATGTTAGGAGGAACCTGGGCCATGCCAGTGATTGGGGGACTTTAAAATGTCCACTACAGTCCCTGTAGTTCAGCCATGGGTGGCTTCTGCTGGTCAGTGATTGGCCGCCAGAGGAATCAGGGTCATGGTTCCAGGGATTTGGGACCTGAGGTTACCAAAGATCAACAGTCTTAAGTTGATCAGCTATTGGTGGACCTGATGCTCACTTGATGTTTGGTGTCCATCACCAAAAGAAGGGGATGGGGAAGGTAAGTTTGAGTTTTTCGTCTTTGTCAGAGAGAGCTGTGTAGGTTGCCCTGAATGTGCACTGAAACATGCGAAAGATCAGTTTGTGTGCACGAGATATCATCCCTCAGCTGGAACGCTTGCTTAGAAGACAGTGGAAAATAGAAATACCATTTATTGGGAGCCAACTCTGTATGGGGTTCCATATGGCGTTTCAGCTGCTACTATTATAAAATGGGCCAAATGATAATCATTGTTATCCAGCTGACAGAGTTGCTGTGATTAAATTAAATGAGGTACCTGGCGTCTGTCCCCAGAGCCTCAGGGCAGGAGCAGGTGAGTCAGAGGAAGCAGCAGATTCCAGACCTGCTGCCTTGGAGACAGATTAGGATCCTCCCACTGAGAGTGAGTGCCACGTGGCTGATGCTGCCACGTCCAGAGCCCTGCATGCTTCAGTGGACTGTGTGACTCAGCTGGTGGAGAAGAGGGAATGTGGAGGGTCTAGCCCCATGGCCTAGGGAAGAAGGAAAAGGCAGCTCCCTGCAGGGTGTCTGAGGGGGAGGTCCGGGTGGAAACAGCCACTGGCCACAACCCAAGAAGATGCTAAACCCCACCCCAACAGGGACCCGTCCCTTTCCATTGGTTCATTGGTTCATTACAGACATCAGATGATCCCCCCCAGAGCCCCCTTCCCGCTCCCCCGCACAGTACTGTTAAATAAACTATAGACTTAATTCAAATTTCACCAGTTTTTCCACTAATCTTTTTTCTGTTTCAGGAATTCCTCCCATGTTTTGTTTCTCAGTCCTTCCTTGTCTTTTGTGACCTTGACACTTTTGAATAATACAATTGAGGTATTTTGTAGAATGTCTCTCAATTTAGGTTTGTCTGATGTTTCCCATGATTACACTGAGGTTACACATTTTAGCAAGAATGCTGCAGAAGTGTTCTTAGGGCATCTTACTGGGAGGTACGTGATGTTGATGTTAACCTTGATCATTTGGTTAAAGTAATGTCTGCCAGTTTCTCCAGTGTAAAGTTCCTATTTTTCCTGTTGTATTTAATAAATATCTTGCAAGAGATATTTTGAGATTATGCAAATATCCTGTTTCTATTCAAACTTTTGCCTGCAAATTTTAGCATCCATTAGTAGATCATGCTTGCAACAATTATTATTGTGATACTTGCCCAGTGACAATTTCATGTTGTCTCATTCTCTACATTTATTAATTGGAATTCCTCTATAAGAGAAAGCTATCCTGGCTGGGTGCCATGGCTCACGCCTATAATCTGACCACTTTGGGAGGCTGAGGCAGGTGGATCCCTTGAGCCCAGGAGTTCAAGAGCAACCTGGGCAACATGGCGAAAGCCCATCTCTCCAAAAAAAAAAAAAATTAGCCGGCATGGTCATGCACACCTGTGGTTCCAGCTACTCAAGAGGCTGAGGGGGAGGATCTCTTGTGCAGTGAGCTAACATCGTGCCACTGCATTCCAGCCTGGGTGCCAGAACAAGACCCTGTCTCAAAAAAAAAAAAAAGCTTCTCTTTCTCTCTGATTTATTTATTCAACTTTTAAATTTACATCAGTATAAATGTGTGGCTATTTTATTGTATAGATTATTCTTCATTATTTATTGTGTTACTCAAATTATTCCATCTGTGGTCATTGGGAGCTCTCAAGGTTGACTCCTGTGTCCTTTTAAAATATTTAAATAAACTTTTAATTTATAAGAGTTTTAGATTTATAGACAAGTTCCAAAGATAGTACAGAGAGTTTTCATATACCCCTCACCCAGTTTTCCCTATTGTTAACCTTCCATATTGCTATGGTACATTTATCACAAGTAAGGAACCATCATTGATACATTACTGTGAACTAAACTACACACATCTTTTGGATTCCACTAGTTTTAAAATAATGTCCTTTTTCTGTTCCAGGATCTCATCCAGGATGCCACATTACATTTAGTTGTCACATCTCTTTGGTCTCCACAGTCTCCTTTAGATTGTGACAATTGCTTATACTTTTCTTGTTTTTGATGACCTTGAAAGTTTTGAGGAGTACTGGTCAGGTGTTTGATGGAATATTCTTCAGTTTAGATTTGTCTGCTATTTCCCTCATTACTGGACTGGGGCTTTGGATTTGGGGAAGAATACCACATAAGTGAAGTATCCTTCTCATCACTTCACATCAGGGGTACACGCCATCAACATGACTTAGCACTGACAATATTAACCTTGATCACCTGGCAGGCATTTGCCAGATTTCTCCACTGAAAGTTCCTTGTTCTCCCTTTTTTATACTTTGCTCTGTGGAAGCAAGTCACTAAGCACACACATATCTGGGGGAGGAGTGGGAGGTTACCACCTCCTGCAAGGGGGGTTATTTATTTACACAAGTTATTTGGAATTTTCCAAAGGATTTGTCTCCTCTCTCCTGTTTATTAATTTATTCAATCTTGTGTTTACAACAGCATGGACTCACGGACATTTATTTTACTCTGTGGCTTATAAGCCAGTACTACCATTGTTTATTTTGTTCCTCAGATTCCAGCTTTGGCCATGGGGAACTCCTTCATGCTGGCTCCTGCATCCTTCGGACATGCCCTGTCCTTCTGTGAGCACGGTCTTACTTTCTGGCCCCACAAGATATTCCAGGCTCATCTTGTAATTTCCCTGCTCCAGTCCTGGACTCAGCCACTTCTCCAAGAAGCTCTGATTCTTTTTCTTAGAGAATGGTATTGAGAAACCAAGATCTGGGGACTAAGTGTTCAACTTGTGTTCCACTGTTACTTTAATGTATCCCTGGAATCCAATCAAGAGATAGAAACCACATAGTAGTTTAAATACAGAATGTTTAATGTAACTATTAACTATAACAGGAGATTGGAGAAATGGGGGATTGACTAATAAGAAGTAAGAAGAACCCTCACCCCTCCCAAAACAAAGGAGGAATAGCAGATTTAGGGGGTAGCCATTGTCCCCAGCGCCTAAGAAAGAGGCCACTCCCCATCTCTCCACCCCCTCTCAGAACCAGATCTCACTGGAAAGGGCACCACTGTGACCTACTGGATGGCAGAGAAGATTGCTGGGGTGCTTTGTTAGTGTGGCTCGATGGAAATCTGCCCTCCGTGATGCAGAAGGAAGCTGTCCATGGGCAGGAGTCGTGATTTGGAACTCACAGCAAAGCCACTCAAGGGCTGCCGGGAGAAGCTGTTCATAGGGATGTGATACATGCTGCTGGCCACCTAGAGATGCATTGCGTAAGCCGCAGGTGCTGCAGGAGCCTGATGAGGGGAGCTCGTGAGAACCAGGAAGAGAAATCTCTTCCTCTTCCAAAGTCTTTCTAGTGCCCTCTGCTGATAATTGAAACATTTAGGTGAATTCTTCTGTTTCCCATGTTCTTCAGCGTCACTATGCTATTCGTTTTTAATACATGTATGTTCATTTGTTAGTTTGTATGCCATTTAGAGTTTCCCCCACATCATAGTGTATTTTGAATTTGATTATTTTTAGGGTATTTGAAACAGTATGGTTCCAAGAGACAAAGCTGCACAAAAGGTCTCTTCAAAGAAGTGCCACTTATCTCATCCCTACTATCCTGTCCCTTTCCCACCATCCACTTATAAGTAAGTAATCTCTTTAGTTTCTATTATAGTTTATCCCCCTGTATTTCTTTTTCTCAAATGAGCAGGTACATGTATATCTTCTTATATTCCTTCTTTCTGTGAAGGATAGCATACGGTAGATATTCTTTAGAGCTTTGCTTTTTCACTTAAAGATATGTCCTAGAAATTATTCTGTATTAATTCATGATGTTCTTCTTTTTAACAGTTACCTAGTACTCCATTGTGCATATCTACCTTAGTTTATTCAACTACTCTCCTATGTATAGACCTTTATATTTTGTAATTACGATACTGTAATGAATAACTTTGTGCATTGTATTTTGCTATTGTTGGAGAGGTATCTTCAGGGTATTGTTAAGTATTCTCCAATTCCCCTCCAGAAGGGCTGTACCAGTTTGCATTCCCAACAGAAATATACAAGAGTGACTGTTCCCCCTACAGCTTCACCAACATAATATCTTGTCATACTTTTAATATTCACCAGCCCAAAAGATGAGAAATGAAATCTCAATGTTGTTTTAATGTGCATTTCTCTAATTATAAATGAGTTTGAACTTTAAAAATATGTTTGGTTGAATAATATTCCATTGTGTGTGTGTGTGTGTGTGTGTGTGTGTGTGTGTGTATATATATATATATATATATATATATATATATATATAAAACATTTTCTTGATCCATTTGTCTATTAATGGACAGGTAGGTTGTTTCCATATCATGGCTATTGTGAAAAATGCTACAATGAACATGGGAGTGCAGATATTTTCACTAGGTGGTGAAATATTATTCAGTCATATAAAAGGAGGAGGTCCTGCCATTTGCCACTACATAGATGGACATGCGGAACATTATGCTAAGTGAAATAAGTTAGATACAGAAAGAAATATTGCATGATTTCACTTATGTATGGAATCTAATGAACAAAACTTAAAATATCCAGATATAGAGAATAAAACAGTGGTTACCAGGTGTATTAGTCTGTTCTCATACTGCTGTGAAGAAATGCCTGACTGGATGATTTATAAAGGAAAGAGGTTTAATAGACTCACAGTTCCACATTGCTGGGGAGGCCTCAGGAAACTTACAATTGTGGCAGAAGGCAAAGAGATGCAGGCACATTCTTCAAGGGAGGCAGGACAGAGTGAGTGCAAGCAGGGGAAATGCCAGACGCTTATAAGACCATCAGGTCTCATGAGAACTCACTCACTATCATGAGAATAGCATGGGGGAAACCACCCCTATGATCCACTTACCTCCACCTGGTCCCACCCTTGACACATGGGGATTATGGGGATTACAACTGGAGATGAGATTTGGGTGGGGGCATGAAGCCTAACCATACCACCAGGGATGGGGTTGAGTGGGGAGGAAATGGGGAGATGTAGCTCAAAGGACACAAAGTAGCAGATATGTGGGATGAACAAGTCTAGAGATCTAATGTACAACATGAGGACTACAGGCAATAAAATTGTGCTGTAATAGGGATTTTTGTTAAATAAGTAGATTTGAGTTGCTGTTGTCACAAAAAAGTAACTATGTGAGATGATAGATATGTTAATTTGCTTCACTACAGTAACCATTTTACTATTTATATGTATCTCATAACATCATGTTGTAAACCTCAAATATACACAATAAAATTTATTTTAACAATAAAAAGTATGTTTGGTGACCATCATATATCTTTTTTTGTGAATTGCCTGTTCATGTCTTCTTCCCACTTGTCTGTAAGGATTTTAGGCCCTTGTCTCTCAATTTTTAACCGTCCTTTATATCAGGGGTTAGCAAATGAGGGACCATAGGCTAAATCTGGCTCATCACCAGTATTTATTTATTTATTTATTTATTTATTTATTTATTTATTTTTTAATTTTTGAGACAAAGTTTCGCTCTTGTCGCCCAGGCTGGAGTCCAGTGGCGTGATCTCGGCTCACTGCAACCTCTGCCTTCTGAGTTCAAGCAATTCTCCTGCCTCAGCCTCCTGAGTAGCTGGGACTCCAGGCGCCTGCCACCACACCCGGCTAATTTTTTGTATTTTTAGTAGAGATGGGGTTTCACTGTGTTAACCAGGATGGTCTCGATCTCCTGACCTCATGATCCGCCCGCCTCAGCCTCCCAAAGTGCTGGGATTACAGGCGTGAGCCACCACGCCTGGCCCACCCACCAGTTTTTATAAATAAAATTTTATTGTTGCACACACACACTCATTTGTTTGCATATTGTCTATACTGTTTTTACATTATAATGGCAGAGTTGATTGGGTATGACAGAGATAATATGATTCACAAAACCAGAAAAATTTACTATCAGGCCCTGTCTTAGTCTGTTTGGGCTGCTATAACAGAATACTCCAGACTGGGTAATGTATAAACAACAGAAATTTATTTTTCACAGTTCTAGAGGCCGGAAGTCTAAGATCAAGGTGAAGGCCCAGTCTCTGCTTCCAAGATGGTGACTTGTTGCTGCATCCCCCAGATGCAGTGGGGAAGGTAGAAGGGCAGAAAAGGGCCTAAGCTACTCCCCTCCAGCCCTTTTATAAGTCATGAACCCATTACTTTAATCACTTACCAAAAGACCCCACCTCTTAATACCACCACAATGGAGATTAAGTTTCAACACATACATTTTGGGGAACATTTAGACCATTACAGAAGGCCCTTTACAGGAAAAGTTTGTTGACCCCTGCTTTATATGTTAGAGATTAGCCCTTGTCTATAGTATATATTTCAAGTATTTTCTCCCAGTTTGTCAGTTGTTTTTTGACTTTGTTTATATTTTTCCGTGCACATTAAACAATTTTTAATGTAGTCAAATGTATTCATCTTTGATTGCCTGTGGATTTTGAGTCATAGTTAGATACTTCCTCATGATGACTTGAAAGCCATGGTTTCATTCACTTGAAAGCCATGGTTTCATTCTGTTTGGGATGTTGATTTAGAATTTCCTTCTGCTTAATGATTGTTGGGAAGAACTTTCCTTAGTTATGTGTGAAATTTCATTTCCTGGTTGTCTGCAACAGCTCTCTGCGGACTGGATTTTTCTCTTGCCTTTTTTTTTTTTTTTTTGAGACAGAGTCTCGCTCTGTTGCCCAGGCTGGAGTGCAGTGGCGCAATCTCAGCTCACTGCAACCTCTGCCTCCTTTTTTATATATATAAACCCGGCCTTCTTTTGCCTCCTTTTATGGCATTGGGTATTTAACAATAGGCCTAATTTAATGGTATGAAAAAAGTAGGTATAAAGGACAATTTGGGACAATTGCAAAATTTCATTATGGAGTATGGATTTGGTAATAGTGTTGTATCAATGTTAAATTTTCTGCTTTCGATAATTTTACTGCGTTTGTCTTAAGAGAATATTCTTGTTATTAGGAGATACACACTCAAATATTTATGAATAAAAGGGAACAATGTTCCCTTTTTCATGGTTCAGAAAAATTATACGTATATAAGCAAATGGGGCAAAATGTAAATTATTGGTAAGTTTGGTAAATAATGTATTGTAAGTTTTGTATACTATAATTGTTGCTTTTCCATAAACTTGAAATTAATGTACAAATTATATCTCCCTAGACGGGTAGTGAGGTTGGAATTTAGTTTTTAGAGCAATGGACACTTCTGTGCTCCATGAAGCACATATAAATGTTATATTAACACATAATAGGAAAAATGCAAGCTTCATGGGGAAAGAGGATGTGTACTTAATACAGATGTTTCTCCATTTATGATGGGGGTTAGATCCCTATAAACCCATCATAAGTTGAAAATATCACTAGTTGAAAATGCATTTAACCTACTGAACATTGTAGCTTAGCTTAACCTCCCTTACATGTGCTCAGAACGCTTACATCAACCTGCAGTTGGGCAAAATCATCTAACATAAAGCCTATTTTATAATAAAGTGTCGAATAGCTCATGTAATTCATTGAATGCTGTACTAAAAGTGAAAAACAGAATGGTTGTATAGGTATTCAAAGTATGGTTTCTATTGAATGCATATCACTTTTGCACTATTGTAAAGTTAAAAAAAAAATCATAAATTGAACCATTGTAAGCCGGGGACCATCTGTACTGAATTTGGTAATGAACTAGATTTTTTTTTTTTTTTTTTTTTTGAGACAGAATCTGGCTCTGTCACCCAGGTTGGAGTGCAGTGGCATGATCTTGGCTCACTGCAACCTCTGCCTCCTGGATTCAAGCAATTCTTCTGCCTCAGTCTCCCGAGTAGCTGGGACTACAGGCATGTGCCACCATGCCTGGCTAATTTTTGTATTTTTAGTAGAGATGGGGTTTTACCATGTTGGCCAGGCTGGTCTTGAACTTCTGACCTCAAGTGATCCCCCCGCCTCAACCTCCCAAAGTGTTGGGATTACAGGCGTGAGCCATCGCACCTGGTCAAAACAAGATTTTTAAAGATAATTTTTTCAGTAACTTGTGGCTTCAAGCTCGTATACACAATTGTTTTTACAGGTTGATGACTCTTCATTTCTACATTTATGTGTTGCTTATTGAATCTGAGACAGGAGACATTAGATACATTTTTTTTTAACTGAGGAGTGTAATTTTTGCACAAAACGTTGTTACTATTTTTGCTTTAAACAATTATTTTAAAAGGATTTAAGCATGATAAAGATGTCTTTTATGTTTACCCACTGCTATGGAATGAACTGTGTCCCCCTAAAAGTCATGTTGAAGCCCTAACCTCAAGTATGTTGGTACTTGGAGATGGGGCCTTTGGGAGGTTATTAGGTCAAGAGGGTAGAGCTCTCATGTTGAAATTAACACCCTTATAAGAAGAGAGGTCCTCTTCCTCTCCTCCTCTCCTCCTTCTCCACCACAAATACAGCAAGAAGGCAGCCATCAGAGTCCTCACCAGACACTGAATCTGCTGGTGCCTTCATCTTGGACTTCCCAGCCTCCAGAAATTGGGAATCAAATGTTTGTTTTTTAATCCACCCAGTCTATGGTATTTTGTTATAGCAGCCCAAGTGAAGACACCGGCCTATTTAACATATCCATTTAACATTTTCCTTCTGCCTTCTGATTTCACTTAATATTTCTTGTAATGCTGGTCATCTTAATTTATGACAGATATTTTTATGGGGCATAGAATTCTAGGTTGAGAGTTTTAATACTTTCAAGATGTCCTTTGGCTTGCTTTATTTCTGATAAATAGCCTATTGTTTTTCTTATCTATGTTTCTCTGTAGATAGTGTATCTTTTTGCTTTGATTTCCTTAAATATTTCCTATTTTCAATCATTTGTTTCTACCCTTTAATTATGGTGGGACTTGGTGTAGTTTTCTTTAGGGGCCTATCATCCTCTTGGAATGAATAGATCTCTACCTCTGTATCTTTTAAAGATATAATTGGCATATAATAAACTTCGCATATGTAAAGTACGTTTGATATATTTTTTCATATGTATATATCTGTGGAACCATGATAACAGTAAAAATAAGAGCATATCCATCAACCCAAAAAGTTTTCTCATATGCCTTTGAGATTCTTCCTATCTCCCCATATTTAGGCAACCACTGCCCTGCTTTCTGTCACCATGGATTAGTTTGCATTTTCTAGATGTGTGTATAAAGGGAGTTATGCAATATGTAGTCTTTTGAGTCTGACTTCTTTCACTTAACATAATTATTTTAAAATTCATCAAACTTGTGTACATCAAGAAGTCATTCCTTTATTGCTGGGTAGTATTCCATCTTATGGATATACCAGAATTTGTTTATCCATTTACCTGTTGATGGGCATTTGGGTTGTTTCCAGTTTTTGCGGTTCTAAATAAAACTATGAACATTTGCATACATACTTTTGTATGCATACGTATTTCCTTTCCTCTTGGGTAAATACTTAGGAGTGGAATGGCTCAGTGATGTGGTAGGAATATGTTAAACCTTTAAAGAAATTGCCAAACTGTTTTCCAAAGTTGTACTATTTTACATTCCCACCAGCAGTGTAGGAGATTTCCACCTCCTCTGCATCCTTGCCAAAACTCAGTGTGGTTGGTCTTTGTAATTTTAGCCATTCAAACAGGTATAGTGTTATCTCATTGTGGTTTTAATTTGCATTTTCCTAGTGACTAATGATAGTGAGCACCTTTTCATGTACTTATTTGCCTTCTATATATTTTCTTTGGTGAAACGTGTGTTCAAATATTTTCTCTATATTTTAATTTGGCCTCATTTCCTATGAATTGGTGGCTCTATTCCCAGCTTATTTTACCATATATAGGTATAGCTAGCTACCTTACTCCCTCCACCAAAGTTAGGAGAACATTATGACTTTAACCAAATAACTTTTCATGCCTCACTCTGACCTCCTTGAGACTACTCTACAGAACTCAGACTTAGAATTTTTTGTAGATGGGTCATATCTAAGACTGAACGAGGATAATTTCAAGCTGGATATGCTGTAATCACTCCCTAAGATCCTATTAAATTCAATCCCCTTCCTGAAGTCAAGTCAGCAAAAGGAAGTTAACTTACAGGCTGGACTTCAGCCTGGAAGTGAGCAAGGAATAAAAGAGCTAACACATACACAGATGGCAGGCATACGTGTGGTGTGGTTTATGATTGCCACATGATATGGCAACAACAGGATTTCCTAACTGCTGCTGGTACTCTCATTAAGCATAGTGAACAAATTTGAGCATTTCTAGATGTCTTTCTCCTCCCCATGGAATTCATTTCACCTGAATTCAGTTAGTTCACCAAATTAAAGATTACTTGGTAACTCCAGATTACTTCTACGAAATCTTCAGCAAATTGCAGTCACAAATAAGTAACAGATTCAGAAAAAAAGATTGGGAAAAAAGATTGGGAGAGAACTGGATGTGCTCTTTATGGAGACAGCAAGACAGTTGCTTGATTTCTCCAGAAATTATCCATTCTCTGGGATGGGCGTTGGTAAAAATTTGCACACTGTGGCCCATCATAGTCAAGAAAATGTAAAACTATTCTGGGACAACATTGGTGGGGACATTTTAATCAGGTAGTAGACGAGGTCTCCAATGAACATTCCACCTGCCAGACTCACAACCCTGGAAAAACTATAAAAATGGGACATAGGAACTACAGTCTTGAGGACTTTTTGAGCATTGACAAATGGACTTTATATAACTTCTACTGATAAAGGCAGGCAAGGTAAGGTCCCTGCCAAAAACCTCACCTTTGAGCTGAAAAGCCTGAAACCCATGGCCTAAAGTGAAAACTTCTATCCCTGTTACACTCTCTCCTAGTTGGTTCTTTTTGAATAATGCCTTTTTACCAATCAAATGTTACTTTTTCCAAGATTACCCATGGCCCGCCCCACTCCCCCAGTCCTGTACCTATAAAGACCCCAGACTCAGTTGGTAGAAGAGAGAGAGGCAACTTGACTTCAGAGAGAGGCAACCTGATGTCAGAGGAATGGCTGGACTTCGGAGAAGAACTGGCCAGAGACAGCCAGACTATGTCTGTCTCGTCCCCTTTTCAGCTCCCACTGAGAGCCACTTTCATCACTCAATACAATTCTCTGATTCACTGTCCTTCAATTTGTCCATGTGACCTCATTCTTCTTGGGCACTGGACAAGATCTTGGGACTCACTGAGTGCAGGTACCCAAAAAAGGCTGTCACAATGGTCCTTTGCTCTTGCTGGCAGAGGGCAGCCACCCCACATGATGAGGCAAAGGTACCACTGAGCTAATAACACACTGCTGTCCATGGATGATGGGGCTAAGACAGCATTATAATATGCCCTCTGGGGCTTGAAGGGTTGCAGGCACCCCCACCTGGGTGCTGCCACGGGGCCCACATGGAGCTTGCTCCTGCTGGTGCCCAAAGCAGCTGGCCAGATCCCACACTCACTCACTAGCATTCTCCCTCTCATAAGGGGTTGAGTATGGTGGGCTGAGTAAGTGGGGCACCCCCATCACAAGTTCAGTGAAGGGGTCGAGAGAATTCCTGCATCACTACATCATGTGGATCTGAATATACATTTACTGTTTTTTGCCTTTTCTTTGGTTGGCCAAAAGCTTCCCCTGGTTGAAAAGCAGTGGCTCTGTGGCTAAAAACAGTAGGTTTTGTCTTTCCTACTTGGGAATTCCCTACTTACTTCTCTTACTGGCCGAGGTACTAAATTTATGGATACCATAATTAAGGAACTTTGTAAGGTGTTGCCTATTAGCCAAAAATTACACTTTCCCTACCATCCTTAATCCTCAGAAAAAACTGAAAGAGGTACTTTAAAATTAAAATTTGGTAAACTCTCTGAAGACTTATAATTACCTTGGCCTAAGTTTCTCCAGTTGGCCCAATTGGCCATCTGGTGTTCTTCTGGCAAATGTAGATTGTTGTCTTATGAACTTGTTACAGGAGGACCAATTAAATTGGACATTACATCCCTTATTTTAGACTCTACTTTGTTGCAAGCAGATATAGCTCAATACTATAAAGGACTAATGGGATATACTCAGATTTATCATCAACAGGTTCAAATTGCCTTTTCAAAGGAGCCACCTTCTGAGCCTCTGCATGACTTACAACTAGAAGACTTATTCTAATGGAAGAGACACGAATGAAAAACTGCTCTGGAGCTCCACTGGAAGGGCCTCTACCAGGTCCTCCTTACCACAGCTAAGTTATAAGGAATAGATAATTGGGTCCATGTCTCCTAGATAAAGAGACATTGACCTTTGATGGACTGGACTTCCACTTTAACTGGAAACTGAGAGATCCCTGAAACACGTCTGAGGCAGACAATGGCATGAAGGACTCATTTTTCCCCAAGAATATAGGAACAAGCAGATGACCTTGAATAGTGCACAGCTTCTGCTCAAGATGATGGAACAAAATATCTTTTTGATCTTTATTATTTTCCTTTTCTTCCTAGCCTTGTTTCTTATCCTTTACCTTTTAATTTCTGAATTTGTGCATCCCTGTAGAATTACAGTAGTTCTCCCTAACCCATGAGAGATGCATTTCAAGATCCCAAGTGGATGCCTGAAACCACAGATAGTACCAAACCCTGTATATACTATGTTCTTCCCTATACATACATATCTATGACAAAGTTTAATTTATACATTAGGCACAATAAGAGATTAATAGCAACAGTAATAAAGTAGAACAATTATAACAATATACTATAATAAAAGTTATGTGAATGTGGTCTCTCTTTGTCTCTCCCTAAATATCTTATTGTACTGTACTCATCTGTTTTCAGACCACAGTTGATTACGGGTAACTAAAACCATGAAAAATACAATTGCAGATAAAGGGAGACTATTGTATCTCTAAGTGCTGGGCATAAAAATGCCCTTTTCTTTTTTTTTTTTTTTTTTTTAAGAGAGATAGGGTCTTACTCTGTCACCCAGACTGGAGTGCAGTGGCACAATTATAGCTCACTGCAGCCTCGATTTCTCAGGCTCAAGCAATCCTTCTGCCTCAGCCTCCCAAGTAGCTGGGACTATAGGCACAACATCATGCCCTGCTAATTTTTAACTCTTTTTGTAGAGATGGGTTCTCACTATGTTGCCCAGGCTGGTCTCGAACTCCTGGCCTCAAGCAATCCTCCTGCCTGGGCATCCCAAAGGGCTAGGGTTACAGGCATGAGTCACTGCACCCTCTCCTTATTTCTCTGCCACATTTCATTTCTCTTCTCTCCTTTCCTTAATGCCCAAAGTTCTTGGATTTTTTTTTTAAGATGTATGATTATGAAGCTAATGTCACCTGTGATTTTTGCTTTTGCTCACTTTTTTTTCTGTCAGTTCCATTGTACCTTCACAAATACTACTCGTTCCTGACTTGTTCTTGACCCTGAGAGAAATCTCCCCACCATTATTGCTGTTGTCTGGGGCATGCTCCCCAAACTAGGTCTCTGACAAATCTCCAAGATTAACAAATTATATCCTGAAGAGGTAGAACTTGTTTTTCTGGAAAGGCTGAAGCAGGTGGATGTTGTTGGTCTGGCCTCAACACTATCTTCACCCAGGCAAACCACAATGATAAAAGTATGAGTGTTTTTTAGATGCTGTAGAGACCCCAAGTGATTCATATTTTGTTTTGAGGTCTAAGGATTACTGATTTTTGCCAGCAAATTGGACAGGGTCATGCTGTCTTTCCCATATCTTTCCTCTTTCTGACTGTACAATTGGACTGAGTTTGAACAGTTTATCACATTTTTAGTTCAGAAGTTAAATCCTAGTTCCCAAGCCACAAGAACAATCCACCCTCTGAAAAAATGCCCATTCTTAGTAGATGGTGAAAGGGACTGTGTGAAGAAGCTGAAAGACTTGGAATCAATCGAAGTGAGATCTCCACACTCAGGGAAATGCTTTATGTTGCATCCATCCCTTAAGAGATTAGTCCTGTGGACTACTGAAGTTCTACACAATGCCTAGTTTTCCATGCTTTCATTTGTGAAGCTACCCAAGCCACTAACCATGTTACCAAAAATACTGACACACTCAAGAATTTCAGGAACTCCGGAAGGCTGGTGTTCATCATCGACTGGCATTATAGATCATCTTGGCACCTACCGGAGGTATACGTACCGCTGTTGAGGATGATTGACATACACAGATTCCAAAAATCTTTCTGATGTCTTTTTGGTGAATCAACACATCTGTGAAGCCAACCAAGACATTTATCAGTTAAGCGACAGAGTTCTGATTCCTGGGACCTATGGGTTGTCATCAGGTAGCTAGGGATGGGACATGTTTCCCTGCATATTCTGAACAGGGACATCGTTTTGAGGATATACTTTTCTCCAAAGGCTCGGGACCTTTTACTATTTTTCCTGATAGGAGTATCTCTAATCAAATGCATTCTATCATGTTTAATTAAGACCACCAGTACTGTCCCATCCAAGCAGATGATCCAAACTACAATTAAGGAACAAAAGATCAAAGAACAAACTGCTCCTCCACTGCTCATTGTGGGAGCCTCCTTTACTTAATTCTTGAATCTTATACATTCCTGTACTTTTGTTTTATCTCTCTATAGATTTGGCCAATGAAGAAAGGAGTTTATTTTGACCAAGAGGAAGAGTTATAAAAGAATGAAAACAAACCTCAGTTTTTCTTGTTTCAACTTTTGCCTCCTTTCCCTTATTTTCTTACTCTCCACTCCACACCCACTTTTTAAAAACTATCTCCTTCCCCCTTGAACCTTAAAAAACTGTGAGGATTTAAAAAACAACTCTCAAAGAACTGTTCTGAAAGTTGCAGGCATGGGATTGCACCAATAATCCTGAGCAAAAGGCATGAAAAACCGGATCAATTTCTCAGTGGTTCCAACCAGAAGTTTTCAGCAGGTACAGATAAAAAAAATTGTAACTGGGACCAGACTGCAGTCATATACCTCTCTGTTCTTCTTGCCTAACATAAACTAATTCTGCTTCAGTACAGGAGGCTTCTTGTTCTTAAGTTTTTCACCGATGCACATCAGTTGAATAAAGTATTAAACACTATTTGAGTGACATTATATTTTTCCTCTTGATAGGGGCATGTTGTGGTAATTAAGGGGTCAATTAATCAAAAGGATATAACAATCTTGAATGTTTAGGGACCTAATAACAAACAGAGCTTCAAAATATGTCAAAACCTGATAGAATTGCAAGGAGAAATACATAAATGTATGATGGCAGTCAAATATTTCAACACTCCTATCTTAATAATCAATAGAATAAGTAGACAGAAAATAAGTACATACAGTCTGAGCTACTTGGAAGGCTGAGGTGGGAGGATCACTTGAGCCCAGGAGATGGAGTCTGCAGTGAGCCGAGATTGCGCCACTGCACTCCAGCCTGGGCGACAGAGACCCTGTCTCAAAATAAATAAATAAATAAATAAATAACTTTAATTCTTTAAAAGCCTGATTTTTTTCTTTAGTTGACAGTATTTTTCAGTTCTAAAATTTTCATTTGGAAATTTTATGATTGCAGAGGCCTCATGAACTAATCACCTTCTAAAGGTCACACCTCTTGATACTGCTACTTTAGGGATTAAGTTCCAACCTACAAATGTTGGGAGACACATTCAGACCATAGCAGGCCCTCTCCATTTTCTCCTGAACATGCATGCAGATTTGTTCATGTACAGTCTTCCAGACCACTTGGGATAAGTAGGATCTTATCAAGGCCTTTTTTGTCTGTCTCATTCCCTGGATCTCCCTGTTAAATTTATTACTGAACTGTTGATTTATTACTTACCCCAGTCAGTATCAAGACCTCAGAATGTCTCTGATATTGACCTTTCCTGGTTATTAGCCACTGAGATCACTGTTGTTTTATTGTTTGTTTATTTTTGTTTTGAGACGGAGTCTTGCTCTGTCGCCCAGGCTGGAGTGCAATGGTGCGATCTCAGATCACTGCAACCTCAGTCTCCTGGGTTCAAGCAATTCTCGTGCCTCAGCCTCCCGAGTAGCTGGGATTACAGGCATGCTCCTCCACGCCTGGCTAATTTTTGTATTTTTAGTAGAGACAGGGTTTTACCATGTTGGCCAGGCTGCTCTTGAACTCCAGACCTCAAGTGATCCATTCCACTGGCCTTCCAAAGCACTGGGATTACAGCCCAGCCTTTCTTCTTTCTTAATATAGGCATTTATTGCTATGGACTTCCCTGTTAGCATTGATTTTGCTGCATCCCATAGGCTTTGGTATGTTGTATGTACATTTTCATTTGTCTCAAGATACTTTTCAATTTCACTTTTGATTTCTTTTTTCTTTTTTTTTTTTTTTTTTGAGTTGGAGTCTCACTCCGTTGCCCAGGCTGGAGTGCAATGACACGATATCAACTCACTGCAACCTCCACCTCCCAGGTTCAAGTGATTCTCCTGCCTCAGCCTCCAAAGTAGCTGGAATTACAGGCATGCGACACCATGCCCGGCTAATTTTTGTATTTTTAGTAAAGACAGGGTTTTACCATGTTGGCCAGGATGGTCTGTAACTCCTGACCTCAGGTGATCCACCCGCCTTGGCCTCCCAAAGTGCTGGGATTACAGGTGTGAGCCACCATGCCCGGCCTGCTTTTGATTTCTTTTTTGACCAATTGGTTATTCAGTAGGATGTAATTTAATACCTCATAGGTATGTTACCTAAGAAAAAGTCCAACATCATCCCTGCTTTCGATGCAGAGGGGAAATTCCTTTCTAATGACTTTAAGAAGAACAACGGACGGTCCTTGAGTTCTTATAAGGAACGTGCTGTTTTCAGTTGACTCATCAAAAGGAGAACTAGCATGACATTGTTTTCTCCTTGCATACATCCATTCTCTGAGCTTTATTAACCAGACATTTGCATTGACAAGAACTAAAATAAGTTCAGGTTCTTTTGAATAATCTAGTTGTTGACATAACCAACAGTCAGATTGATTATAGTAGCCAGAATTTGGAAGACTGGTACAAAGGAGTGCCAGATCTGTGCTCGATCTGTTGGAAAAGCAGTAAGGGTTAATAAGAGTCAGACACAGTTTGAAGAAAAGGTCCATAGTGGAGGATCAGATGGAGAACAGGATAGATTGAGACTGTCTCCAGTCAGCTTTTTAATAGTCAGGCCAGGTGTGGTGGTTCATGCCTGTAATCCCAGCTTTCGGGAGGTCGAGGTGGGAGGATCACTTGAGCTCAGGAGTTTGAGACCAACCTGGGCAACATAGTGAGATGTCATCTATACTAAAAATTATTATTTTTATAATAATAATTATACTAAAAATTAAAAACAAACAAACAAGCAGAAAACACTTAGCTGAGCGTGGTTGTGTGCACCCGTTGTCCCAGCTACTTGGGAGGCTGAGGCAGGAGGATTGCTTGCGCCTGGAAGGTTGAGGCTGCAGTGAGCTATGATTGTACCACTGCACTCTAGCCTGGGCAATGGAGCCAGACTCTATCTCAAAAAAAAAAAAAAGGCTGTCAACAGTAGAAGAAAGGCTTTTGTCAACAATGCTAGAAGAGGTTGTGGGATATAAATTTGTTTGTTTGTTTCCTAAAGAAGAGTAACAGGGACACCTAAAAGGGGGAGAAAATAGGTGGAAGTAGAACTTCTTGATCCACGGTCTTTGGAAAAGCTGTCTACTTCAAAGAAGTAGTGTCTGCTTCTGGGGCCTGGGAACTGGCCCTGGAAATCCTTACTTTAAGGTTGCCTGTAGAGGTAATTTTCCAATTGTCTTGGGAGTGCTGATCAGGATCTAGCTTTACATTAGAGATAAACCACTAGATTGGCATGACTTGTATGGACCTAGAGGGATTTTTCTTTATTTTGATGGCAGTCTAGGTAGCCAGTAGTACTTCATGTCAGCCTTCCTAGCCTTCCTAGCGAGGTGACAGTGTGCGCTTTCTTATAAAAACCTTGATGTACACATGATCTCCTGGTTGAAAAACATGGCAAGGCTTGTCAGTGGCAGAAGCCATGCCCTTTTTACCTGTTGATGATATGCTCCAAGTAGATTAGCTAGTGCCTATATATAGCTAGACATAGTATCAAACTGTTCACTTAAATCTGCATAGTGTCCATTTAACCCAGGAATGGAAGGTTTAGAGGTGCCAACAGTCAATGGGTGGCTGAATATTATTTCAAAAGGGGTCAATCCAATCCAAGTCTTCTATTTAGAGTGTTCAGAATTTTTTTTTTTTTTTTCTGAGACAGTGTTTTGCTCTGTTGCCCAGGCTGGAGTGTAGTGGTGCGATCTCGGCTCACTGCATCCACCGCCTCCCAGGTTTAAGCAATTCTCTGCCTCAGCCTCCTGAGTAGCTGGGATTACAGGAGCCCACTGCCACGCCCGGCTAATTTTTTATTTTTATTTTTATTTTTAATAGAGACGGGGTTTCATCATCTTGGCCAGGCTGATCTTGAACTCCTGACCTCGTGATCTGCCCGCCTTGGCCTCCCAAAGTGCTAGGATTACAGGTGTGAGCCACCGTGCCTGGCCGTATTCAGAATTTTTATAAGGGCCACGAGTAATACTTCTGTTTCTTGACAGATTTTTCCCAAGTCGATTTAATGTCTAGATTTTTATGTTCCACTTGCCCTGAGGATTGGAGATGGTATGGGGCATGAAATTTTAATGAGTACTCCAGAGATTTTGCAAGCAAGAGGTTTATCTCTGATGTAAAATGAGTTTCTTTGTCTGATTCGATCCACAAAGGGATGCCAAAGTGAGGTATAATCTCAGTTATCAATTTCTTCACCAATGTTGTGCCATTAGAATCTCTAATCCATCCATGAAACCTGCAGACTATAGCCAAAGAGCAGGAAAAGCCAAAGCTGGAAGTAAATCTATGAAATGTATCTGGAGTGCTGCAAGGAGAAGCGTGGGCCTTGGAAGACTGCCTGAGGGGTATTGGTTTCCCCCAAAAATGTGGTGAGATTTACAAGTAATGCATTGGGAAATAATTTGGACAGAAATGTTGTAGATCCCAGGACAAAACCAATTATGCTTTAGTTCCTCAGCTATCCCCCATGTGCACATATGTCCCATCTAATAAGACATAAGTACAAGCCAAAAGGTTAAAAGAAAAGGGGCCACAGGAAGTCCATTTGGCCCAATATACCCAATCCATCTGATAATTGCTTGGCGCCCTTTTGTATCCATTTATCTTTTTCATATTTTGGGGCATTTACCTGAAAATCAATAATATCAGTCAGGGATAAAGGCAAATTCATAAATTGGGTGGAAAAATGAAAAGGGGGTCAGTTTTTGGCTGTGTACTTAGCAGCCTTTTCTGCCCTATCATTCCCTAGAGATATAGTATCAGTCTCCTTAGTGTGGGCTGGACAATGAACAATAGCAATTTTAGTATGAAGGTGAACAGTCTGTGATAAGGCAGCAATTATATGTCCATTAGCAAGAGGAGTACCAGCAGAGGTTCAGAATCCACGGGATTTCCAGATTGTGCCAACAGCATGGCAGACTCCAAAAGCATATCGGAGTCAGTGTAAATAGTGGCAGTTTTTCCTTTTGCCAATGTGCAAGCTCTAATAAGAGCTATAAGTTCAGCAGCCTGGGCTTACTTTATCGTCAGCAAAGAGTATGCCTCAAGCGTTTCATGTGGGGAAACTATGGCATAGCCAGTTATTATGTTTCCCTTAAAATTAAATTTGCAAGAGCCATTACAAAATAGCAGCAAGGCTAGGTTGTCTAAAGGAGAGTCTGAGCGATCCCCTCATGGCTTTGAACCCATTTCTATAGCTGCTAGGCAATCAGGTGGAATGGAATGA
This sequence comes from Macaca nemestrina, assembly GCF_043159975.1. Taxonomy (NCBI): domain Eukaryota; kingdom Metazoa; phylum Chordata; class Mammalia; order Primates; family Cercopithecidae; genus Macaca; species Macaca nemestrina. The sequence goes on along the minus strand of NC_092145.1, from coordinate 112,736,441 downwards.
GGCTCTTCATCATCAGGGAGGGGTCGGAGTGTAGCAGGATTTAGTGTCACAAAGGTGTAAGATGATGGAGGGATTGGTTCACAGGGCTTGCTCCTAGGTGGTCTGTCCATGTGTAGAGAGGTGCTGCATCTTAAGAACTTGGAAGACAGCGGACACAGCATGGGAAACATCGAGGCAGATGGGGGAGCCTAATGTCTGGGTGCTGACTTTAGTAATTAGGGTGGCAGCTGCTGCTACTGCATGCAGGCATGGGGGCGTGCCTGCTGCCATGGGATCCCATTGGCATGAGAAATATGCTACAGGTTGTATCTGAGAGGCAAAGGGTTGCCCTAGAATACCTGCAGCAATCCCACTATTTTCATGACAATAGAGGTGAAAAGGTTTATCAAAATTACATAAGCCAAGAGCAGGGGATAGGACAATGCTAATTATGAGGCTTCAAAAGAAGTTAATGCCTCTGAAGGCCAGAGAATGGCCTCTGGAAGGAGGGCATATAGTGGGTTGGCAATAGCCTCAAAATTAGGACTCCATGGTGGTCAATAGTCAGCTGCCCCTAGAAATTTACATAGCTGCTTTTTCATTTTAGGGAGAGGAATGGATAAAACTGACTCGAGGCATTTCGGGGTGAACTTCTGAGTGCCCTGAGCTATTTCATGTCCTAAGTAAGTAACAGTTGTTTGCACTAACTGAAGTTTAGACCTAGAGGCTTTATGGCCTCAGTCAGCTAGTGCCTTTAGGAGAGTGAGGGAGTGTCTTTAAGGGTATCCTATTTAGTTTGGTTACAAAGCAAAAGGGCAAGGTCATCAATATATTGCACAAGAATGGAGTCTTGGGTGAAGGCTACAGAATCCAAGTAGGCTTTAAGGATTAGAGAGAATTTTGAGAGGGACTCACAATATCGCTGAAGCATGCGAGTCCATGTTAATTGCCTCCCTCTAAATGTAAATACAAAGAGAAACTGAGTCAGGGTGCAACGGAAAGGAAAAGAAAGCTGAGCAGAGGTCAACTACATCACCAGGAATTGAGATAGGATAGTAGCTGCGCTGTGGATAACAGAGTGGCAGGGAATTACAAATCTTGTACAACTTACAAATCTTGTACAAATAGATTTGATTTCCATTGGAAGCAAATTTTCCTTCTTTCTTTACTAGTAAGATTGGGGTGTTACAGGGTGAAGTGGTGAAAATAAGTACACCTTGCTGCAAAAGGGAGTCCATGATAGGTTCAATTCCTCTCTCTGCATCTTGTGAGAAGGGGTACTGAGCTACTGCTGATGGGAAATGTTTTTTCCTTTTTCATGCAATGTGTACCGGTTCTGTACTCAGTAGTAGTCCAATCTCATTTGCACATTAAGCCCAGAGACAAGCTGGGACATCTTTTAAGAATGCATCCTCTTTAGAGGAATTTAAATCAAGAGGGGTTTCCATGAGAGAGCATATTAACTTTTATACTAAGGTTAATAGAAAGTTTGAAGTTTGGTCTGAAGGTAGAGACATAAAAACGCCTTCCTTATCACATTGTATGGCAGCATTAAACCTTCATAATAAATCCCTACCTAAAAGGTTTGCTAAGTGAGGAGTCAGAAACTAGAAAGGCATGGCAGATGTTGAGAGGGCAAAGGATGTTGGGGTGTCCTGAGATATGGGCGATGAAATAAGTTGCCCAGAGATTCCAATAGCTTGAATAGAGGCAGAGGTAACAAGTAGAGAGAATTCTTCTGAGTGAATAGTAGACAAAGTCTTATCAGTGTCGATTAAATCCAGTTCTTAATCCTCTACTTTAAGTTCAGTGGTGGGCTTTGAGGTGCAACCGAGGATCAGCTGACCTCATCAATCAAAGTGGTATTGTCCCAAAGGAGGGGAATAATGAACCTTCTAAAGATGTTGGATTCTAGGGAGAGTTTCTTTCTTTTTTTTTTTTTTTTGTACAGGACAGCGATTTTTCCAGTGCCTCTGCTCTTTGCAATATCTTCAAATTTCAGAAGGCAAACTAGAAAAACCTTGTGGCTGACCAAAGATATGAAAGAACTTTGAGTCATTCTTAGAGGCATGCCTTTGTTTCTGTAACAATTCAAGCTTCAAGATGACTTGATTTTAGTTCTTTTTACCCTTTATTTTCTTGCAAGTTATTTTCAAATAATTGAGTGACTGCTTCTATTATAATGCTTACAGACTGACCAGCCCAACCACTATACTATTTTGGATTTGCTTTTTTATATCAAGAAGATTTCCGACCACAGCAGAAACTGGAATATTTCTATAGTCTGGAGCTTCAGGAGCTAATGCCATATGCCTTTGAAAACCTTGTATATGTCTCTTGACAAATGCCTTGGGGTGCTCTCCCTCGTTCTGAATACATAATTCAAGATTATACAAATTTACCTTGGGAGGAGAGCCTCTGATATTGTCCCTGTCAGGCCCTGAATATCAGCGACTAGCTGGGTGATCTCCTCATTTGCAGGAGGGCCGGGAAGGGGCTTCAGCCATCTGTTCCCTCTGTCTTCCCTGGGAGGCCGTCTGGCCTGTCTAAAAACTGCAGTATGATCATGAGAGGGAAATACACCCCTTAGCAGCCAGTCAGGGTCTCTATGTGTGGGGTTACAGATGGCCACTGATCTCTCCCACTATTTTCTGAACTTGGTAGGTCCTTCTGAAGGTGGGGGCAAAATAGCTTTATAATTTAAAATGTCTGTTGCTGTCCAGGAGACATGAATTCTTTGAGAAGGGAGTCTAGGATACATTTACAGGGGGCATTGCATAGAGAGGTCTGGAGCTGATGGAGTCTGATTACAAAGCCCTGGGAAATAGGAGAGGTTTCAAGGCACAGAAAAACAAGCCTTGTTGAGTGTCCTTGGAACCTGTGCCAGATTTATTTCATGGCAGTCAGTTCTTACATAAATGACCTCTAAGCTTCAGGTTTTAAGACCAGGCCTGATTAGAGCTTTTAAGATCGGGAGGGTTTTCGTAAATCATCCAGGGAAAGAGAGATAAAAGAAAGCAGCTGGATGTCTAAGGAGTTTTTCTGGGGTTTGGAGGAATGGAGGGAATTTGTTGAGGAGATAGAGGAGGAGGGAGAGGCTGAGGAGGGGGGTTCAAATCAGGGGCCCAGAGAGTGATTAGATACTCTGGTGGGTCAGCGACATGGAGTTGGGGATTAAGTAGGGTGTGAGTGGAGAAGGGGGATTTATAGTGGGAGCAGATTTCAACTTTTGTTCTAGGTCTGCTTTTGTTCTTCAATTTTGTTAAGGAAATTTTTTGGGCTAGTCATAATACTTTTCTGAGTTCTTTGTTCTGTCTGATCTTCCCATAAATACAATAAGCAAATAGTTTATAATAAGAGTTCTCTAAAATTGTTTTCAAATACATTTTGAATAAAATTTTTATTTCTAATTCAAAGGATCCATCTTCTGGTCATTGACAATTAGGATCTTCATTGGTGTATAGATTCCAATTGCGACTTAATTCAATAAGCCTTTTATGGAAAGACCACGAGGTAACTTTCCAGGCTTAGGAGAAATCTTTATCAGGGATGTAAGGAGTGTTCCTGGAGTGGGTGCAGAAGATGCAGCCCCCATGATTCAAAAATTTATTCTCAGAGATAGATTAAGAAAGCAAAGACCTTGGCTGGTGCAGTGGCTCATGCCTATAATCCCAGCATTTTGGGAGGCCAAGGCCAGAGGATTGTTTGAGCCTAGGAGTTTGAGGACAGCTTGGGCAACGTAGTGAGATCCCCATCTCTATAAAATTTTTTAAAATTAGCTAGATGTGGTGGTACGCTTGTAGTCTCAGGTACTTGAGAGGCTGAGGTGGAGGAGGATCACTTGAGCCTGGGAAGTTGAGGCTGCAGTAAGCTGTGATTGTGCCTCCACTCTCCAGCCTGGACTACAGAGTGAGACCTTGTCTCAAAGGAAGAAAATGACTACAAAATAAATAAACTTTTAATAAGTTTTAAAAAATAAAAAGAAAACAAAGAATTTTGTGGCTACAGGGGGTTAAGGGTCTCTGGGCTGATGGGATTGCACTTGGGATCGCAGTCAAGTAGGGATTTAGCTGGGCCAAGTGGTTGCTAGCTGGGTATGCAGTGGGTCCTGCAGTTGGTGGGTCTAGTACCAGAGTCCTAGGTAGGTATGGATCCTGCATGGTGTCTGGGCCAACAGGATTGCTTCCAGGACCTTGGTCAGTGGGACTGGTGTTGGGACAAGGATCCACTTCAAGGTCTGCAATTGGGTACACAGACAGCAGCCCTGTTACCAGGTGTGTGGATGCACGTGACTCCCACCAGTTCCCTGGGCTGTCTCCTGCTGGGTTACTGGGTAGGTCACTAGACAGGCAGGATTGGCTCTGGAATGTGGCTGAGAGAGGCTAGAACCAAGTCACAGGGCTGCTTCAGGGTCCACAACTGGGACTGACATCTGCAGTTCTGCCTCTGGAAATATGCATAGGTGTGCCTCCTGCTGGGTTCCTGTATGGGCGTGACTGCTCCCAGAACATGGCTGACAGGTCTTTTTCAGGGATGGTTTCTGTTAGTTTATTTTTTCCTTTGAAAGGGCCATCTTTCCTGTTTCTTTGTATGCCTTCTGATTTCTTGTTGAAAACTGGACATTCAAATGTAATAATGTGATAACTCTGTATATCAGATACTCCCCTTTCCCCAAGGCTTTCTGTTATTTATTTACTTGTTTATTTAATTGTTGTAGGCTGTCTCTGTGCTGAGGATCAGCCTAAGGTGTAAACTCAGTCTTCTCAAGTCTTTACTAAGCCTGAGTCCCTTCCCCTGGGCATGCGTGGTGACTTTCTAATTTCTCCCATATGTATGGTTGCTTTTGAGTTGCTGGCTCCCAAAAGGGGTAAAAAGAGAAAAATGAGTGAGAAAGGCACTGACCCTTTAAATCTCCTGGAAATCACATCAGTGGGGGTGGGTGGATGGGAGGTGAGTTTTTTTTTTTTTTTTTTTTTTTGAGACAGAGTCTCGCTCTATTGCCCAGGCTGGAGTGCAGTGGCATGATCTTGGCTCACTGCAACCTCCAGAAGGTGAGGTTTTCAACAGTAGTGAGAGATGTAACAACAATGGCTGCTAATTCATTTTCTGCAATTCTGTGATCAGAAGCAGTGATTAGCAATCCAAGCACAGATCCCCAATATTGGAAGATAGAGTTCTTTTTGCCTACTCTGCTCCTGCAGGTTGTGTGCAAGTGGCTCCAGGAACATGTGCACAGCTGTTTGCCATAGAGCTGAAAAGTCAGGGGTGGGGAGCTGCTACTGTGCTAAGAGCTTAAATTGACTGAAATTAACTGCAACTCACCATTTAGGCTTCCCCTGGAAATTGCAAGCCCTAGACAGACTCCAGAGTTCCAAAATAGTTATGTTAGACAGATTATGTCAGTGTAACTGTTATTTCTGTGGGGAGGTGGATTCCTGGTGCTTCCTACTCCACCACCTTCCCAGAATCCTCCTCTAGTCGACATTTTTGTTTTTCACAGAGTTTCACTGTTGCCCAAGATGGAGTGCAGTGGTTCAATTATAGCTCATTGCAGCCTGCAACTCCTGGGCTCAAGTGATCCTCCCACCTCAGCTTCCTGAGTAGCTGGGACTACAGGCAAATGCCACCACACCTGGCTAATTTTTTATTTTTTTGTAGAGACAGGGTCTCACTATGTTGCCCAGGTTGGTGTCAAGTGATCCTCCTGCCTTGGCCTTGAAAAGCACTGAGATTACAAGTGGGAGTCACCATGCCTGGCCTTAGTCAACTAATTTTTTTATGAAGTACAAAGCCATTTCAATGGAGAAAGTATTGTCTTTTTAATAAAGGATGCTGGATGTTCTCACTTGTAAGTGGGAGCTGAACAATGAGGACACATGGACATGGGGAGGGAAACAACATACACTGGGGCCTGTGGTGGGGGTGCGGGGAGAGGGAGAGCATCAGGAAAAATAGCTAATGCATGCTGGGCTTAATACCTAGGTGATGGGTTGATAGGTGCAGCAAACTACCATGGCACACGTTTACCTATGTAATAAACCTGCACAGCCTGCACATGTATCCTGGAACTTAAAATAAAATAAAATAAAAATAAATGATGCTTGAACAATGGACTATCCATATACAAAACAAAACAAAAAAACAAGGCAAACTTCAACTTAACCTAACACTTTACATGAAAATCAATCCAAACAGATCATAGAACTATTGGTAAAATATAAAATTATAAAACTTCTAGAAGAAAACATAGGAGGAAATCTTTGTGACCCTAGGTTAGGCAAAGAGTTTTAGACATGATACCCAAAGCATGATCCATAACAGAAAATACTGATACATTGGACATTACAAAAATCAATTACAAACACAGTCTGCAGAAAAAGGTTAAATTCAGAGTATCTGCTCCTGGAATGGTTCGTGTTCTTGTTCCATCCAATCTAGATGGCCAATCTAGTGTTTGCCTCTAAGGACGTGCCAGTCTGCCAACAAAGCACTTAACATCTAGTGTATCTGGGCAGTCAGAAGAGACCAAAGCTGTAAGTCAGTAATCACCAGCAACTGTTGTAGGAGCACTGTGCTAGGAGGAGAGAAACCTGTAAAATACACAACAACACTGAGCAGAATGGCAGAAATGCTGTAAGGAAGGAGGAGCAAAGGGTCTGAAAAAGGCTTCCCAGTGGGGCAGGCATCTGAGGTGATTCTTGAAAGATAAGCTGAATGTTGATAGGCAAAAATAGACAAACACAAACAGATGCGAGAGGTTCAGGCAACACTCCCCTACCCATTATAATTCCAAGAAAATAAAAGGAATACCCATCACTGTTACAATTATGCTCACAAGTGCATTCAGAAGAGGGGCAGTTCACCCAGTTGGAAAGGAAATAGACAGTTTTCCAGATGGCGATGCCAAAGCTTAGTCTTGCAGGGTGAGCATGAATTAGCAAAAGAAAAGGAAAGGCAAGCCTCAGTAAAGACCCCGAACTTGGAAGCCCATGCTGGATCAACAAGATAGAGAGAATACTCCCTGATTGTTCGACGTTTAGAGAGCCTGGGAACAGCACTTGTTTGGTACAGGCAAGTAAGGCCCTGTCATAGAGAACTTGGAAAGATATGCTATAGAGTGGAGCCCTGATCCTGAACATCTTGGAGATCCAGGAAAGATTCCTAAGGAGGATGGTGACATTTTTTTCTTTCTTTCTTTCAACAGGGTTTTTCTCTGTTGCCTGGGCTGGAATGCAGTAGCATGATCATGGCTCACTGCCGCCTCAGTCTCTCAGGCTCAAGCCATTCTCCTGCCTCAGACTCCCGAGTAGCTGGGACCACAGGTGTGCACCACCCTGCCCACTAATATTTTGTATTTTTTGTAGAGACGGGAACTCACGATGTTGCCCAGGCTGGTCTCAAACTCCTGGGCTCAAGCAATCCACCCATCTCAGCCTCCCACAGTGCTGGGATTAAAGGTGTGAGCCACTGCGCCTGACTGATGGTGATGTATTTATCAATCCATTGCCCTTTGGGAAGACGACCTTGGAGGCAAACTGGATTAGCCATCCACATCTCAGAGACAGGAGTTCATCATGATGTAAAATATGAGAAATCTGAACTAGGGCTATGGAATTGGGAGTGAAAGAAAAACAGCAGTAAAGAGACAGGAGACATTAGAGAAGTAGGTTTGAAGTCAGAAGTGAAGAGGATCAAAAAGCTATTGATGATGCATCTAAGAGGGCCACAACAATGGCTGCTGCTTCATTTTCTGCAACTTCGTGATAAGAAGCAGTGATCAGTGATAGTAGCACAGATCCCTGATATAGGAACAATTCAAAGGAAAATAATTCAAAGGAAAGTTAAAATACATCTTAGCTGGGATACTGCAAGTACTATTTATCAACTTTCACAGCCACAGAGTGGTAACACTTTCTTTAGAGTGACACAGTAGGAGCACCGTCATCTTGGACAAACACTACCATTTTAAGTTCCAGCTGCCTTTCTAGCTTCATGCATTTCAAGGAAATAATTTCTCTTCTAACAACAAACAGCCAGAAAGAGCAGACAGTAAAACACAGATAAGACAGCTTGGGCACAGACGGAGGAGCGGGGGAAGTCTCTTGAGTAACTGCCAAACTTCACCCTTATACAATGGGCCCCAGTAAAACAGTGGGCCTTAATAAGCACATTCCTTTCCCTTCAGGTGCACTAAGATAAGGAAGCTAAAAGCAGACCGGGGCAGGGGGGCGGGGGCCGGGGGTGGGTGGGTGGTTTATGCCTGTGGCTGCAGGAAGATGTACGGGAACAGACACAAAACTCTCCCTCCCGGATAAACACAACAAAGAGACACAGACAATCCAAGCCTCTGTTAAACTCTCCCACTCTGAATCCTTAAAAACACTTCATCTAACAACAACAAAAAGAGAAAATTTCAGGCCAGTATCCCTGATGAACGTCAATGCGAAAATCCTCAATAAAATACTGGCAAACTGAATCCAGCAGCACATCAAAATGCTTATCCACCACGATCAAGTCAGCTTCATCCCTGGGATACAAATCTGGTTCAACATAGGCAAATCAATAAACGTAATCCATCACATAAACTGAGCCAATGACAGGAACCACATGATTAGCTCAATGATGCAGAAAAGGCCTTTAATGATAGAATTCAACACCTCTTCATGCCAAAAACTCTCAATAAACTAGGTATTGATGGAATATATCTCAAAATAATAAGAGCTATTTATGACAAACCCATAGCCAATATCATACTGAATGGGCAAAAGCTGGAAGCATTCCCTTTGAAAACTGGCACAAGACAAGAATGCCCTCTCTCTCTGCTCCTATTCGACATAGTATTGGATGTTCTGGCCAGGGCAATCAGGCAAGAGAAAGAAATAAAGGGTATTCAAATGAAAGGAAGCCAAACTGTCTCTGTTTGCAGATGACATGATTGTATATTTAGAAAACCCCATCATCTCAGCTTAAAAACTCTTTAAGCTGATAAGCAACTTCAGCAAAGTCTCAGGATACAAAATCAATGTGCAAAAATCACAAGCGCTCTTATACACCAACAATAGACAAGCAGAGAGCCAAACCATGAGTGAGCCCCATTCACAATTGCCACAAAGAGAATAAAATACCTAGGAATACAGCTAACAAGGGACACGAAGGACCTCTTCAAGGAGAACTACAAGCCACTGCTCAAGGAAATAAGAGAGGACACAAACAAATGGAAAAAAAATTCCATGCTCATAGATGGGAAGAATCAATATCATGAAAATGGCCATACTGCCCAAAGTAATTTATAGATCCAATGCTATTCCTATCAAGCTACCATTGACTTTCTTCACAGAACTAGAAAAAAATAGTTTAAATTTCATATGGAACCAAAAAAGAGCCCGAATAGCCAAGACAATCCTAAGCAAAAAGAGCAAAGCTGGAGGCATCATGCTCACTGACTTCAAACTATACTACAAGGTTACAGTAACCAAAACAGCATGGTACTGGCATCGAAACAGATATATACACAAATGGAACAAAACAGAGGCCTCAGAAATAACACCACACATCTACAACCATCTGATCTTTGACAAACCTGACAAACACAAGCAATGGGGAAAGGATTCCCCATTTAATAAATGCTGCTGGAAAAACTGGCTAGCCATATGCAGAAAACAGAAACTGGACTCCTTCCTTACATGTTATACAAAAATTAACTCAATGAGGATTAAAGACTTAAATGTAAGACCTAAAACCATAAAAACCCTAGAAGAAAACCTAGGCAATGTCCATTCAGGACATAGGCAAGGACAAAGACTTCATGACCAAAACACCAAAAGCAATTGCAAAAAATGCTAAAATTGACAAATGGGATCTAATTAAACTAAAGAGCTTCTGCACAGCAAAAGAAGCTATCATCAGAGTGAACAGGCAACTTACAGAATGGGGGAAAATTTTTGCAATCTATCCATCTGACAAAGGTCTAATATCCAGAATCTACAAGGAACTTAAACAAATTTACAAGAAAAAAACAACCCCATGAAAAAGTGGGCGAAGGATATGAACAGACACTTCTCAAAAGAATACATTTATATGGCCAACAAACATGAAAAAAAGCTCATCACCACTGGTCATTAGAGAAACACAAATCAAAACCACAATGAGATACCATCTCACACCAGTTAGAATGGCGATCATTAAAAAGTCAGGAAACAACAGATGCTGGCGAGGATGTGGAGAAATAGGAATGCTTTTACGTGTTGGTGGGAGTGTAAATTAGTTCAACCATTGTGGAAGACAGTTTAGTGATTCCTCAAGGATCTAGAACCAGAAATACCACTAGACCCAGCAATCCCATTACTGGGTATATACCCAAAGGATTATAAATCATTCTACTATAAAGACACATGCACACCTATGTTTATTGCAGCACTATTTACAACAGCAAAGACTTGGAACCAACCCAAATGCCCATCAATGATAGACTAGATAAAGAAAATGTGACACATATACACCATGGAATACTGTGCAGCCATAAAAGAGAATGAGTTCATGTCCTTTGCAGGGACATGGATGAAGCTGGAACCATCATTCTCAGCAAACTAACACAAGAACAGAAAACCAAACACTGCATGTTCTCACTCATAAGTGGGAGTAGAACAACGAGAACACATGGACACAGGGAGGGGAACATCACACACCGGGGCCTATTGGGGGGTGGGAGGTAAGGGGAGGGAGAGCATTAGGACAAATACCTAATGCATGTGGGGCTTAAAACCTAGATGACGGGTTGATAGGTGCAGTAAACCACCATGACACAAGTATACCTATGTAACAAACCTGTACATTCTGCACATGTACCCCAGAACTTAAAGTAAAATTTTAAAAAAGCAATTCTTTTCTATTTGTTTTTTGTAAAGGCCATGATGAACCTTTCTTTGTAAGCATGTAGACTTTTATCATAAGCATTGAAAGAAAATTGTCCTATGTATGGCCTTGTAGTCTTAGTTCCTGAACAAAAATAAAGCAAAATGAAAAAATAAAAAATAAAAAAAATTAAAAAACCCTCTTAGTCTGTAAGAGAGAGTGCCTCTGTCCTAACTAGGCCAGAAGCCCCTCTCAGGTTTATTCTCCAAAGTAAACCTATCTTTAACTGCTGAGCCAATTTTCATGTTTCTTTTTTCTTTCTTTAATTCTTACATAGAGCTTACAGTATACTTCTGAGTTCAGCTTGGATTTCTCACTTCATGCTCCAATCCCTAAACTGAGTTTGATACAAGCTGTGAAGATTTAGATTTAGCTGGGGACACTGTCATTAGACACTAGGCTTGAATGAGGGAAAATAGTTTCTTAACAAAGATCTTAACATTTTTTGATTGTTGACTTTGTCCATGGTTAGTTAAATGTAACTTTAGTGTAAATTATAGCATTTATTTGCTTTTATCTCTAAGAAATAATATGGAGCCACATAGATTACAGTAATTTGCCATTTTGCAAAAACACCAGAGGGTCAGAGTCCCTGATATATTTCTTTAATCACCAATTGCTACTGGACACCTCCCATGTGCCAGGCAGTAAACTGGGCACTAGGCATCTAACAGTGATGAAGACTGACATTGTCCCTGCTCTCATTTCTAATGGGGAAGACAGACACAAAACAGTTGTGAGAGGTTCCGGCAACACCCATATTTTCTTCTTAATTTCAAGATTAAAATAAAATGAAGAGCCCTCACTATATTATAATTATGTCCATAAGTTTATTCAGAAGAGAAGCCTGCCACTCAGATGGAAAAGAAGCAAAGAGAGCTTCCCAGACAGAGATGCCAAGGCAGAGGCTTGAAAGGTCAGTGGGAATTAGTGGAGCAGTATGGTTATAATCTTCCACAATGATAATTTTTTTTGTTATTTTACTGTTTGTTCTAATATATTTTCTTTGTGTTTATTTTACACCATTTTCTTAAGTGTATATAAGGTTAGAATGTTTATATTCATTGTGAATTGAATCATTATGGAAGGGCCCTCTCAATTCCAATGAATACCTTTTTGTCTTAGTCTTTTCAGTTTGCTAGTAATATCACTGACCTTGCTTTATTTTGATTAGCATGGGCCTGGCAAATTTTCTTCCATCCCTTTATTTCAAACTTTTCTATATTTTTATAATTTGCTAGGTTTGGCATAAACAGTGTATGACTGGATTTGTCCAGTTTTATACAGAATGACAACCATTAACTAGAGCATTTACTCCATTAACAACTTTTTTGGGGTCTCTTTTGTAATTTGAATTGAAGCAATTGCTATTCATTTTTTTAAACTCTCTTATAAGCACCAAATTTTATTTATTTATTTATTTTTATTTTTTATTTTTTTGAGATGAAGTCTCCCTCTGCCACCCAGGCTGGAGTGCAATGGTGTGATCTTGACTCACTGCAACCTCTGCCTTCCGGGTTCAAGTGATTCTCCTGCCTTAGCTTCCCACCCCCAGTAGCTGGGATTACAGGCGCCCACCACCATGCCCGGGTAAGTTTTTTTTTTTTTTTTTTTTTTGTATTTTTAGTAGAGATGGGGTTTCACCATGTTGGCCAGGCTGCTCTCAAACTCCTGACCTCAGGTGATCCACCCACCTTGGCCTCTCAAAGTGCTGGGATTACAGGTGGTGAGCTCACCACCCAGGGGTGAGCTGGGGCTCTTATTATTTGTTTAAAAAAAGTTTTAAAATTTTTTTATTTTATCTTATTTTAAGTTCCAGGATACACATGAAGTATGTGCAGGTTTGTTACATAGGTAAACGTGTGCCATGGTGGTTTGCTGCACCTATCAACCCATCACCTAGGTATTAAGCCTCAGGAGCATTAACTATTTATCGTGATGATAAGCACCAAATTTTAATATCTAAGTCAATTTTGGGGGAAGGAAACATCATCAAGAACTTACTTCTGAAACAAAACAACGATGTTCATTCCTTCAAACATCCAAATTGAAGGTGTGCCAAAATGAAAACAAAAAAAGTCCACAGAGAAATAAAAAGGAACACAAATCACATTCCAGGGGGTTAGCGCATTTAGCAGTCTTAGCTGTGCTGTCTAACCATCCTTCAACTGACTTTCAAAAAAACAACACGCTAAACTCATCAAAATATACATTTTCCATTTGCTGTTTTAAAATTAAAAATAATAATTTAACAAAGAAAACTTTAAGGAAGTCACAATCAATTGCGTGACTCATTTTGACATCACGTACAGCATATGGAGGTCAGGAAAGTTATTTGCAGCATACATGGTTAGAGGATATTCATCTTTGAGGTTTAGGTTTCTTCCAAATGGTGTAAAATACCCACAATTCCAAGTATGAAGAGACACAGACGATTTCCTTTGAGAATTCCAAAGGACACTACAGGCACCCCAGCTGTTCTTCATAGAGAGACAGGGCTTCCGTCAGACTGACAGAGTTCCCCTTGTGTAAAGTATTTCACATCCTGTTTCAATGCTTTCATTGAGAGGTCAGGTATCAGTCTGAGAAACTCCCATGTGGAATCTTCTGGAGACATGGAGATTGGAACAGCTGTCACATCATTAATCACATAATCAAATTATCTCCCTTCTTTGGCATACCTTTTCATACTGGAATACAGTACTGAACCTTGTATAGCAGTCTCCTTTAAGATTATCTAAGACATCACCACAAGTCTGCATATATCTCTTACATCCATCAATCACCATTTCATCAATCTCTATCATAGTGACCATCTTTAGTTTTAGTTCGACTATTTCACACAATATGCCCCCATCTCAGCCTCCCAGAATGAGTACATCTTTGCCAGTGTAATCTTTGCCACTGCCCACGATGGCCCAGGTATATGTCAAATCACTCTCTGCCAAATTGACATTCCCACTAAGGATGAGAATATTTCCAAATTGCTTCGAGTGTAGAATTTTAATGCTCTGATAAGGTGAATCTTCATCATATACCACTTCATCTACGTTGTATTCAACCAGGAGTCCATCTGCTGTGGGCCAATATCTGTCGGTGGTTCCTCCTGGAACTATAGGTGGTAATCGCCTCATCCACCAAGTACTGTCTTGACTCAATTCTTTCATTCTTTCTTCTCCTTTGTTCAAAAGACTGTTGATCTCTTCTTTGCCTTGTGCGTCACCATCGTAACTCTGAAGGTCCAGTAACTCCAATCCATGTGAATAAATTCTCAAATTGGTAAGGCTGCCGTTTTTGTTTGTATAGGTTGCTAAATAGCGGTGTGGTCCTGCTAGGTGTCCACCGGCTCTGCCATCCCCTGCTCCTGGAAAATGGACTGGAGCCCTTTTAGAATGGTCTCGCCATCAGCTTTGGTGTTGAGCATGAAGTCAAGTGTGCTGTGCCATGCCGCTGCCATAGTGAGGTGAGACCCTGAGCCATGCCTGGGGGGGGCCGCCACGGGAGACTGGGGGGCCGCGTGGCGTATCAGGCTTCTACCCTTTTAACAACTTTTTTTTAAAAGTTACTGATCATGTAATAAAGGATGAGCTTCAAATATGAATTTATTCCTAACTTCTTACATTTCGCTTTCTATTTTCCTGCACTTTTTATGAATCTTTTCCTAGTTTCCTGACTTTAAAAAATGATGTGATTTTTGTTTGCTTTTCTCATTGCCTACCTTATAATTAAAATAATAGCAGATAGTCTGTAATCCCAGCTACTTGGGAGGTTGCGGTGAAAGAATCGCTTGAGCCCAGGAGTTCAATGCTGCAGTGAGCTATGATCACACCACTGCACTCCAGCCTGGATGACAGAGTGAGACTCCGTCTCTAAAAACAGTAATAATAATAGATAGTAAAATAGTAATAATATGAAATTATTCAAAATAATTGAAAATGATAAGAGGAGCAATTTTCTTGTTATGCATGATATTGCAATGATCAATCATCTACAAAATGTAATGCATGAGTCCATGAGGACACAAAGAGGGGAGCAACAGACATTGGGGTCTACCTGACGGTGGAGGGTGGGAGGAGGGTGAGGATTGAAAAACTCCCTGTAGGGTACTATATTCACTAGCTGGGTGATGAAATCTTTTGTACTCCAAACCCCAGCAACTCCCAATTTATCCATATAACAAACCTGCACATGGACCCCTGAACCTAAAACAAAGGTTGGAAGAAAAAAAAATAAGCCAAAACAAAATGTGGGAACTGTGCGCACATGGCTGTATTGTTTCTCTGTAACTATGCTCTTGAACTTGGGTGGTACAGCACCTCCGTCCAGGTGTTGAGCAAGCCCGAACTGGACACATTTAGAAAGGGGCGGGACAAGGGTGCTTCCCGAAGCTTCTCTTTCGCAGCTTTTTGGCTGCACCTCACAGGCGGCTCCGTGGTTCAGCATCTACTAGATGCTGAGGTATTTTGCAAGAGCTTTGATGAGAGACTGTGAATTTTGTGATTGGAGGGTGGATGTAGGGTCATCGAAGGGAATTTGGGAGTTGATAATGGAGATTTTTGGAGTCACAATAGGAACTTGCTGTAAGTTGAATTGAATGCTCCCAGTCAGATCCTCCAATGGGTAATTTATTTCCATTTTTCTTCTTTTCTCATATTAAGATGAGAAAAGAACTTTAGGATGGCTTAAAGTTCCATCTAAGACAACAAGTTGAGAATTATTGTTTTCATAATAGTTAAGTGTTTTCTAATTTCTTTTTACCAAGAGTTATTTAGATGTGTGTTTCCAATTAACAAAAGCTAAGCCTTTTATTGATTTCTGATGCACCTTATCTGTGTGCTGTGTGGTGCTTATTAATTGGAATGTGTTTAGAGTCCCTTTAAGACTAAGTCCAAGGCCCATTTTTATTAATATTGTATCTCTAGCTTGAAGATAGTATGAGTTCTCCAACTGATACTGTTTTGTTCAAGATGTGTATTGGTCCTGTGTGTGTTCTTGCTCCCTTAATTGCCAAGAGTAGTGACTTGCTTGCATGTGTGCATATATATGATGCGCACAGAAATGTGTACATATGTATATATGTATTTTGAGATGGAATCTCGCTCTGTCGCCCAGGCTGGAGTGCGGTGGTGGGATCTCACCTGGAGTGCAGTGGCACGATGTTGGCTCACTGCAGCCTCTACCTTCCGGGCTCAAGCGATTCTCCTGCCTTGGCTTCCTGAGTAGCTAGGACCCCAGGCACGCGCCATCACACCCGGCTAATATTTAAAAAAATTTTTTTTCTAGAGATGAAGTCTCGCGATGTTGCCTCAGGCTGGTCTCAATCTCCTGGGTCGCAAACGTATATTTGTGTATTTGTGCATTTTATGTGGCGATATTGGGCACAGGTAGGAGTACTTTTCAGAATAAAGATTGTGAAATTTCGCTAGGTGGGTGGGTCAGGGCCCGTAGGGCCCTATGTGGCCTGTGCAAGTGGGGAGGAGGGGCAGGGCTTGGCGTCTTAACCTGTTTCAGCGGGCTGTGAGGTGAAGCTGCGTCCTCTCCGTCCCGGAATGCCAAGGGGCTTGTGGTGCTGCGAGAGTCTGGGCAGGGGGCGGAGCCTGGCAAGGGGCGGGGCTGGGTATGACCGGACGCCATGTGTGAGGTCCACAGGGCACGAAGGGTAAGGTGAGTCTGAGCGTCCCTCAACCCGTCCGCCCACCCATCCACCGTTTGATCCTCCCTCAATCCATCCGCCCATGCATCCACCATTTGATCACCCATTCACTCTTGCCCCAGGAGCGCAGAAGTGGGTAGGCGGAACCTGGGGAGACTAGCTGAGTAGTCCAGGCAGTGAGGCAGACTGAACTTGCCTGAGTGGCAGGGCCAAGTGTGTTTGGGCAGGCAGAGGTGGACTTGTCTGGGTCCGTCGTGTTGGGTAAGCAGGGTAGCCTGTGTGTCTTGGAGGGAGGGGTGGATCAGGCTGAGCAGAGCAAATCTGAAGGGGTGGCAGCCAGATTTTCTGGGCGGTTAGGTAGGCCCTTATGCATGGAGGTGGGCAAGTTGGGGGCAGATGTGTCCAGGTGGACCAGCCTGGTGTGTCTGGATAAGGTGGGCAGGCAGGACCAGGTGGTATCAGTCATTCCTAGGCAGGCAGGGCCTAGTGCATCCAGCAGGTGTGGTTGCCCCAGGGTAGGTTGGCCTGAGGGTGAGGCCAGGAGTGTTGGGGCAGGGTTGTCTGTCCCTACCCACTTATGGTTGATCAACAGCCCTCTCTCCACGAGCATGGGAATACTACTAGTAATCTCTGGTCCCCAGTGAGTCTAGGATACAGGGTGGACAGGGAGTTGGGCTGATGCTGAGGGTCTGCCCCTCAGATCTTGCCTGTAACACCCCCAGAGACCTTGCTGTGGTCCCACTGGCCACTTGACAACTGCTTCAAACGCAGAAGTGCAGGCTAGCCTAGAAGCACCAGACAGCAGTGGTGCCACTGGCAGTAAGGGAGGCACCTGGGCAACAGCCACACCCCAGCTGTTGTCTGAAGAGGACCTGTCTTGGCACTGTGACCTGTACCAGGACACTTGCAGAGGGGATTTTTGGCAATCAAAGCCTGCCAAGTGTGAGGGAGGACCCTGGGGTAGAAGGATGGGGACAGTGAGGGCAGTGAGGTTCAGCAGTGAGGTGACAGGAGGCAGGGAGTATCCGAAGACCACTTTGAGAAACTAGTTGTGTGGAGTGTGTCAGTATTTCCTGATCTGCAGCCCTGGGTGAGTGACATCAAGAAGCTCCAGCTCATGGATCCCACAGGCAGAAGCAGGCAGTGAATGTGAAGCACAAGAAGAGTTTGAAGAAAAAGGTAGAGCAGAAGGTGACGAATTGAATGGGGAGCATGAAGGCAGGTTGGGGGTGGAATGCAGGGCAGGGGTGCAGGAGTTGGGGGTTAACATCGACCCTCCTGATCCTGCCATGACCACTCTTGTCCTGAAGAAGGAGAAGCAGCAGACGCAGAAAAGGAAGCACACGGCTGGGCGCCGTGGCTCACGCCTGTAATCCCAGCACTTTGGGAGGCCGAGGCAGGCGGATCACAAGATCAGGAGATCGAGACCATCCTGGCTAACACGGTGAAACCCCGTCTCTACTAAAAATACAAAAAATCAGCCGGGCGTGGTGGTGGGCGCCTGTAATCCCAGCTACTCGGGAGGCTGAGACAGGAGAATGGCGTGAACCCGGGAGGCGGAGCTTGCAGTGAGCCGAGATCCCACCACTGCACTCCAGCCTGGGCAACAGAGTGAGACTCCGTCTCAAAAAAAAAAAAAAAAAAAAAAAAAAGAAAAGAAAAGGAAGTACACAGGCAAGTGGAAGCATCCGGAGCATGTCAAGGACCCAGCCTCACCACGGCAGTGCCTGGGACCCGGCTGTGTGTATTCCACTTGGCCGGGCTCCAAGTACTGTTCGGATGACTGTAGCATGATGCTGGCAGGTGAGTGAGTGCACCTCGAGGTTAAGGGACAAAGGAGAAGTAAGGTGTGATCCATGCCATCTGTAATTCCACTCAGCCACCCACCCATCCACCGTCATAGTCACCCACTCACTGAACCGCCCATCCACATTACATCCACCAGGATGCTCATCCACCCTTATAGCCACTCACCCACCTGCTCATCCATCCTTATAGCCACTAACCCACCTGCCCATCCACCCTTATAGACACTCACCCTTATAGACACTCACCCACCTGCCCCTCCACCCATCCACCCACCCATCCACTGTTCAACCACCCATTCACTAACATGCCCTCATCCACCACTCGGTACCTTATAGAGTCACCATTCAGTAGCTCATCTTTCTCATTCCTCTGATAATCCCCATCTACCCATTTCATTTCTTGCTTTCTCTTCTTCCAGCTGCATCAATAACATCCTTCCCCAGTGCATCCAGCAGTGGCAAAGGAGCCCCTGCATTGCCAATGAGCATGGCAAGAAAATGCTCGAGCACATCCACCATGAGCAGCAGGACACCTATACTTGCCTGAAGGACACGGAGTGCCATTTCCATGAACTTGAGGCCATCATTCTGCATGGCAAACAGTAGGCTGTGTGCACGGATTACTAGGCAGAGGGCATTGGTGAGGTAGAGCTTAAAGGTACCTGGCCTCTTGTCCTGTCCCTCCCCATCCTGTACTGCTTCCCTGGCCCCTCCATTGTCCTGTGCAGAACAACGAAGGTGAAAAGGGCAGCAAAGACCTGCAGATCTTTTGTGTCTCCTGCGGGCAGCCCATCTCTAAGCGTGTTGCCTTGCGCCACATGGAACGCTGCTTTGCCAAGGTTGGAACATTGACTGGGAGTCAGATGGGACAAGGGTGTTTTTGGTTGGGTGGGGTGGCACATGGGTAGGGTCCATGTGGTGGGGGCAGGTTTGGCGCCTGGATATTTGTTATACAAGGAATGCAACACACATCCATGGCTTCCCCTGTGTGTGCTCTTCCCCCACGCCCAGTATGAGAGCCAAGGTCAGGGCATTAACCAGTGGTGAGGGGGACACTGGTTGTGCAGACAGGAGCATAGGGTCTGCAGGGGACAATAGACCTGGTGTTTGGAGCTTTATTGTAGGAGGACACGCGGCATATGTCCACAGTTCCTCCCATTTGTGCTCTTTCTTTCCCAGTATGAGTGCCAACTGTCCATTGGGTCCCTGTACCCTACTTGCATTGAAGGGTGAGTGTGGGGGCTAGTAAGGGTCGAAGGCATTATGTGGACAGGGTCAGAAGCAAGGTTGAGCAAGGTCAGGGGCAGGATGTGGGTGGGCTCAGAGGCAGAGGCGGGTGTAGTTAGAGGCATGATATGGGCGGGGTCTGGGACTAGGTGCAGGTAGGGTTCTGGGTGGGACCTCCCTCCTCCTGACTCTCAGCACCTCACTTTTCCACCCCCCTCCAGGACCACATGGTTCTTCTGTGATGCCTACAGTCTGAAGAGTAAGAGGTACTGTAAGCGCCTCAAGGTGCTGTGTTCTGAGCACTCTTGGGACCCCAAGGTGAGACCCTTCCTTACCTCATCACCTTCCATTCCTCCAATCCTCCCTGCCTGACTGCCCTCTGCATCTCCTCAGCAACCCCTGTGTGTCCCCCTTCCCTTCCTGACCACCCCACGTTCCATGCTCCTTGCTGCCTTTCACCCTCTCTTCTTCCTTTTCTCTCTAACTGGCTGTCTGTATTCATGCCCTCCTTGCCCGACCACCTTCCGGATGGTCCTGCCCCTCCTCACTGCAGAAGCACCCCCCAATTCTGATCCTCTTCTTGCTCGACCATCCTCCCTTCCTGCCCCACCGCCTGCCTGGCCAACCCGCTGTACCCTCCTGCTTGTGTGGCACCCTCAACTTCTCTTCCTCACTTTCTGACTTTCCTCCATTCTGATCATTTTCCCCGCCTCACTGACCCCTGATTCTATTTTCTGCCTGTCACCTACATCCTTTCTTCCTCCCTGTTTGACCACTCCCCATTCTCTCCCTCCACCCTCCTCTCCTTCACCTCAGCCCTCACCTCCCCTCTGCATCAACAAACCCCACTCATCTACTTCTCCTCCTCGGACCACCCTCAACCCTTCCCTCCTCCTGCCGGACTGCTTTCCAGCCCTCCAGCTCTCCAGCTCTCCCTGGCCCACCTGCCCTCCAGCATCCCTCCTTCTGTTGGATCTCTTTCTGTGCTTCTGTTCTTACCTGCATCACCTGCATTCTTCCATCCCTGCTTAGTCAACCTCATTCCTCTATCCTATATGCCTGATCACCCGCTATTTGTCCTCTCTTCTCTGAATTCCTCTCTTCCCCCTGCCTGATCAATCCCTATCCCTCTCCTCTCTGTCCTCCATCCCCCTGTTGTTTCCCTGTGCCTGATCATTCTCCAGGGCTACCCTCCCTCATAGCTCATCCTCCTTTATTCTTCACCATAGGTGCCAAAGGATGAGGTGGGCGGTTGTCCACTAGTGCATAATGTCTTTGAGTTCACGGGTAATTTCTGTTGCCTCCCCAAATGCCTGTGCAACTGCTACTACAGCTGGGAGAAGCTGAGGCGTGCTGAGGTGGACCTGGAGCGCATGCAGGCGGTAGGTGCCATGCCGAGGGGGCTGGGGGATGGGGTAGGATCCTGGACTCCCTCTCGAGCATTCAGGTCCCACAGTTGCACAAGCTGGAACAGCTGTTTGAGCAGGAGCAGAAGGTGCACACGTTTTTGATGAACCGGGTGGGGCTGCTGGCTCTGATGCTGCACAAGACGATCCAGCATGACCCATTCACCAGTGACTTGTGCTCCAGGGTGGACATCTAAGCCTTGCTGGACCTAGGTCCCATATACCACACTCTGTGTAAAGGTGACACCTCACAAATCCCTCCTCCCACACCTGCTGTTCCATCCACCTTTTTCTTAGGGCATCTTGGAGTTTCTCTCTGTGCTTCTCTGTCCACCACTTGGTCTCCTGTCTCTCTGTCTACCCTTCCTTGGTGGTGGTCGGGGGGATTGTCTAAAAATTCCCCATTCCCATCCATTCCTCCATCCCTGTGCCTTTCTTCCCTGAACCTGGGTGAGGCCAAGGGATCTGCCCTGCTGTTACATCCACTGTCTAGAGTTTTCTTCATCAACTTTGGAAGAACAAGGATTTTGATAGCTCATGATGTTCCCTAAACCTGTCTCTCTGGCTGCAAACCCAATTCCAAACCTCCAATAGTTGGTGGGTGACAGGCCCCACCTGTCATAGCCATCACGCCCCTACCCGCACCCATCTTGTCCTGTTCCTGACCTTCCCACGAGGTCCTTGCCCTGTCAGCCTTGTCCCATCTCAGTCCAACCCCAGTCTGTCCTGCCTTTCACTTCCGGGCCCCCTCTTCCCACCACCCTGCTCTGACTGTGCCCTGTCCTTTCCAGCCTGTCCTGTCACACCTATTTCACACCTGTAGGTTTGCCAGAAGGTGGCTTCTGCCACATCTGCCTTTGCCAGCCCCCATCCAGGCCTTCTGTGCCATTGGAGGTGCATCCAGTAGTGTTGCTTGTGGGTGCTGGTATGTCTCCAATGACAGACCTGAACGACATTTCCTAATTTTTTTCCTATGCTCACTGATACCTTATGATCTTTTTTTTTTTTTGAGATGGAGTTTCTTGCCCTGTCACCCAGGCTGGAGTGCAGTGGCCCGATCTCAGCTCATTGCAACTTCTGCCTCCAGGGTTCAAGTGATTCTCCTGCCTCAGCCTCCTGAGTAGCTGGGATTACAGGTGCACACCACTATGCCCTGGCATTTTTTTGTATTTTTAGTAGAGATGGGGTTTTACTATGTTGGCCAGGCTGGTCTCGAACTCCTGACCTCAGTTGATCCGCCTGCCTTGGCCTCCCAAAGTGCTGGGATTACAGGCGTGAGCCACCACACCCAGCCCTTACGATTTTTTAAAATCTGTTTTTATAATTACTCTCCTCCCAGGAACCCATATAGTTCTAAATGTTTAAGTGTGTTGCTCTAGACTTTATACCTCATATTCCAGTACAACTACTTTACATTACTACTTGTCTGGTACAGTATCTCCTTTCTCATTACTAATATTGTGTTTCTTTCTTTTTTTTCAATTTGATCAGATTTCCCAGAGCAGCTTTTTATTTATTTATACTTCCTAATTTTATATTTATTTTATTTATATAAACTTCTATTTGTATTACTTGTCACTTCTTGACTCTTTGTTTTGTGTTTTTATTTTTAGGTTTTTTATTTAATTTTGCTGTTCTTCTGATTTCCTAAGTCGTGTTCCCAACTCGATTATTTTGGGACTTCCAGTCTTTTTTCTTTTTTCTTTTTTTTAAATAGTAAAGTATTTGAGACTATACACTTTCCTCTACATGTGGCTATGTTTCAAACACTCTGGTATGGAAGGTGAAACCACAGAATTGACTTCTCATTTTGATCGTAGGTATTGAAGAAAGCTTCTTAGGTTCTTACTGGTTAAGGTAGCTTAGTTGTCTTTTTTTATTTTTATGTAATTATGTTTTTTATTATCATCAGAGAATGTAGCCTGTAGAATATGAATTTGTAAATGTTATTCAATATTTTCTCTGTGGCCTGAGTACGTGACACAATTTTGTAAAACTTTCATGGATATAAGAGAAGAAACTATATTCTCTGTTAAAT
This sequence comes from Macaca nemestrina, assembly GCF_043159975.1. Lineage (NCBI taxonomy): Eukaryota > Metazoa > Chordata > Mammalia > Primates > Cercopithecidae > Macaca > Macaca nemestrina. Next base: position 112,713,419 of record NC_092145.1, on the reverse strand, counting down.
ATTAGGACTTGGTGGGGACTTTTCAATCTAGTTGGATGATTTATTTTTTCTTTCTGTCTACTTCAGCTGTTATACTATAAAAAGGTAGAATAAATCTATTGTAACATTTTAAAACAAATTTCTCCTGTGGTTCTGTGTTTTTTGGGGGGAGATGAATCCTAAAGTATATATCTTAGACCATTTCACACAGTGACATTACGTATTTTTTTTTTTTTCTTTTGAGATGGAGTCCCGCTCTGTCACTCAGGCTGGAGTGCAGTGACCCGATCTTGGCTCACTGCAACCTCTGCCTCCCAGGTTCAAGCAATTCTCCTGCCTCAGCCTCCTGAGTAGCTGGGATTACAGGCATGCGCCACCACGCCCGGCTAGTTTTTGTATTTTTAGTAGAGATGTGGTTTCTCCAAATTGACCAGGCTGGTCTCGAACTCCTGACCTCTAGTGATCTGCCCGCCTCGGCCTTCCAAAGTGCTGGGATTACAGGTGTGAGTCACTGTGCCTGGTCAATTTCTGTTCATTTTTGTCCCTCCTGTTTTCCTCATTAGTTTGGAAAGTTTTATTTTTATTAATTGTCCCATTATATACTTTTCCCATTTCCAACAGGCATGATTTATTTCCTTTACTATTTTATCCGAATATAACTGGACCTTATTTTATAGAAAAAGATGAATAGTATTGCTTTCTTATTTTTCTAGAAAAATTTAAGCTGTGTATTTAAAGGCTATATTTTTCTTATAGGTTGAGTTAATCCTGCTTCAAGAAATCTCACCTAACATTTTTATTCAAACTCCCCAGTGACTTCATCTATTATAATTTAACTTTAACTGTATGAGTGTGTGCTCAGGGGTGTGTATTTTACCTCAACATTAATTGTGGACCATTGTTTTGCTCTCTTATTTTGAGATCTCTCTTATGATTTCATATTCATTTATTTACAATATATCCCTGAGTGTTTTCTTTAAGCAGAATAAATTGGTGAAACACTATTCAAATTATTTCATGTCTGAAACTGTCATTCTTTTGCGCTGACCAAGGAATGGTTTCTTGGGATGGGGTACAGGATTGGAATTCTTATCTCTCCATGGCCTATGGTAGGGGTGTCCAATCTTTTGGCTTCCCTGGGTCACACTGGAAGAAGAAGAATTGTCTTGGGCCACACACAAAATATAATAATACTAACAATAGCTGATGAGCTAAAAAAAAAATAGCAAAAAAAAAATCTCAAAATACTTTAAGAAAGTTTACGAATTTGTGTTGGGCTGCATTCAAAGCTGTCCTGGGCTACATGTGGCCCATGGGCTGCAGGTTGGACAAGCTTGGGTTATGGGAAGTAACTTCTACGATAACCCTCAGTGATCCCTGCCTCCTGGAATTCATCACCTTCTCTCCATTTGAGTAACTTGCTTCTAACCAATACAATACCTTAACATTGAGAGGATACCACCTTTGCGGTTAGATTACAAGAGATCATAGCTTTTGTCTTGGTGACAGGCTCTTTCCCTTGTTGGTTTTGGCAAAGCAACATGCCATGTTGGGAAGGCCCATGTAGCAAGAGACTAAGGATAGCCTCCAACTATCAGAAACTGAGGCTTTCCGTACATTCCAACATCCCAAAAGGGATAGAATCCTGTGAACAACCACATAAGTGAGCTTGGAAGTAAGTCTTTCCCCAGTTCAGCCTTCAGATGAGGCCACAACTCCTGGCTGACACCTTGACTGTAGCCCTAGGAGAGACTCTGAAACAGAGGACCCAGCTAAGCCATACCCAGATTCCTAACCTACAGAAACCATGAGAGTGTGTGTTTTTAAGGCCATCAAGTTTTTATAATGGTAATTTATAATACAGCAATGGATAACTAATACATGGTCTGTAGATGTTAAATGACATCTGAATTCAATTTTTGTCAATGAGCTGTCTGCTGCTGGTCTTATTCCTCTTCCTTGTATAAAACTTGTTTCTGCATGGAAGTGTTTAAGAATTTCTCCTCGTCTTTGGACTGTAAGACTGTAACCTTTATCTGCAAAACAGAGAGAGATTTTTTAAGAGGCTGTAACCAAATTTGGTCATTGCAAGGGTTCCTGTGGTGATTAATTATTTTTAGCAGCTTTGCGGGGGAGGATCAGTGATTTAGTGATCACCTTTTACTGTACATCAGAATCTTCTGTGGAGTTGAGATGGAAGAGAGGGGGTATGTGAAGGGTTCATCCCCATGGCCTAGGGGAGAGGGGGAGGCAGCTCCCTGCAGGGTGTCTTGGGGGAGATCCGGTGCCGGCAGCCACCAGCCTTAGCCAGGGAGACGCTATCCCCCACCCCAGCAGGGATCCTTCCCTCTCCATTGATTCTTTTTTTTTTTTTTTTTTTTTGAGACGGAGTCTCGCTCTGTCACCCAGGCTGGAGTGCGGTGGCCGGATCTCAGCTCACTGCAAGCTCCGCCTCCCGGGTTCACGCCATTCTCCTGCCTCAGCCTCCCGAGTAGCTGGGACTATAGGCGCCCGCCACCTCGCCCGGCTAGTTTTTTTGTATTTTTTAGTAGAGACGGGGTTTCACCGTGTTAGCCAGGATGGTCTCGATCTCCTGACCTCGTGATCCGCCCGTCTCGGCCTCCCAAAGTGCTGGGATTACAGGCGTGAGCCACCGCGCCCGGCCTCCATTGATTCTTTACAGATGTCAGCTGATTCTCACCAGCACTCCTTTCCCCCCGTCCTCTGGGGATGTGCCGATTTCTCCTCTATCCTGATTTAGGTACAGAAAAACCCTTTTTCCCTTAGAACTTAGAGACTGGCGGGGTAGTAGGGCCACCACAATCTCCGGGGTCCTTCTGGCTCTCCCTCCTCCCTTCAAAGATTAATAAAATGGTCCCAGAAGGCAAGTGACTTGCCCAGGCCTCTCAGGTTGGCAGTGAGAGCACTAGACTGGAGCCAGGTCTCCTGACTGTGCCTTCCACCCTCGCCCACCACAGCTGAGATCAATTTTCCCACTCAAAGTTCCCGCTGAGATTCTGTAAACCGAGGAGGACAATGAGCGAGCCAGGCCCCGGCTGACAGCTCCCTTCTTTCAGACTTGCCTGTGGATCCTGTTGGCTCTGGAAGGGTTCATCGTCTCAGGGGCTCAGGGTCATGCAGTCAGTAAGCCCGAATATATTCTGAAACTCTGTTGTTTTAGTTTTGTTTATTATATAATTATATTCCTAATATTAAGTTATGCATTATGAATAAATACAAAGAAGAAAGTAAAAATGACCTCTAACTCTGACATCTCCTAAATATAAATTCTATCAATGATTTGATTTATTTGCTTCCATATATTTTTTTCTGGGTATGTGCTTTGGTGCTTATGTTTGCAAGTGATCAGTATATTCATATGTGCACTTTTAGTTTAAATGAAAACTGGAATCATGTTGTTGGGTTACCTTGTTTTTTTACGTTGTATTTTAACTTAAATATTTTTCCATGGCAGCATATATTTTTCTAAACAATTTTAACAGCTGCAAATAGCGTATCTTTGAACATATCATAATTTATATAACCAATATGCTGTTAATAAATGTTTATGAAAGTTGGTTTTGGTTTTAACTGTTATGAACATCACCGTGGTAAAATTCCTACATTTAAATCTTTGTGCGCATACATGATTATTTTCTACATATATAGTGTTAGAAATTGTACCCTTGGGTTAGGGTGTAAGGACAGGTGATAATAATAAATGGGCTGGGTGCTGTGGCTCACGCCTGTAATCTCAGCACTTTGGGAGGCAGAGGTGGGTGGATCAGTTGAGGTCAGGGGTCGCAGACCAGCCTGGTCAACATGGTGAAACCGTGTCTCTACTAAAAATACAAAAATTAGCTGGGCGTGGCAGCACACACCTATAATCCCAGCTACTTGAGAGGCTGACGCTGGAGAATCTCTGGAACCCGGGAGGCAGAGGTTGCAGTGAGCCCAGATCACGCCACTGCACTCCAGCCTGGGCGACACAGCAAGACTCTTGTCTCAATAAATAAATAAAAATTAGCCAGGCATGGTGGCACGCGCCTATAATCCCAGCTACTTCGGAGGCTGAGACACTAGAATCACTGGCACCAGAGAGGCAGAGGTTGCAGCGAGCTGAGATTGTGCCACTGCACTCCAGCCTGGGCGACAGAACTGTGAGGAAAAGAAAGAGAGATCAGACTGTTACTGTGTCTATGTAGAAAGAAGTAGACATAAGAGACTCCATTTTGTTCTGTACTAAGACAAATTCTTCTGCTTTGAGATGCTGTTAATCTGTAACCCTACCCCCAACCCTGTGCTTGCAGAGACATGTGCTGTGTTTACTCAAGGCTTAATGGATTTAGGGATATGCAGGATATGCTTCGTTAAGCAAGTGCTTGAAGGCAGTATGCTTGTTAAAAGTCATCACCACTCTCCAATCTCAAGTACCCAGGGACACAATACACTGCAGCAGGCTGCAGGGACCTCTGCCTAGGAAAGCCAGGTATTGTCCAAGGTTTCTCCCCATGTGGTAGTCTGAGATATGGCCTTGTGGGGAGGGAAAGGCCTGACAGTCCCCCAGCCTGATACCGGTAAAGGGTCTGTGCTGAGGAGGACTAGTAAAAGAGGAAGGCCTCTTTGCAGTTGAGATAAGAGGAAGGCATCTGTCTCCTGCTCGTCCCTGGGCAATGGAATGTCTTGGTGTAAAACCCGATTGTATGTTCTATTTACTGAGATACAGGAAAACCGCCTTAGGGCTGGAGGTGAGACATGCTGGTAGCAGTACTGCTATTTAATGCACCAAAGATGTTTATGTATGTGCACATCACGTTTTCTTAACCTTGTTTATGACACAGAGACATTCGTTCACATGTTTTCCTGCTGACCCTCTCCCCGCTATTACCCTATTGTCCTACCACAGCCCTCTCTCCCAGATGGTAAAAATAATGATCAATAAATACTTAGGGAACTCAGAGACCGGTGCCGGCACCAGTCCTCCGTATGCTGAGTGCCGGTCCCCTGGGCCCACTTTTCTTTCTCTATACTTTGTCTCTGTGTCTCTTTCTTTTCTCAAGTCTCTCGTTCCACCCGGCGAGAAACACCCACAGGTGTGGAGGGGCTGGCCCCTTTCACAGAACGAGACTCTGTCTCAAAAATAAATAAATAAAAATACAAAAATTAGCCAGGCATAGTGGCGCACACCTGTAATCCCAGCTAATCCAGAGGCTGAGGCATGAGAATCGCTGGAACCCAGGAGGTGGAGGTTGCAGTAAGCTGTGCCACTGCACTCCAGCCTGGGCGACAGAATGAAACTGTGTCTCAAATAATAATAATAATAATAAATGAATTGGGAGGGGACAATTGCATACTTAGTTCCAATGAGAAATCTGCCTTTCTCCAAGTGCCACATGATCAAATCAGTCACACATATGCAGCTTGTGATCACAAAGGCATGGAGTTCTCTGGCTCTCCATGGGGTGCAGCCTCTCGTCCAGCTGAAGTGTGGAGATTTCCAGGCTGCTTAATCTGAGCAATACAACCTTGACTTCACAGACCTATGTCCCTTCCCAAGAAAGTCAGGAAATAACCACGTTTCTCATGAGTCATCATTAATTCATGTATTTGTTTGTTGCACCTGTTGCAGTTGAGCAGCTTTTGTGGGCTTTTAAGAATCCCCGTAGTAAAATGTACAAGTATAGCTCCATAAAAATTAGATCAGAGAAAATATAGAAAGAATGGACGAAGTCAGGACCAGAATCGATTTGGGCTGTAGGCATTTGGGCCCTAGGGTTCTGCAGAGTAACTAAAATTAAGCTACAAGTTTCTTTCTGAGCTTCCTATCAGACATAGCTGGAAAGAAAATGCAATTATTTGTAGGATTTACCTTGGCCACAGGGAGAAAAATGACTACAAGGGTAAAGAAAAATTTTTCCAGGGTAAAGATTTCCTGATAATTGAATGTAAACCATCTCCCACCCCCTTTATTTTTGAGGCGGGGTCCTGCTCTGTTGTCCAGGCTGGAGTATAGTGGCTCGATCTCAGCTCACTGCAAACTCTGCCTCCCGGGCTCAAGCGATACTCCAGCCTCAGCCTCCTGAGTAGCTGGGATTACAGGCACATGCCACCATGCCTGGCTAATTTTTGTATTATTTATTTATTTATTAGAGACAGAGTCTCGCTCTGTCACCCAGGCTGGAGTGCAATGGCGCCATCTCAGCTCACTGCAAACTCCGCCTCCTGGGCTCAAGGGATTCTCCAACCTCAGCCTCCCAAGTGGCTGGGATTACAGGCATGCACCACCTCGCCCAGCTAATTTTTTTTTTTTTTTTGTAGAGACAGGGTTTCACCATGTTGGCCAGGCTGGTCTCGAACTTCTGACCTCAAGTGGTCCACTGGCCTTGGCCTCCCAAAGTGCTGGGATTACAGGCGTGAGCCACTGTGCTCAGCTCCAAAACCCCTTTTTGATCTCATTATGGATTATAGGTGAGGTGACCTTACACTTTATCATCCAAATTCAGAAACTTTGGAAAGTGAAAGGGGCATCATTAATAATTATGCTATAACAGCAGGTGTAAACTGGGCAGGTGGTCAACCTAATGATAAATGTGCAATAGAGCTTGCCATGGCCATCTTCTGGAGCAGTGGTTTTTCCAGTGTGTTCCCTGGACCACCAGCAACAGCATCTGAGATATTGTTAGAGATGCAAATTCTTGGACCCTAAGCCAGACCTACTGAATATCTAACTTTGAGTGTGAGGCTCAGCAGCCTGTGTGCTGACAAGCCCTCTGGGTGATTCTGATACACGCTCAATGTTGAGAACCACTGATTTACAGCTGTCTTCCAAATAAGTCAAAGGCACAAGGCCAGTGCAGAACTCAGCCCACTGGGTTCTTCATGTGCACACCTCTCTAATGATCTTGTTTTATCTAGGTACAAACTATCCGACATTTTTATATTCCTCTGGGGCCTTTTGACACGTCTTACACCTTAAATAGTTTAAAATTAAAGGAATATTGGATCATAGAATATGTGTTTTCAGTCTGGACTTAAAACTGTGTGATGGCCCTGCTCGTGGTCGGTTCCTCAAAAAAAGAAAGAAAGAAAAAGATAAAAAAGTCTCTATTTTTAACATGTTATCCTGAAGTACAAAATACAATGGTAACATGGAATTTATTCTTTCAAGATACAAAAGTTAGTTTATATTTCTTTCCTGTATATAGAATCCCTTAGTGGTGATCCATTAGTTTAAGTAAAAAATCCATGCTTTTCCCATGATTGTAGTCCAGCATTTGTCCTTAGTTTTTATTTATTATTAATTATTATTATTATTATTATTATTTTGCCTCACTCTGTCACCCAGGCTGGAGTGCAGTGGCACGATCTGGGCTCACTGCAACCTCCACCTCCCGGGTTTCTAACTTCCTGATTCTCATGCCTCAGCCTCCCGAGTAACTGGGATTATAGGTGTGTGCTACCACGCGAGGCTTATTTTTGTATTTTTGGTGGAGATGGGGTTTCGCCATGTTGGCCAGGCTGATCTCTATCTCCTGACCTCACGTGATCCGACCGCCTTGGCCTCCCAAAGTGCTGGGATTACAGGCCTGAGCCACCGCCCCCAGCCTGTCCTTAGATTTTTAAACTTATTTTGCTTCCCTAACATGAGACATAGACTTCTGTCCTTTTGCATAGAGCTATTTGCACTTCCATGATGTCAGATAACTGTTTTTTTGTTTTTTTTTTTCTACCTCCACGCTTTTGTACTTTGCCTCACATGTCTCACTTTCCATGTTAAGCTTCCCCAACACTGGCGGGCAAACCTACCTACTTCCCCATGGAGAATTTATCTTTCCCTCTTTTGTGCTCTCCATGCTTCCTACATGTATTTAAGCCTTGGAATTTTTTTAAAAATCATCCTAGTAAACTTCTTTTTTTTTTTTTTTTTTTGAGACAGAGTCTCACTCTGTTGCCCAGGCTGGAGTACAGTGGCATGATCTCAGCTCGCTGCAACCTCTGCCTCCCAGGTTCCAGCTATTCTCCACCCTCAGCCTCCCAAGTAGTTGGGATTACAGGTGCCCGCCACCATGCCTGGCTAATTTTTGTATTTTTGTATTTTTAGTAGAGATGGGGTTTTGCCATGTTGGCCAGGCTGGTCTCGAACTCCTGGCCTCAAGTGGTCCACCTGCCTTGGCCTCCCAAAGAGCTGGGATTACAGATGTGAGCCACCATTGACTTCCATTTAGGAAGTCAATCTCACGTTTTCTGGGAGAGCTCGATGCCTTTGAAATGCCCTGAAGGTGTATTAGTCAGAGCCAATAGGGTATACAGACATATATAAGAGGGAATTTATTATGGGAATTTGCTCACACCATTATGGAAGCCAAGAAGTCCCCTCCATCTTCTTTCTGCAAGCTAGAGAACTAGAAAAGCTGAAGCTGATCATGTAATTCAGTTTGAGTCTGAAGGCCTGAGAACCAGGGGAGTTGATGGTATAACTACCAGTCCCAGGCCAAAGGCTTGAAAAATGGGGTAGGGGGTGAGGGGATGGTGTTGGTATAAGCCCTGGTGTCTGACGGCCCAAGAACCAATAGCCTCAAGGTCTGAGGTCAGGAAAAGATGGATGTTCGCAGCTCGAGCAGAGAGGGTGCATCTGCCCTTCCTCCACGTTTTTGTTCTATTCAGTCCCTCAGTGGATTAGATGATGCCTGCCCACATTGGTGAGGACAAATCTTTACACAGTCTGCTGATTCAAATGTTAATGTTTTCTGGAAACACCCTCACAGTCACACCTAGCAATAATATTTTACCAGCTATCTGGGCATCTTAGCCCAGTTGAGTTGATACAAAATTAACCGTCACAGAAGGTAACTCATCTTGAAAGTTCTAAACTCCCTTAACACACTTCTTCTCTAAAAGAAGGTTTATAACTTCAATTTTTCTCTATCTTGAATTGGAATGTCTACGACTGTTATTATATGTCTGTCCAACCACTGTATGTTCAGTGTTTTGGGGGAAGATAACCCGTCTCTTCTGTTTTCACAGGTCCACATACAGAAAGAGAAGAATTGTGCCTCAGAAGCTGTACTTAATGGATGACACCCAGGAGCCTCATCTGCACCTGGACCTAATATGGTGATAAAATTTTAGGCTTGGAGCTGATACTGTAATGAGGTGAGCCTTTTGGGACCTTGGAATAGGGCGAATGTATTTTGCACGTGAGAGGGATTTAAAGCATTGGTGGTAAGAGGGAAGACTCTGGTGGACACACAGGAAGGTGTTCCATAGTGAGTCACACAATCTTGTATAATTTCCTCTCCTTGGGTGCAGGTAGAATCTCTGTGACTTGTTTCTAGCAAATAGAATATGGCAAAGGTGATGGGATATCACTCCCTCAATCAGATTATATTACATTCAAAGATGATATAATGTAACTCCCATGATTTCATTACAGTATCTAACACTTTGCTTTAGTAGACTGGCACAAGAGATTCTCCTTACTGGCTTAATGAGGTAAGCATCTATATTGAGGAAACCCACATGGCAAGAAACTGCAGGCAGCCTCTAGAAACCATGGGTGGCCTCTTCGATTTGAAGGTAGCCTCCAGCTGACAACCAGTAAGAAGCCAGGGCCCTAAGTCATGTAGCTGCAAGAAAATAAAATCTGCCAATGATGTGAATGATCTTGGAAGTGGAGTCTTCCCAGTCAAGTTTCCAGATGAAAATATAGCCTGGCTGACACCTTGTGAGATCTTGAACAGAGGACTTAGTTAAGCTATGTGTGAACTTTTGACACATAGAAACTGTGAAATAATAAAAGTGTGTTGTCTTAAGCTACTAAGTGCGTGGGAATTTGTTATGCAGCAATGGAAAACTAATAGGATATCTCATGCTCTATTTCATTGTTTCACATTTTCCTCAATGTCTATCATATAAAGCTCCATTTTGTATCTGGGCTTCTGATTATTTTGTGTACTGCATATGTGGACGATATGCATATTTTCATTTTTCACTCAGTTGCTTCTGTTCCATGAAATAGTTCTTAACTACTCTAGTGTACTTTTTCACTCTTTTGATTCCCTAGTCTGCAAATTCTTCAAACTAGAGAGTTTTAAACCATATGGTATTTGACGCTTTTGTCTTTCTTTTATTTTAAGTAAATCCTTGATAATAAGGGATTATATTTTACTTTTCATTACTCCAGCGCTAAGGACATAGAACCTATTTAGAATATTGAAGGTATTAAATATATGGAGGTAGTCAGAGGAGAATATTTTGTTTTACTTTTAAAATGTCTGGTGAGAGAAACTCAAAGGAACATAAATTATAACTGAAAAGAGAAAACAATGGCTTTAAAGCCAAAATTATTAGGCTTTCTACAATAATCCCCTCCAATATAATGGAAATCTAGTAAAAACAATTGTTTAAAAACAAGTGGCAGAGTGTATTTGCTTTTGGAGTGCAAAAAAAAAAAAAAAAAAAAAAAATGTTCCCTGAATTCAGATATGGAAGATTGAGAGTAATTTTCAGCACAGCGGACACTTAATTTGTTCTTGAGCCCATATAAATTTTGTATTTGTGGAAATAGGCATGAAAATTAAGCTTTCTGGAGAAGAACATGAAGTTAAGATTGGAATTGAAAATAAACTGGATTTTAAAGGCAATTTCATGAGTAATTTGTGGAATGCAAAATCACCTACACAGTCATTTTAAAGACCTGATGACTCTTGATCTCTTCATTTATGTATGTTACTGAGTCTGTAGGACAAGGGACTTACAGATGAGTTTTTCAACCTAAGAGTAAATTCTTTGCAATGGACATTGTGGCAATAATCTCAATGATGAAAGGTGCAACACAGGTTAAATGGAAAATTGAAAGTGGAACAAATACCAAATCAATTTTTAGGAATCCAATGCTTATGTTCTCTAGAATAATTAAAAATCATAACATGTAGGAGGAAAAATATAAAGGTGAAAGAAGAGAGGCTTTTACACAGGACAGAGCTAACATCTAGTATATTAGGCTCACCAAAAAAGGGAAAATAAACTGCATTTAATCAGATTATGCTCAATATCTAAAATTCATGGTGGAATATGAAAATGCCATAATTTACTCATTCTATAAATATTTTGTTGAAACTTACTATGTCACACATTCTATCAGAACGTCACTGTTTCCCATTTTGGGCAAGGATGATATATTAATTATGGTAATTCTAAGCTGCTAATACCAAAGAGACTCCAAGATAAACACTTAAAATAATGTAGAATTGTGTTGCTCTTTTATGTACTTCTTTTAATGAAACTTGCTTCTTGTGTTCTTTCAGGGACCCAAATTTCTTCCAAGATATCAGCCCTCCATTCTTTTTTCCCTTTATAGCATGTTTTTACTTATCGCATAAATTCACCATTTTCAAGTATACACTTCACTATGTGTGCAACTATCACCACTATCTAATTCCAGAAAATATCCATCATCTCAAAGGGAAACCCCAAACCTATTAGAAGTTAGTCTCAATTCTAATAGGTAAACATGTACACGTATGTTTATTGCAGCACTGTTCACAATAGCAAAGACTTGGAACCAACCCAGATGCCCATCAATGATAGACTGGATAAAGAAAATGTGGCACGTATACACCATGGAATACCATGCAGCCATAAAAAAGGATGAGTTCATGTCCTTTGCAGGGACATGGATAAAGCTGGAAACCATCATTCTCAGCAAACTAACACAGGAACAGAAAACCAAACATCGCATGTTCTCACTCATAAGTGAGAATTGAACAATGAGAACACATGGACACAGGGAGGGGAACATCACACACTGGGGTCTATCGGGGGCTGGGGTGCTAGGGGAGGGATAGCATTAGGAGAAATACCTAATGTAGATGACGCGTTGATGGGTGCAGCAAACCAACATGGCACGTGTATACCTATATAACAAACCTGCACGTTCTGCACATGTATCCCAGAACTTAAAGTATAATAAAGAAATATTAAAGAAATAAAAATTTAAAAAAATATATATATATACTTAACTGATATTGAAATACCCTTGAATTCCTGAAATACAATGCTCTTTGCCATAGTGTATTACTCTTTTTTGTTGTTGCAATTATTAATAACAGTGCTGGGTTTTTATTTAGAATATTCATTCATATGTATAAGTAAGATTGGTCAATAGTTTTTGTTTTTTTGTTTTGAGACGGAGTCTTACTCTGTCGCCCAGGCTGGAGTGCAGTGGTGTGATCTTGGCTCACTGCAACTCCACCTCCTGGGTTCAAGCTGGGATTACAGGCATGCACCACCACGCTGGGTAAATTTTTTTTTTTTTTTTTTTGAAACGGAGTCTCATTCTGTCACCCAGGCTGGAGTGCAGTGGCACGATCTCAGCTTACTGCAAGCTCCGCCTCCCGGGTTCATGACATTCTCCTGCCTCAGCCTCCCAAGTAACTGGGACTACAGGCGCCTGCCACCATGCCCAGCTAGTTTTTTGTATTTTTAGTACAGACGGGGTTTCACCGTGTTAGCCAGGATGGTCTCGATCTCCTGACCTTGGGATCTGCCCTCCTCGGCCTCCCAAAGTGCTGGGATTACAGGCATGAGCCACCGCGCCTGGCCTGGGTTAATTTTTGTATTTTTAGTAGAGATGGGATTTCGCCATGTTGTCCAGGCTGGTCTTGAACTTCTGACCTCAAGTGATCTACCCGCCTTGGCCTCCCAAAGTGCTGGGATTACAGGTGTGAGCTACTGTGCCTGGCCTATAGTTTTGTTTTGTCTTGTGTTTATCAGGTTTTCATATTATTTCTGCACTGGCTATATGAAATGAATTGGTGAGTTTTTTGTTTTTTTAATCTGGGATACTTTAAATAACTTTGGAATTATCCTTCTTGCAACCCTAGTGCTTTTTAAATTATGGATTTAAAAAATCACTTTACACTCTCTTCTTTGTAACTGGTCTATTAACATTCTAAATTTCTTCTTGGGTTAGTTTTGGTCATTTATGTTTTTCCAGAAAATTATCCATTTTCTCTAGATTTTCCAATGTGTTGCTATATCATTGCATGCAGCATTTCAAAAGTGAATCTTTCTACCTTCATCTTATTTTACTTCTTGGTAGCATTCTACAGAGTTGAAGATTGTACTTGTGAGTTTTGAGTTTCTTGATTTGTTGAATGGATGTGATGAATTTATATCTTTACTGTGACCATGCAGAGAAATGTATGATGGATAGTAATGGAAAATTACAGGAAATCTGAAAATTTAATAAATTGCTTGTTGACCAAAAAAAAAAAAAAAAAAAGAAGTCTCAATTTTTCCCTGCCTCCACCCCTTGACAACCAGTAATCTACTTTCTGTCTCTATGGATTTGCCCTCTGGACATTTCATAAACATGGAATCATGCACTATGTGGCCTTTTGTGTCTGGATTCTTTCACTTAACATAATGTTTTCAAGGGTCTTTTTTGTGGCTGAATAATATTCCATTTTGGTTTGTCCATTCGTCAGCTGATGGATAGCTTAGTTTTTCTAGTTTAATGCTAGGCATTTAAAAATTTTAGTTTTTAATTTATAAAGAAAAGAGATTTATTTTTGCCCATGTTTTCTGCAGGCTGTACAGGAAGCATGGTGCCGGCATCTGCTTCTGGTGAGGGCCTCCCTCACTGTTCCACTCATGGCAGAAAGTGAATGAAAGCAAGTCTGTGCAGAGATCACACAGTAGGAGAGAAAGTGAGAGAGAGGGGAGGAAGTGTCAGACTCTTTTAAACGACCAGCTCTGGTGGCAACTAACAGTGAGAACTCACTTATTGCTGCCAGGACAGCACCAAGCCATTCATGAGAGATCCATCCTCATGACCCAAACACCTCCCACTAGGCCCTACCTTTAACACTGGGGATCAAATTTCAACATGAGATTTGGATGAGTCAAATATCCAAACTATAGCATTCTGCCCCTCGCCCCACAAACCTCACGTTCTTCTCATGTTGCAAAATGTGATCATCCCTTCACAACAGTTCCCAAGAATCTTAACTCGTTCTACCATCAACTCAAAAGCTCAAAGTCCAAAATCTCATCTGAGACTTAAGGCAAGTTAATTACAGTTGTGAGCCTGTAAAACGAAAGGCCAGGTGCGGTGGCTTACGCCTGTAATCCCAGCACTTTGGGAGGTCAAGGCAGGAGGATCACTTGAGGTCGGAAGTTCGAGACCAGCCTGGCCAACATGGTGAAACCCCGTTCTACTAAAAATACAAAAATTAGCCGGGCCGGGTGGTGCACGCCTGTAATCCCAGCTACTCGAGAGGCTGAGGCAGGAGAATCGCTTGAACCCACGAGGCAGAGGTTGCAGTGAGCCAAGATTGGGCCACTGTACTCCAGCCTGGGTGACAGAGCAAGGCTCCATCTCAAAAAAAGTAATAATAATAAAATAAAAATAAAAAACAAGTTATTTACTTCCAATATACAATGCTGGTACAGGCATTGGGTAAACATTCCCATTCCAAAAGGGAGAAATGGGTAACAGGCTCCATGTAAGTTCAAAACCCAGCAAAGCAAGCACTAAGTCTTTCTTTAAAAAGTCTTTACAAAATTAGAGACAGAGTTTTTCTCTGTTACCCAGGCTGGTGTGCAGTGGATTAACTGCTGCTGAGTGCAACCTCGAACTCCTGGGCTAGAGTGATCCTCCTGCGTCACCTTACCAAAATGCTGGGATTACAGGCATGAGCCACCATGCCCAGAGAGCATTAAATAACAGTACCTGGTAGATTATAAGTCCCGGATAAATACACGGCAAATAGTAATTGCCACATAAATATTTATAATAAAAATGACCACCATGATCATCATCATTGTCATATGACTCATATTTCCCTGTATTCCAATCGGGTGAACAATATATGCTTTCTCCTCCATCGTCTAACTATTCTTTCAGTTATAATTACTCTCTCTTTTACATTTCAGAAGGGGAATTTGGGCTTGAAGTCGCACAGCAGTAAATTCTGAAAAAACTTGACTTCACAGTGAGATGCTTCCTGTTGGAAAAATTATGATGACCAGATGGAGAAATATCAGGAACATCCAAACAAACCTTGAAGTCATATTTCTTCCATCAAAAAGAAAACATTAAAACAAGAGAGATTATGATTATTACAATGTTGTAAAAGTACTTCAAGTGGTTCCAAACATCGTCCTTTGACAAAGGAGACCCTATTAATTTGATTCACTTGTAAAGAATTGGAAACAAAATGTAGACTCACATAGTGATAATAGAAGCAGTACCACAAATAACCTTGACAAGATTAACTATTGACTGTTTTCATGCATAGTTCATTCTGTAATAAACATGAAAATATTTGTGCAGGAGAGAAATTTTAAAATGCAATCCATGGAAACGAAATCCATGTAGAGTGTGTATTCACAAAACTCATAGAGTGCTCTACGGTGCTACAAAGCACTCTGTGAGTGTGGTGAATACAAAGGCTCCATCCAGAAGGCAACACTCAAGGTCCAACAGGGAATTCACACTGGACAGAAACCTGACAAGTGCAGTGGCTGTAGAAAAGCCTTCACTGGGATTTCACATTTCAGGAAACACCCGACGATTTATACTGAAGAGAGACAAATGTGAATACGATAGTCAAGTGCAGTGGTGTGCACCTATAATCCTAGCTACTTGGGAAGCTGAGGTAGGAGGATCGCTTGAGTCAGGAGTTCAAGACTACAGTGTGCCATGATATGATCATGCCTGTGAACAGCCACTGCGCTCCAGCCTGGGCCACATAGTGAGACCCCATATCCTAAAAAAAGAATATTGTGAATGTGGTACAACATTCAATCAGAAATCAATACCAAAATGCATCAAAAAGCCGGGCGCGGTGGCTCAAGCCTGTAATCCTAGCACTTTGGGAGGCCGAGACGGGCGGATCACGAGGTCAGGAGATCGAGACCATCCTGGCTAACATGGTGAAACCCCGTCTCTACTAAAAATACAAAAAACTAGCCGGGCGAGGTGGCGGGCGCCTGTAGTCCCAGCTACTCCGGAGGCTGAGGCAGGAGAATGGCGTGAACCCGGGAGGCGGAGCTTGCAGTGAGCTGAGATCCAGCCACTGCACTCCAGCCCGGGCTACAGAGCAAGACTCCGTCTCAAAAAAAAAAAAAATAAATAAATAAATAAAATAAATAAATAAAATAAAATGCATCAAAAAACTCACAAGGAGAGAAACTTTATGTATGTAATGAATGTGGCAAGGCCTTCAACTGGAAGTCAAACTTCATTTTACCCATCAGGATGATTCATGCTGGAGAGAATCTTAGGATGCAATCTTGTGGGAAATTCTTAACTTCCAAGCCACAACTCTTATGGCAGTCAGCAAGTTCACATTGAAGCCAAACTATATTTATGAACCGAATGTAGAAGTGCTTTCACCAAAAAAATTAAGCCTTCTCACACACCAGAAGACTCATACTGGAGAGAAACTCTGTACTGACTGTGAGAGGACCTTTAGACAGAGGCCAGAGTTGATTATATATCAGAAAATTCATTCTGCAGAAAAGCCTTATTAATGTAGCGTCTGTAGGAAATCTTTTGCTAGGAAATCATGCCTCCAACTGCGTCAGCAAATTCATACAGAAGAGAAACCCTATATATGTTCTGATTGTGGAAAGGCCTTCACCAACAGTTCCACAATGGAGAAATGCTACAAAACTTGCATTTAAGATAAACCCTACAAGTGTAGTGACTGTGCTAAGGCTCCATTGAGAAATCTGTTCTCATTATGTGTGGAACTATTTATACTTTCGAGAAAACCTGTTTGTTTTTGAAAAACGATAAAGCTTTCTCAGGAATCAGATCTGATTGATTTATGTGGAAAAGCCTTAAGTGAGAAGTTGTTCCTTACTGTACATGTGGGAAATAATTCCCAAGGGAACATTTACGAATGCATGGCAGAAAGTGGGGAATTCCTTTTAAAAATATTTTTTGGCCGGGCGCGGTGGCTCACGCTTGTAATCCCAGCATTTTGGGAGGCCGAGACGGGCGGATCACGAGGTCAGGAGATCGAGACCATCCTGGCTAACACGGTGAAACCCTGTCTCTACTAAAAATACATTTAAAAAAATGAGCCGGGCGTGGTGGTGGGCGCCTGTAGTCCCAGCTACACGGGAGGCTGAGGCAGGAGAATGGTGTGAACCCGGGAAGCGGAACTTGCAGTGAGTGGAGATTGCGCCACTGCATTCCAGCCTGGGTGACAAAGCAAGACTCCGTCTCAAAAAAAAAAAAAAAAAAAAAAAAATTTATTTTTTGGTAGAGAAGGGGTCTCCCTACGTTGCCCAGGCTGGTCTTGAACTCCCGGGCTCAAGCAATCCTTCTGCCTCGGCCTCCCAAGCACTGGGATTATAGGTATGAGCCACCATGCCTGGCCAGGAAATTTCTTATTTGCACCAGCCTTATTGATTATCACAATCTTCATGTTGACAATTTAATGCTTTAGAAAAGCTTTCCTGTAAAATTTTTCAAAAAAGATTTTTAGTAGAAAAGTTTGTGGGAAATTACATAAATAATAATGCTATATACCGTGGAAAGTTACGCATTTTAAAGTGAAAAAAATGAATGATAGAATCACAATATAGCTCTGAGAGAAACATGCTCTTAAACCCATAAAGATTATGTTGCAAAGTAAAAGGAGTAACAGGAAGTATAAATGTATTGTTATTTTTAAAATCTAAAGTAACTGTGCATTTCACATTCTCTACTCTAACAACATATTCTAAAATAAAAATCATGACACTAATTTATTCATCTATAGAGATATCACTCTCTGTGTGTGTGTATTCACGCACACAATAGTGTTATGTATAGTTTTTAGTAAATGCATGAACATGATCTAATCATGGATACTGGCTTATGTAATATGTCTTTTATCCTCCTTGTTTAATTTCCACCCCCTCTTTCCCATTTCATTGCATCTTCACCCACATCAGCAACCCCCTAGAGATATCCATCTAGTGTGATCTGTTTTATTTTTGTCCCTGTGCTTATAATTATACACACACACACAAATTATCTCTACATACTTATACTTGTATAGGAATTCATTTCTTCTCTGTTTTAGAAAAGTAGCATTGTTATTCCCACATCCCTGCATCTTCGTTTTTTGCTTCACACCTCTTTAATGGTATTGAATTTTCCCCACCATTACTCATGTGTCAGTTAGTTACTGGGTAATCAACACAAGAGCTCATAGGCATGTATTTGTAAGTGTTCATTCTCACAGATTTACGGTTCAGATGGGGTTCTGTTCATGCAAGCTAGGCTTGGTTGGGTGGCTCTATTTAAGGTTGTGGTAGCTGTGGCATCTCTACTCTTCAACTTTCTCAGTCTGGGGCTCAAGCTTTAGGGGCAGAGGTTCCCCATGGGAATATTCTTCTCACAGCTATGGCAGAAACATAAGGGGACACGGGAAAACTATGGGGTGACTAATGAGGGTCTGTGGTACGGGTTATGGAGGGATTCTGTGTGGTCAGTGATGAGGAAATCTGTGGAGTTAATAATTGAGGATCTATGTAGTGGGATTCTGTACCTCTTAAAGCCTAGACCTAGAGCTGACACACTCACTCTTACATGCCCTTGACCAAAGTAAGTCACATGTGCAAGTCCAAGTTGAAGAGGCAGGGAAGTATACTCTGCTCATGTGAGGGCAAGGCAAGGATGTAGATGCAGGAAGGGCTGAAAGGTTGGGGCCAATGACTTCATCTATCACAAAACAATGTGTTTTTTTTTCTTTTAACAATTTCTCTACTTTTTTTTTTCCACCCAGAAGAATGTTGTCAATAAATATCATAGACAGAGGGAGTAGAACATAAGTAGGTGTATCAGCTCAGGAGACGGACTTTCTAAAATCCATATGGTAAAAACACACATGCTAGTAAAGGAGGAGAAATGAGAGAGGCTAGCCCTGTCCAACTTTAGATTCTACTACAACCCCCCTATAATTAAAGTAGTGGGATATGGACACAGGAATGGACAGATAAACCAGTAGAATCGAAATAAAAATTCCAGGCATAGACCCAAGTATATCTAGAAATTATAGTACTGTGTATGAGAAAAGAGTTCAAGACACTGGGGCAGGCCAGGCACGGTGGCTCACACCTGTAATCCCAGCACTTTGGGACGCTGAGGAGGGCGGATCACTTGAGGCCAGGAGTTTGAGACCAGCCTGGCCAACGTAGCAAAACCCCTTCTCTATTTTTAAAAATTTAATTTAAAAAAAGACACTGGGGCAAAGATGTAATTTTAAATAACTGGATAGCCATTTAGAAAAAAGGATTAAATTGGATCTATACCTCACACCATACATGAGAATTGTAAGAGCCCAATAATAGACCCCAGGTAGATCCTAACCTTTGTCTTAAACTAAAACTGAAAAGTGTGTGGTCGGGGAAGGAGTGGGACTTAGAAGATAAAACAGCCTCTGATTTCTTTCAGCTGGGAACTGGCCTTCTCCTGACAGCTAGGCTTTGATGTTCTGCTGTTGAACATAAACAATTTCCCAGTACAAGAGATAAAAACAGGACCACCCTGTCAGCATGGTGGACCACAGACAAAACAAAAAAGAACTCCAGATGTGCTAACTCTAAGTCTCTCGTTTCTCTACAACTTAGGAAGTATCTGGCACAATGTTACCTTTTGCTCAGCAAGTCACTGATTTAGATCAGGGGCTCCCTGCTGTGGAGCAGTCTGAATAAAGCATTTCTTATGCTTTTCAGCTCAGTCTCAGATTTGAAAGTTTTTAGCTAGAATAAGCTGTAAATGGATGAGAGATCTAAATGTAAAAATAATGAAATCATACACGTACTAGAAGATAATATACGTGAATTCCTTTCTAACAGTTGTGCAGAAAGGCCTTCTAAATGACCCAAGTCCAGATACCTCATAGATTCAATGTGAGAAAAAAACTGAATTAGTACACATAAAGTACTTGGAAGTGGAGTTAGTAAGTGCTCCATGAATAGTGCACCTCATCCTTCATGCCAGAATTTTTGTTTTGTTTGTTTGTTTTTTAAGACAGGGTCTTACTCTGTCACCCAGGCTGGAGTCCAGTGACATGATCATGATTTACTGTGGTCTCGACCTCCAGGGCTCAAGCAATCTTCTTGCCTCAGTCTCCTGAGGAGCTGGGACCACAGGTGCGTACCGGCACACCCAGCTAATTTATTTTTATTTTTATTTTTTGTAGAAATGGGGGCTCACTATGTTGCCCAGGCTGATATCGAACTCCTGGGCTCAAGTGATCCTCCTGCGTTGGCCTCATAAAGTGTGAGAATTACAGGTGTGAGCCACCATGCCTCGCCTGTTTTGTTTATTTTTGTTTTCTTGTGTTGTCATTTTTGAGTGCTGATTCATTTCCAGTATCTGCAAGAGCAGAATCCAAAGAAAAATAGAGACTAAGAAAACATCAGTTGTCCATATTAGATATTAATGATAATTGCTTCTATTTTCCTGTGGAGGTTGGGGTGCGTTCTGATGGCTATTAAGAGAGGCTTTTAGAACCCTGCCTCCACTTGCCACCAATACAGTTGGAGTGGGCTGTGCTGTCGTAATATCTTCTCCTCCTTTTCCCCAGTATTCTCATCCCAGAACAGCATGTAGCATCCTGACAATTCCCCCAGTGTTATCTCCTAGGCTCTCATTCCTGGCTCTTTCCCATCCTCTTCTTAGCAAATGGTCCTTTGACACCATGCTATGCACTGAGGGGCACCTCTGCTTCTCTAAATATTGCAGCAAGCTCTAGGCACCAGCTCCAAAGACACTTCCCTCCAGAAAACCTGTCCAGAGGAGGACCCTACCCTCGCTGCCTGCTGCTCTGGTATAAGTTCACAACTGTGCCCTGTGAAGCAGGAGGGGCCTTTGTCTTCTGTATGGAATGGACACCTTCCCCAGATAATGATGCCCACAGTGAAGGGCCAAGTGGGCACAAGCCATATTCCCTTCCCCACAGCACTGCAGACACCTTTTCATTTCTATTGCAGTAGTGAAAGCTGTCAAAACAATACTAAGTAATGGTGATTGTGGAGCCTATCTTGTTGGTTTCTTCGGTGGAGATGTCTTCAGTCTTTTTCAATTCAGTGTTATGTTTCTTGATGACTTTTAGTAAATGATCTCTATTGTATTTAAGGTTTTAATATTCCTGTTTTTGTTTGAATTTTGATTGAGAATGACTGCCAGTTTGTGCCCAATGTCTACTGTATATCCATTGATATAATCATGTGTTCCTCTAGGGATCATGTATACTTGCTGTGGTACTATAGCGTCCTTTCTCCTCGGGACCAACCTCCTCTTCAATTAATGTGCTCTGGGTCTCAAAGTGGCTCAGGTCTGGAAACTCGCCTCTGTTGCATTGCAGTCCTATCATCCTCAAAGCAATCAGTTAGCAAAAGTCTGTAACAGCTTTTCCTATTGCTAGCCCTGGCCTAGAAAGGAGAGACAACGCTGAACTTAGTGATGTCGGTGTCCCTCTCACCTGAAAATTCTTAATGGCCTTTGTAAATAGGACTTCTCATGGAAAGGAATTATCCAGTTTCTGATAGTGTATCCAGCAGATCCACTTTCCTGAGACTTTACATCCCTTCTTCCACTAACTGCCATGGCAAATCTGGCATTTCAACATCACTTAGCACAGACTATTGCTTTCCCCATATTGCTAGGAACCATCTCAGTGGTGAATTACATCATTTCCTGAAGTCCTTGCCAAGATGTTAAATCCCGTGTTTCTCTTTTACCCATTCTTGTGTTCTTCCCATCCACCACCTCTTGATCCAATGCCCTCAGAATCCCTCTTGGTCAAGCACCCTCAAAATTTTGCCCCATATGTACTCCTCCAGCTTTTGTTGATACATGCAGCCCAGGCCTTGCATC
This sequence comes from Macaca nemestrina, assembly GCF_043159975.1. Lineage (NCBI taxonomy): Eukaryota > Metazoa > Chordata > Mammalia > Primates > Cercopithecidae > Macaca > Macaca nemestrina. The sequence continues at coordinate 112,691,548 of NC_092145.1, read as the reverse complement.
GCCTTTGCAGTATAGTCTCTTTCCTACCTTTTTATGCCCAGCACATATCTGGCTGGGTTATGTTGTAGCTTAACCTTATTTATAGGTATAGTGGAAAAGAGGGGAAGTGAGGGTAGATCCTGATGGGGGCACAGTGGAGGGGCTGCACTGTAGTTCAGCATAGGGGTGTGACAGTCCTTAACAGGGAGGGATGAGCCACTTCTGCAGGCTTACAGTGTTCAGAGATATGGTAGCCAGCATCCAAGATGGACCCTAAAAACCCTTGCCTTCTGGTATTCATGCCCTAGTATAGTCCATTCTCACACTGGTTAAGGACTTGGTCCTGTATGACCAATTCAGTACACTGGAAGCGATGCATGTGACTTGAGTCTACCTCATAGAAACCACTGCAGCTGTTTCCTTGACCTCTCAGATCACTCACTCTAGGGGAAGCCAGCTGCCACGCTGTGAGAACAGCCCTGTGGAGAGAGCCTTGTGGGGAAGAACTGAGGCTCCTGGCCAAGAAACAGCCAGTATGAAATTGCTAGCCATGTGAGTGAGCTAACTTGGAAGTGGACACTCCAGGACCAGATGGCCTTACAGATGACTTTAGCCTCAGCCAATATCTAATGCAACCACAAGAGAAACCCTAAGCAAGAACTGCCGACGCAAGTCCTTGGATTTCTGACCCACAGAATCTGTAGGCATAATAAATGGTTGTTTTACATAACTAAGTTTTGGAGAAATCTGCAACATAGCCATAATAACTGGAATAAAAGGAATCTGGATATTCAGGATTTTGGAGGTTATCAACCCAGATGTACGCTGTGTCAAGGTTGCTTTCTTTCCCAGTCAGAGCCCTGACCTCGGCATAGAAGATTTGCCTTAGTTGGGAGTTTAGCTTTCTTTGTACTCTACTGCTCTGACCAAGTCCTGAGGCTTGTCCTTAGTGTCCTTTGCCCTTCCACTTCAGGACATGAAAGCTTCTTCATATGCTGCTGCCAAGGAAGCCCCTCGAGGCTTTTACACTTTGTTTCATTGCCTGTGAACCGCTCTCTGCCTTTTATTGTTGTTTTCTACATTGTCAATTGAACTCAGCAAAGGCACCAAAAACGTATAGCCTGATTGTTACTATTTCCCCCATGTGCATCTCCCTCCACCAGTAGCCAGCCCAGTTCACCACCTGTGAGAGTTTTAACAATTGAATTGTTTATTCCAGGAGCTGTTTGTACTCCACCTGCTACTAATAATGATGACTTCTTTCTTAGATGGGCAGTGGGTGATGTAGTTCCAAAACTCCATTTCATCCACAGCTTGCTTTCTCAGAGCACTTCTGATACTAATTGTTATGTATTGGGCTCCCTAGGAAGCAGACTCTGAGAAAGGGTTTAGCGTACAGGATGTTTATCAGGCAGGGCCCTTGGGAGAAACACCTGTGGGAAAGAGTGGAAGGAAGCTGGAGTGAACAGAAGCTGAGCTGTGCTGCAGACTAAATGACAGCCTTAGCCAATCCCGCAGGGAGCTTTGGAGCTAGAATGGCTGTTTGCTGTGCTGATCTTTTATTCCCTAGACTTGATCAGACATTGGATAGGGACTGCCCCAGGAAAGGGCATGATCTTGGGCATGGTAGCTCCATGCATCTCAGGCAATTCCTGAAGGGATTTACAGTCCTGAATACTGTCAGCTGATAACTGGGAAACCATCTTTCCTTGGAGATCTGGGTGGTATGTCACAGTGACCATGGGAGTTGTTCAACAGACATTGGGCTGAAAGCAAATGGGGTATCTTGATGTTACAGGAATCCCTGCTTACTGGGCCTCTGGTTTAATAAAATATGACCAGAGTGAGTCCATTTTGGAGTAACTAGGCACTCACAAGGCACCTGTAGGGTTAATACTTATGATCTGAAAATAGCCACATTCTAAGTTGACCATCAATTATAAATACAGAATATTTACAGAGCATCTCCCACCAAGCCTGCAGAATGTCCAGATGTCCTAAGCATGAAGCCCACTTTTCTTAAAGATAACATTAATGAGCCAGCTTAGGTTGAAGGATTAATGGTCATTAATAACACCAATTGCTCCTACCCGTAGTGAACACATCTGCACTTTCCAAGTTTAATTCTAGCTCCTTATAGTTTCTTATAAGTAGGGACACTATCAAAGGACAGTGCTTCCCTCCTCTTGCTTTCTGAGGACACTCTACTCTGTAACAGAATAGTTCCTACTAAACTTGCTTCTTTCACTGTTCTCTGTGAATTGTCCCTAATTCTTTCCCGTGCAAGATCCAAGAACCTGCTATTGAAATCTGGATCGGGACCCTCTTTTCTAATAACAGTGAGACCCAGTTAAAGGACCTCATGAGGTTTTCCACAAACACCGTGATGAAGGAAAATAGGAAGTTCAGCAAATAGCGTGCTGAAGGAAATAGCGGGAGAGCAGACTGCTGGGAGAAAATGGGGGAAACAATAGGTGCTGTTCAGGGGACAATAGGGATCTGAGGACACTATACGATCTCCCAACGCCCTCTGTGCCCTTTCAATTTTCCCCCAACATAACTCCTGAAACACTTTGGTTTCATTGCCTGTTAACAACTCTCTGCCCTTTATTATCATTTTCTAGGTTGTCAATTGCACTCAGCAGATGTACCCAATACTTTTAGCCTTATTGTTACTAGCCTTATTGTTACAGAACAATAGTGTGATGGGGGCTAATGATGAACTCATTGACACAGGAATTTTCTCTCAGCCCCTTTGCCAGACTCACAGCAAGGGCACCCTCTCTACTCAGTCCGTGCCACTCAACCCCTTGTGGGAGAGAGCACATGAGCAAGTGAGTGTGGGATAAGCTGTTTTAGTTCTGCTGTCCACAGCCGGATGAACAGCGGCGTGTTAGCAGCTCAGTTGGCTCCTGGCCCCGTCGTGTAGGGTGGCTGCCCTCTGCTGGCGAGGGCAAAGGGCTAGTGCAACAACCTTTATGGGTACCTGCACTAGGTGGGTCCTGAGCTCTTGTTTAGCATCCAAGAAGAATGAGGATGTGCTATCAAAGAGTGAGCAAGGCGGAGGGTTTTATTGAGGGATGAGTGATGAAACAGCTTTCTGTGGAGAGGGGACGCGTGGGTGGTCCCCCTACCTGAAGGTAGGAAAGTCCCCAACCCCCCATCCTCTGCTACAATGTATCTGAGTCTGGGGCTTTCATGGGCTCAGAATAGGGGAGGGGCAGGCAAACAGGAACAGAAGTTTTCACTCTGGTCTGAGGTTTTACCTGGGACTGTCCTCAGCTTGAAGGTGGGGTTTCACCAGGGACCCACCCCTATCTTCCTAGGCGTTTGGCTGCCTCGTCACTATCATCATTAGCCTCCATCACACTATTATTCTGTGACTCCCTACTGGACCCCAGCACAGTATCTGTGAATCACCAACAACACCCAGGGCAACGTCTACTGACTCCATCAGCATCCCCTAGAACAGCATTTTCTACTCTACCTGGCCCTGATCAGTGTCTTCTGACATCCAAATAGCCTGAATCACAGTGTCCAATGACTTAACTAGGCCACAGCTCAGTCACAGCTGTTCCACTTTGAGTTTTAATCTTCTTTTTCAGCAGGCACTCTCTTTGTAACCCAGGGTCCCTGGGTTTTGGAGTATGTAACTGAACTCAGGCCTAGGCCACTAGTTATTTGAAAGCCAAACGCTCAAAAGACAAGCTTTGGTAAAAGGAAAGTTAGCTTTACTTGAGAGAGCCAGCAACCTAGGGGAGGCAGTGAACTAGCATTCAAAGACCACCTCACCGAGTTGTGTCTCTGGATCAGGAAGGTTTAAGGGAAATTAGGGGAAATGATGATGAAAACATTTGCACATGTGCAGTCTCGGGTGGGCAGTTAATCATTGCTTTCTCGGTCAATGTTTTGTGGCCTCTGCAGGTGCTATCAGCGTATATTCTTATCAGGCTGGTCAGCCTGTCCCAGAGTTGTTGGTCAGCATCTTTACTTTTATCTCTGTTGAAGGTCATGTTTCCTGAGGCTGTTTTTCCTGAATAATCCACAAACTCAAGCAAAGTAATAATTATATTCAAACAAATAAACTTTTGTCTAACATGGAGTCAGAACTGTGAAAAAGTATCCATTTTTAACTGTTGCACTTTGGGTTCTTATTTCAGAAAGTTCCAGGAAGAGGATCAGCTCCAGCAAAACAAACAAACAAACAAAAACAGTTGGATCCAGAGATGCCTGAGTTAGAGATGACTTTGGCAACTCTCCTCTTTGGCATACTTAAAACACTGCTCAGGGAGGAGCTTATTTGCCACCTTCTATGTGGAAGCATGTTCATGACTGCACCTGTGCTGCCCTTACTCCACCTCTACATACAATGACTCAGCTAACCAGCCCCGCCAAAGCCCTTGTTTTCATCTTCGTGTCAGGAGGTGCTGCTTTGAGGAATTATCCCCAGTGTCCTCCCTGTTGCAAGTAATAAAATCCTCTTGTTAAATCCTCTTTGGTTGTGGTCATTGGACTGTCACTGCTAAGCAGTCAAACCCACTCGTATGAGTAACACCTTGTTGAGATGTAGCACAAGGATAAGTTGGGTATGTACTCTTAGCCTCCCGCTGGTTCCTGCTTTCACCACCCTGGCAAAGAGATGTGCCAATGCACAGAAATACAACTTCACCTTGACTCTGGGGACATCTGCACCGCCTCATTGAGTATATGTCAACGTATAAGGTCATCTCCACTGAGCCTTGCTGATGCGAGGGAAAGGAAAAGCAGGGTCTGACACACTGCCTGTTGCTGCAGGGTGGGAGCAGAAGCTAAGCTCTGCTGATGGCAAGGATGGAGGAAAACAGGGTGTCCTCTAGCTGTTTCCCAACACTTCATTCTGCCTCATTGATGCCATGTGTGGCTTGATTCTCAGGTTCTAACTGGGATCCACTGACACCCAAGTGGTGGCCTTGTTCAGTCTCATTCCTTCTAGATGGGCCCCACTGACCCAAGGGGTGGGAGGCAAGTGGAGTTCTGACTGGCCCTGACTTTTGCTGCATTGTTCAGTCTTTTTGATACCAGGTAGAGAGGAGACCCAGCTCACCCTGGACCTCCCTGATACTACCATTGTGGAAGAATTGGAGGACTGCCTGCTTTTTCCAGGCAGGGGAATGTATGTAAGATCAGATCTGCACCCCACCTTGGTGACACTAACCTGGCAGGAGAGTCAGAGTGCCACATGCCTCCATTGGGCACAGGATGAAATACTAACTCCCTGCTCTGTCCCACTGACACTACCCCAGCAGGGGATGAGAGCGCTGCCCTGTGCTTTCTGCAAGGTGGTGGGGTGGGGATCAGGTCCCCACTCATCTCGCTGAAATGGGTGGGGTCAGGTTTTTCTATTGGTGTTTGGCTGGAATAGGATGGGTACTGCCAAAAAAGTTTTTCTGTTTTTCCTTTTTCACTCCTTGTATAGTAGCCACATAAATCTGTTTTCTGTTTAGGTTTGTTCTCTCACCTGTCTGTATTCCTTTGCCTCTGGACTTGCTTGAATTTTTCTGACCATGTTATGATCTCATTAAGGCCTCAACCCAAATAGCTGCTCTTGCCGGCAATGGCAACATCAGGGCCAGAACTTTTTTTTCTTTTTTCTTTTTTTTTAGACAGGTCTCACTCTGTCACCCAGGCTGGAGTGCAGTGGCACAATCACAGCTCACTGCAGCCTCAATCTCCTGGGCACAAGCGATCCTCCCACCTCAGTCTCTCAAGTATCTGGGACTACAGGTATGCACCATCATGCCCAGTTAATATTTTTATTTTTATTTTTTGTAGAGAAGAGGTCTCACTATGTTGCCCAGGTTGGTCTTGAACTCCTGGGCTCAAGTGATCCTCCTGCCAGGCCTCTCAAAGTGCTGGGATTATAGGCCTGAGTCCAACAAAGACTCTTTTCTAATTTGTCACAGGAATTGAACTACTTCACTGCATAACATGTGTTCAGTTTTGGTTTGGCTGCCTGACACTGGGGTTTGGTGGTGCCATTTAAAATACCACCAGACCCCATACAGGGCTTGCATTGTCTCTTCTACCATAGGGTTATGTACTCATTCAGTCATAGTTAGACTCCTGATTAGATGATGGCTTCTGCTACCAAAATCCACATCTCTACACAGTAGAGTGACAGTGAAATATCCCTGCTGAGGACTGGACTGGGATTTTTTTTTTAAAGAAGCTATCTCTTTAAGCACAAAGACAAAGTCACTGCACAACCCCCAAAAAACTAAATATCCCCCTTTTCTTGGCTAAAATGAATGACTCCTGCTTCTTTATCAATTTCAGCCTTATCTTCACTCTATCTAGTTTGCCTTCTCTATAGATAAGATTTGTTGAGCTACTCAGTCATAGAATTGTTCTACTTTCTGACAACTCCCAATTAGAGCTGGTCTCCACCTCCTTGAACCCTCCAGAAAATTGCCCAACCAAAGCTCAAGTCCTATAATATGTCCTTTTAATATCCTCTTGTTGAGATGCTCCATGGTTCCCCATGATGTGCACCCTCCCCTGCTACAATGAGTAATAACCCAACTTACTCAAGTAAAGCTGTGTTCTTGGTGATCTTTGACTGGAGGGCATTGATATCTTGTAACTCTTTGGTTAAAAATTCTTGCTTTTCCGAATTTTCCATTGGTTTTCTCATCTGGGATTTAATCATGGGATTGTAAGAAGCAAAGTAGGTAGTCTGGCATATTCCCCTCAAGAAACTTGGAAAGTCAAACTACATGGATGAGAAACAATAGGTTGGACCAGTGAGAAACAGCTGGTTGTGCCTATAAGATGGGAAGATTCTCAGAGTTGTATTGAGCCTGCAGGAGGGAAGACTTGTTGTAAATTACTTCAGAATTAATTGGTCTCTGTCAAGAGGTAGATATGAGGGGGAAATGGGCTTAGTGCTCGGCAATGTGTACCTCCCTCTTATCCTTAGGAACACTATGAACAACAAAGACAGGTAAGGTAGATTATTCTCTGAGGCTGAGTTATTTGCAAACTAATCTGCTATGCCCTTCACTGGAAAAGGGGCTGCAGGTGAGCAACCACTCTTTCCTCTATAGCATCTACTTTCTCTTCATCAATCTGAACTCACTTCTTAACTTGTCCTGAAATAGCCCATATCCCTGACATTTTATTAATTCTCTCTCCTGGACTTGACTCCAGAAAGTACCTAAGAGGGTAAATACTATGTAAGACACTGTGAGTAGAACTTCAGACTCTCCACCTCCACTTCTTCTTCCCAGTATACCCATTTAACTAACTGCCCTGGGAACACTGTTAATAAATCTCTGTCCCATCATAGGGACTTCCTGTACTGTACCAATAAGGCCCCTGGTTAGGGGGCACATTCTTTCCTTTTCAGGCAATCCCAGAAAGCTTTTACCCTTACCCCGGTCATCCCATCTCTTCCATGTAGCAAGCCATGCTGCAAGATCAATTGGAAATTCTGTATCAAAGTGTGGCAAGACATTAACATGATTTGAAAACGTTCTGTAATATGTGGTTTATTCAACAGAAAATTATGGAAAAACATTGACAAGGATCAGAATTCCAGTGATACTGAGTGAGGATCTCCATGAAGAGCTGCTCTTATCTTCAAATTAACTTCCCTAAATTAATTAATTAATAAATTATTTATTTATTTCCCCAAGCGTCCATAAATTAATTTCCCTAAGTGCTCCAAGCAGAAGTTTCATGGGAGGAGAACATTTCTTAAAGCCCTGGCTAGGTTTTTATCAACTAACAAGTGCGTGTATACTTGTGTTAGTCCATTTGCATTGCTATAAAGGAATACCTCAGGCTGGGTAATTTATAAAGGAAAGAGATTTAATTGGCTCACAGTTCTGCAGGCTGTACAGGAAGCATGGCGCCAGCATTTGCTCCTAGTGAGGGCCTCAGGAAGCTTCCAATTACAGCAGAAGGCAAAGGGGAAGCAAGCGCATCACATGATGAGAGCAGGAGCAGGAAAGGGGGAGGATGGAAATGCCATACTCTTTTACAACCAGGTCTCGCGTGAACTCAGAGTGAGAACTCACTCTACCAATGAGGAGAGCACCAAACTGTTCATGAGGAATCCACCTCTGTGACCCAAACTCCTCCCACCAGGTCCCACCTCCAATATTGGAGGTCACATTTCAACATGAGATTTGGAGGACACAAATATTCAAACCATATCAGTACTATTACAAATTCTGTCATATTGTCATGTGCATCTAACAATGATTCAGCTCTGATAAGCCACTGTAATACATATATGTTTGATTACTGTTCAGCTGTTCTGTACGATAGTTCTGGGACTACAGGTGACCACTGGAAGCAGACTTCTCTGGTGGCCACACTAGGCATCACTACTACAGATATATAATTCCACTTTTCTCCCTTTGACACACTCACACATTTAAATTATACACACACATATACAATATTATGTCATCAGGGCTTTCGCTTTGAATGAGGAAGCTGCAATATTAATCTGGAACACAGCTTTACATTTTCTGCAATCAGTTTGCCTAGGAAGAAATCTCTTCATTTAAAGATGAATAATAATTATGATGACAATAATAATTGTTCCCGACCCATAAAGATACTACAAAATAAAATAATGGAAGAAAGAAAAAGTATCATACACACACAGACACACACACACACATACACATCCTGGCTTTCGGATTGAGATATATAAATTTTTAAATGTTAAGAAAGTATCCATCATTTCCACTTTTCTTGAAGGGTTTTAAATGTTCATACAGTAAAATTGACCTTTTTTGGGTCTGCATCACAGTAAGGATACAGGACAGTTTCATAACCTCTAAAAGATTCCTCATACTACCTCTTTGTAGCCAAACTCTTCCTCCCTACTAGTTCCTGATAATGACCGATCTGTCCTCATCCCTATAGTTTTGTCATTTCCACAATGTTATATAAATGAGATCATATAGTATGTAATCTATCATGAATGGATGTTGAATTTTATAAAGATCTTTTCGGTATCTATGTAAATGATTATATAAGTTTTCTCTTTAGGCTCATTAAAAATAGTGAATTATATTAATATGGCAACTGAAATTTTAATCGCACCCCCAGAATTTATTAGCTATATGACATTAGACTGGTCAGTTGTTCTATGTTCCTCAGTGAGGATGAAATGAGTTAATCCATGTAGAGTACTTAGACATGCCTGGAACATGAATATTATATGAACATTTGCAAGTATAATTGCTGACGTTATTACCGAATACATTTGAGATTATAGAGACGAGGTTTACACACTTGGAAAGTATCTCAGTTATTTGTTGCTTCAAAATAAATTACCCCAAAACTTAGTGGCTATAAACGACAACCATTTTATTTGTTCATGATATTACAGGACAGCAACTTTAACTTGGCTCGTTTGGAGGGCAGAGTGGTTCTGCTAGTCTTGTCTAATATCATTAGTGGGGCTGTAGTCATCTGGCAGCTTGACTGGGATTAAATGTTAAGATGGGCTCACTCATAGGTCTAGGGTCTTGGTGGGGATACCTGGAAGGCTGGGCTGGTACTTCTCTCCACTTGATCTTGCCTCATTCAACAGTCTTGCCCAGGTTTCCTTTCATAGTAGTCTCAAGGCAGCAAAAACATGAGAACAAAAGCTGCAAGGCCACTTGAAGCTCAGGCTCTGGAACTGACACAATATTTCCACTGTATTCTATTAGTCAAAATAAGTCACAAGGAAGCCCAGATACAAGGGATGGGAAATTGATTCCATCTCTTGATGGAAGGAATTGCAACATAATGCAGCCATATATTTCAACCTATCAGAGGGGAAATTTGGAGATGGACTAATAATAAACGTATAGAAAATTAAATAGACAACTAAGCCAGACAGTTGTTAACTCCAGGGAAGACAAAGAGAGAAACAGTAAAGGAATAGTAATCACAGTATCTATATTATTAAACTCAATTGTGACTACAGTTTACAAAGCCATAATGATAATTATCACGGACCCTAAGTCTGACCACAATTATGATGCATCTCTATTAGGAGGATGGAGGCAGTAGAATTATGTATGCGAGTGATGTGCATAAGGGATGAGATAGAGAACTACATCTTCTTCCAGTAGGAATTCAGTCAGTAGAGAATACTTAATATTGAAAAGTCAAGAAGGAGCAATCTAATTATGTTTCTGACAGTTATGAAGGTAAATACCAATAGAATCCATGAAAAGGGTAAAAGGTGGTTGCCTCAGTGATAAGGGAATGGGATGAGAGGTGGGGCAGAGCAGGAGACAACTATTTTTTGTAACAATTCTTGTAAAACTACTTGATTATTTTTATGATATGCACATAGAATTTTGATAAGTCTAGAATTTTCTCAAAAACTACCTTAATTAAAATGCAAATGATGGCTGGGCATGGTGGCTCACTTCTGTAATTTCACCACTTTGGGAGGCCGAGGCGGGTGGATCACTTGAGGTCAGGAGTTCAAGACCAGCCTGGCCAATATGGTGAAACCCTGTCTCTACTAAAGATACAAAAAATTAGCCAGGCATGGTGGTGTGTGCCTGTAATCCCAGCTACTCAGGAGGCTGAGGCAGGAGAATCGCTTGAACCCGGGAGGCAGAGGTTGCAGAGAGCCGAGATCATGCCACTGCATTCCAGCCTGGGTAACAGAGTGAGACTTTGTCTCAGAAAAAAAAAAAAAAATCCAAATGACAAAGAAGCAAGAAATAGTCACAAATTTATATATAAGAGAAACTATTATCAATCTTAGTAAGGTTGTTATCCTTAATATATACAAAGCTCTTTAAAAATAGATAAACTGGCCGGGCTTGGTGGCTCAAGCCTGTAATCCCAGCACTTTCAGAGGCCGAGGCAGGCAGATCATGAGGTCAAGAGATCGAGACCATCCTGGCCAACATGGTGAAACCCGTCTCTACTAAAAATACAAAAAATTAGCTGGGTGTGGTGGCACGCACCTGTAGTCCCAGCTACTCGGGAGGCTGAGGCAGGAGAATCACTTGAACCTGGGAGGTGGAGGTTGCAGTGAGCCAAGATAGCGCCACTGCACTCCAGCCTGGTGACAGCGTGAGACTCTGTCTCAAAACAAAAAACAAAAAACAAAAAAACACACAACAAAACAAAACAAAAAAAAGATAAGCAAAGTTAATCAATAAAAAAAAAAGATCATCAAGGGAAAGGAAAATAAATTTTTAAAAAATAATGAACAGTTTAAAAGCTTTAAAGGTATATTTCATTTTTAAAGTAATGGAAATTAAATAAAAATGGGATATTATCTATCACGGATCAAATTAAGAAATGTAAGACATAATAACATCTAGGGTTGGTCAGAGTGTGGGCTAATGGGCACTGCTTATAGTAGCATACAACAGTGTAGTGGCAATTTGACAAGAATATTAAAAAGCTTAATAATGGGCTATTCCCTTTCCTCAAAAGTTATAATCTAGAAATACATGCTAAGGAAATAACCAAAGAGAGTAATTTAAAAATCACAAGCATAGTCAGCACAATTCTGTGAATCAAGGCAGGAAATAATGAAAAACTTAAATAACCAACAGTAATATCTTGGTTAAAATAAAATATATAACATCTAAGGGCTGGGCGCAGTGGCTCACGCCTGTAATCCCAGCACTTTGGGAGGCGAAGGCAGGTGGATCACCTGAGGTCAGGAGTTCGAGATCAGCCTGGCCAGCATAGTGAAACCCCGTCTCTACTAAAAATACAAAAATTAGCTGGGCACGGTGGCACATGCCTGTAATCCCAGCTATTCAGGAGGCTGAGGCAGGAGAATTGCTTGAACCTGGGAGGCAGAGGTTGCAGTGAGCCGAAATTGCGCCACTGCACTCCAGCTTGGGCAACAGAGTGAGACTCTGCCTCAAAACAACAACAACAACAACAAAAAACTATGTAATGGAATACCATTTAAATAGCAGACAAAGAATCATTATTACTGACATAAAATATTTAATATGAAAATTATTTTTAAGTTATCAAAAAAGATTCAAACCTTTGCATATAGCATTAATTCATATTGGTAAAATGTATCTACCTTTCCATCTATAAACATACAGAAATGTTATATGTAGATGATAAAATCAGTGGTAATTCATCTTTCTCCATCTTGCTCATCATTTAAAAGATATTTCTGGAACACACATATTTTCCTTGTTTTATTAGAAAAAAACTAAAAACATAATAAAGGTATCCTATCAAAAAAATATTCTTGAGGGATATCCACCAAATTGCTAAGATTTGTTATTTCTCTGTAAATTATGCACTTGCAAGGTTATTACATTTGTGCAGTGGGTGGGACATGTGAAATAAGTTGAAATCTTGGTTCCTTTTCTTTTAAGTTTTTCTTGTTTAGTAATATAAAAATCATTTAAGGCTCAGAATCTTCTTCTTAGTATGGTCTTAATTGGGTCCCAGAGGTTTTTATAAGTGGTGTTCTTATTATCATTGATTTCTAAACTCATTTCAGTTTAAAATTCCTCTTTGACATAAAATTCACTAGAAGACAGTTTTAGACATAAAAATATTTAAATTTTTTTTTTTTTTTTTTTTTTTTGAGACGGAGTCTCGCTCTGTCGCCCAGGCTGGAGTGCAGTGGCTGGATCTCAGCTCACTGCAAGCTCCGCCTCCCGGGTTTACGCCTTTCTCCTGCCTCAGCCTCCCGAGTAGCTGGGACTACAGGCGCCCGCCACCTCGCCCGGCTAGTTTTTTGTATTTTTAGTAGAGACGGGGTTTCACCATGTTAGCCAGGATGGTCTCGATCTCCTGACCTTGTGATCCGCCCATCTCGGCCTCCCAAAGTGCTGGGATTACAGGCTTGAGCCACCGCGCCCGGCCAAAAATATTTAAATATTTTTCCAACTTATCATATATATTAGTTATCATTACTGTATAACAGATTGTCCCAAGACTTAGCAGCAGCTTCAAATAACTCATATTTATTATTTTACCTAGTTTCTGTGGGTCAGGAATCCAGGCATTGGCTAGCTGAGTGTGTCTGGCTCAGTGTCTCTCATGAAGGCTGCAATCATATCCGAAGGCTTGACTGAGGCTGAAGGATTCACTTCTAGGCTCACTCACATGGCTACTGGTGAGTCTCAGAAGATCTGCTTCCAAGCTCACCCATGAAGGCCTCTCCACAAGGGTGCCTCCTGACATGATAGCTGACTTCCCCCAAGACAAGTGATCCAAGATAGAATAAGCAAGGGCACACCCAAGATTTTATAATACAATCTTGGAAGTGATATCTTGTCACTTCTGCCTTATTTTATTCATTAGAAGCAAGCCCCTAGGGCCAGTCTACATGCAAGAGGAGAAGATTAAACAAGGGTGTGAATAGCAAGAGGCAGAGATGATTAGAGTCTATATTAGAAAGGAGCATACCATACCATATTAGAGAAAAAACTCAAGAAAGTATTTTAAATAAGTGAAAACTGAATCAGCAGAGAGATCTCTAAGCAGGTAGTCAGTCACTCTTGTGAACACACACACATCCATATATCTTAATTACATATATATATTCAATATATATGTGTAATTAAATTGCAAGGAAGAAAATGTGATTGTGAATCTGAAATTAAAACTGTTACATAAGGACTCTTGAAACAGAAGAAACATGCCATAAGTAAAATATAAATAGCTGGGAATTAACATTTTAAAATCATATTTGAAATATTCAGAACTAAAATTGTTTAACTTGCTGAGAAAAAATGGGAATGAGGAGGCATCTGTCTGTGCAGGTGGAGTTACAAGTTTATAGAAACATGACAGCCTTAGTTGTGCTTATTAAGAATGGAACGTATCCACTTGAAGAATTTACTGAATTAAAAATTGCTGAATGAACAAGATGGGTAGAAGAAGAACATGAACAGAAACTTGATTAAGCCAGTAAAAGTAAAGAAAAAGAGGGAGAAAAACAAAGAAAAATAAATGGTAACAATAAAATCAAAGGCATAAAATTAGTTATCTCATCATTGCATTCCACTGAATAGGCTGAATTATTCTATGAGAAGATACAGATATGAAATCAGGATAATAAAATCAAGTACAATAATATTTATTTAATTTATTTATTATTTTTTAAAACTTTTATTTAAAGTTCAGGGGTACATCTGCAGGTTTGTTATATAGGTAAACTTGTGTCATGGGGGTTTGTTGTGCAGGTTATTTCATCACTCAGGTATTAAGCCTAGTACCCATCAGTTATTTTTCCTGATCGTCTCCCTCCTCCCACTCTCCACCCTCCAAAAGGCCCCAGTGTATGTTGTTCCCCTCTATGAGCCCATGTGTTCTCATCATTTAGCTCCCACATAAGTGAGAATATGCAGTATTTGATTTTCTGTTCCTGTGTTAGTTTGCTAAGGATAATGGCCTCCAGCTCTATCCATGTCCCTGCAACAGTCACGATCTCTTTCTTTTTCATAGCTGCATAGTATTCCATGGTGTATGCATCCCACGTTTTCTTTATCCAGTCTATCACTGATGGGCATTTGGGTTGATTCCATGTCTTTGTTATTGTGAATAGTGCTGCAATGAACATACGCATGCATGTGTCTTTATAACAGAATGATTTATATTCCTTTGGGCATATACTCAGTAATAGGATTGCTGGGTAAAATGGGAGTTCTGTCTTTAGGTCTCTAAGGAATTGCCACACTGTCTTCCACAATGGTTGAACTAATTTGCATTCCCACCAACAGTGCATAAGCGTTCCTTTTTCTCCACAACCTTGTCAGCGTCTGTAATTTTTTGACTTTTTAGTAATAGCTATTCTGACTAGTGTGAGATGGTATCTCATTGTGGTTTTCATTTGCATTTCTCTAATGATCAGTGATGTTGAGCTTTTTTTTTTTTTATGATTGTTGGCCACATGTATGTCTTCTTTTGAGAAGTGTCTGTTCATGTCCTTTGCCCACTTTTTAATGGGGTTGTTTTTCTCTTGTAAATTTGTTTCAGCTCCTTATAGATGCTGGATATTAGACCTTTGTCAGATGCATAGTTTCCAAAAATTTTCTCCCATTCTGTAGGTTGTCTGTTTACTCTGTTGATAGTTTCTTTTGCTTTTACAATAGCCAAAAACCCCCCAAAATATCTAGGAATACATCTAACTATGGAGGTGAAAGATCTCTACAAGAAGTACAAGAAACTGATGAAAGAAATATTAGATGACACAAACAAATGGAAAAACATTCCATGCTCATGGACTGGAAGAATCCATAAAATGGCCATACTATCCAAAACAGTCTACAGATTCAAATGTATTCCCATCAAACTAGCAACGTCATTTTTCACAGAATTAGAAAAACTATTCTAAAATTTATACAGAACCAAAAAAGAGTCCAAATAGCCAAAGCAATCTTAAGCAAAAGGGACAAAGCTGGAGGCATTACATTACCTGACTTCAAACTAAACCATAAGGCTACAGTAATCAAAACAGCCTGGGAATATTTTTATCTTAACAATATTAATTCTTTCAATTCATAAACATGGGATGTATTTTCATTAGTACTTGATTATTTTTGGTGCTATTATGATTTATATTGTTTTTACATCTCAAATTCCAATTGTTTATTGCTGGTATAGAAACACAACTGAATGTTGTATATTGATCTTGTAACTTGCTAAAATCACGTATTACTTCCAGGACATTTTCTTTATAGATTCTTTGGGATTGTCTACATAGAAAGCCATGCCATCTGTGAATAAGGAAAATTTTACTTATTTCTTTGCAATCTTATGTGGTTTTTTTCCTTGCCTTATTGCACTAGCTAGAACTTCCAGTACACTATTAAATAGGAAATGGTAAGAGACCATGTCCTTGCTTTGTTTCCAATCATAGGGGGAAATATTCAGTCTCTCACCATTAAATATGATGTTAGCTCTGGGTTTTATTTGTAGATATCCTTTATTAGGTTAAGGAAAATTCCTTCTATTCCTAGTTTGCTGAGATATTTAATCATGAAAGGTTGTCAAATGCTTTTTCTTCATCTACTAATATGATAATACGGCTTTTCTTATCTAGTCTGTGAATTACATTGATTGATTGTTTTTTTTTTTTTTTTTTTTTTGAGATGGAGTTTCACTCTTGTTGCCCAGGCTGGAGTGCAATGGCACGATCTTGGCTCACCACAACCTCCGCCTCCCAGGTTCAAGCAATTCTCCTGCCTCAGCCTCCATAGTAGCTGGGATTACAGGTATGTGCCACCACGCCCGGCCAATTTTTGTATTTTTAGTAGAGACGGGGTTTCTCCACGTTGGTCAGACTGGTCTTGAACTCCTGACCTCGGGTGATCCGCCTGCCTCGGCCTCCCAAAGTGCTGGGATTACAGGCGTGAGCCACCACGTTGGGCCCACATTGATTGATTTTTGAATGTTGAACAAGTCTTGCATTCCTGGCATGAATCTCACTAGTTTTGATGTATTATCTTTTTTGATATATTGCTGGATTCAATGTACTAATATTTTGCTAAGGACCTCTGTATCTATATTCATGAAAGATATTGGTGTGTAGTCTTCCTTTTTTGTAATGACTTTATTTGGTTTTGGTATTCAGGTAAAAATTATCTAATAAAGTGAGTGGGAAGTGTTTCCTCCTTTTCTCTGAAGACATTGTGTAGATTTAGTATTATTTCTGTCTTAATATTTGATAGAATTCACCATTAAAGCTATCTGGGCCTACGGTGTTTTTTCTTTGAAGGTTTCTAGCTACAAATTTAATTTATTTAATAGATATTGGGCTATTCAAGTTATCTATGTCTTCTTGAGTGAGTTTTGGTAGATTTTGTCTTTTAAAGAATTGGTCTATTTCTTCTAAGTTATTAAATTTATAGACCTACAATTGTCTGTGGTAGTCTCTATTATTCTTTTGATGTCTATTATGTTAGTAGTGATGTACCCTTTTATTCCTGATATTGGTAGTTAGTGTCTTCTGTTTTTCTTGGTTAGCTTGGCTAAAGGTCTATCAATTTTATGAAATTTTCAGTCACCTTTTTGTTGTATTTATTTCTTTTTATATTTCCTGTTTTAATTTTGTTGATTTCAGCTCTATTTTTTATTATTTCTTTCCTTTTGCTTAAGGTTTAGTTTGCTCTTTTCTCTTGTTTTCTAATGTGTAAATGTCTACTATTAAGGTAATTCCCATTTTCTAATACATGCATTTAATATTATAAATTTCCCCTTACTCTCTGCTTTCTCTTCATTCCACAAATCTTGATAAGTTGTAGTTTCATGTTCATTTAATTCAACATATTTTAAATTTCTTTTGAAATTTCAAACTTATTTAGAAGTATATTGTTTAATTTCCAAATAGTTGGGAGATTTTTCCAGATATCTTTCTGTTATTGATTTTCATTTTAGTTCTGTTGTGATCTGAGAATATTCTTTGTATGGTTTTTATTTTTTAATTTGTTAAGGTTTGTTTTATGGCCACAATATGGTCAGTCTTGGCGCATATTCCATAGGCACTTGAGAAGATGTGTAATTTGTTGTTATTTGGTGGAGTGTTCTATATGTGTCAATTCAGCCAAGCTGGTTGATAGTGTTGTTTGGGTTAGCTATAGGCTTACTTATTTTCTGCTTATGTACTCTGTCAATTACTGAGAGAGGAATGTTGAACTTTCTAACTATAACTGTGTATTTATCTATTTCTCCTTTCATTTCCATCAGTTTTTCTCTCATGTATTTTGCATCTCTGTTGTTAGTTGCATACGCATTTAAGATTGTTATGTCTTCTTGAAGACTTGATCCCTTTATCATTATGCAATGTTCCTCTTTATCCCTGATAATCTTCCTTGCTCTGAAGTTTACTTTGAAATTAATATAGCCCCTCCAACTTTCTCTTGTTAGTGTTTGCATAATATATCTTTCTCCATATCTTTACTTTTAAACTATCTAAACCTTAATGTTTAAAGTGTTTTTCTTATAGACAGTATACAGTTGGATCTTGCTTTTCTTAATCCAATCTGAAAACATCTGTCTCTTAAATGGTATGTTTAACCTCTTCACATTTAATATAATATTGGTATAATTAGAGTAAAATCTACCATCACACTATTTTTTCTTTGTTGCATTTGTTCTTTGTTTCCTTTTTCCTCTTTTTCTGCCTTCTCTATTATTTATGATTCCATTGACTTACTACTTATACTTATTTTAAACATTTTTTTTTCTTTTGTTTTGGAGATGGAGTTTCACTCTTGTTGTCTAGGCCGGAGTGCAATGGTGCAATCTTGGCTCACTGCAACCTTCGCCTCCCAGGTTCAAGCGATTCTCCTGCCTAAGCCTCCTAAGTAGCTGGGATTACACGCGCCCGCCACCATGCCTGGCTAATTTTTTTCTGTATTTTTAATGGAGACGGGGTTTCACCATGTTGGCCAGGCTGGTCTTGAACTCCTGACCTCAGGTGATCCATGTGACTCGGCCTCCCAAAGTGCGGGGATTACAGACGTGAGCCACCGCGTTCGGCCTTAAACACTTTTAAAGTGGTTGTCCTAGAGTTTAAAATATATGTTTTATAAAATTAAAATGGAGGCTACAATATAAATATTCCCCAAGGCCAACCACCCATAATAATTTAACCAAAATGTAAGTCATTTTTATTTCCCCACAGCACGGACTCTAATCATCAACAAAATACAAAATGTAAGCTTTTGGACATCCTTGTTAGTGTGATTCAAATAAATGAAACCAATCAGCTATACACAAGTCAGCTTACACAGCTCTACTTGGCCTAAAAAGAATGCTAATGTATAACAGCCAATGATGAAATAGATCAAAATACTTGCTCCTTTCTGCTGTATGAATTGTGCTGTGACTGCAGTAAGGCAGTATCTTACCACTTGGCTGGAAGTCTTCCACCATGATCTGTACTTACTTTCATTGTATGACAGTAAACCTTGAAATGTTTCCTAATATATATGTTTTAACATAATCTGGGTCCACATTCAAATAATACCGTAATGCTTCACATGTAGTATAAAGACCTTATGACAGTACATTTCACATTTACAGATGCTATAAATATTCAATACACTGTTACTTTATTGCTTAATGGCCAATCATATTTTAGATCAATTACAAATATGGAAAATAATATTGCATTTTACCTTCATTTATTTTATTTCTTGTTAAAAATTTTCAACTTTTATTTTAGATACAGGGGTACATGTGCAGATTCGTTACATGGGAATATTACATGGTGCTGAGGTTTGGAGTATGAATGCCATCACCCAGGCAGTGAGCATAGTACCCAAAAGGTACCTTTCTAACCCTCTCCCCTCCACCCTCTAGTGGTCCACAGTGTCTATTGTTCCCATATTTATGTCCATATGTGCTCTGACACTCTTCATTTCTTTATGTAGATCTAAGTTTCTGACCTATAGCGTATTCCTTCTCACTTAAAAATTTCCTTTGACAAAGTGGCTGACTAGAAGCAGCTATTGTGCATGGCTCCCACTGAGAGGAATGGAAGGGGCGAGTAAATACAGCATCTTCGATGAAACATCCAGGTACATGCATTGGGACTAATCAAGGAAACAACTTGACCCACAGAGAATGGAGAAAAGCAAGCCCACCCAGGAGCAACACGGAGCCAGGGCAACCTCCGCTGGCAGGGAAGCCATGAGTGAATGTGCAACCTTCTGGTCAGGATATCACCTTGTGAACCCACTCCACCAGTGCCTTCAGTCTGACACACAGAGGTATGTGGAGTCTCAGCAGAGCAGCCACTCAGGCACATGCAGAGACCTGGAAGCCATAGATACTTGGGCTTTCTGGGCTTTCCGGCAAAAGCAGGAGGTTAGACCCCTATAAATACCCCTAGGAAAGAGGCTGAATCCAGGGGGTTAAGCAGTGACAGTCCACAGGCCCCACCTCATGGCATCTCATAGAATAAAACCCACTGGCTTGGAATTCCAGTCAGCCACCAGTAGCAGTAGGGGACAGAGCTCCTAGGCGGAGGGGCAGGTTACCATCTTTGCTGTTTGGGTACCTTAGCCATTCCAGCCTTCTGACTTTGGAGACTCCAAGCTGACCAGGGGTGGAAGAGATCCCCCAGAACAGCACAGCTGCTCTATGGAAATGTGGCCAGACTGCTTTTTTAAGCAGGTCCCCAATCCCATTTTTCCTCATTGGGCTGGACCTCCCAACTGGGCCCTCCAGTCACCCCGCCCCCTCTCCCCCACCCCCCATCTCCCTCCACCCCCTACCCCCTCCTGCCAGAGCTATCAAGCCAGTAGCAGCCGGGCAACTCTCTGGACAGAGCCTCCAGGGGCAAGTGAAAGCTTCTCTGCCACTGCCTCTGCAGTGGAACTGCCCTTGCTAAGCTTGGACTAATGAAAGAGCAGAGACCCTCAACATTGGACCAAATGGATCTGATAGACCTCTACAGAACTCTCCACCCCAGAACAACAGCATATACATTCTTCTCATCACCACGTGGCACATACTCTATAATTGACCACATAATTGGACATAAAACAATCTTCAACAAATGCAAAAGAACCAAAATAATACCAAACACACTCTCAGACCACACTGAAATAAAATAGAAGTCAAAACTAAGAAAATCACTCAAAACCATGCAACTACGTGGAAATTAAACAACATGCTCCTGAATGACTTTTGGGTAAATAATGAAATTAAGGCAGACATGAAGAAGTTCTTTGAAACTAATTAGAACAAAGATACAACATACCAGAATCTCTGGGACACAGCTAAGGCAGTGTTAAGACGGAAATTCATAGCACTAAATGCCCACATCAAAAAGTTAGAAAGATCTTAACAATCTATCATTACAACTGAAAGAATTAGAGAAGCAATAAAAAATCCCCAAACTAGCAGAAGACAAGAAATAACTGGCTAGCCATATGCAGAAGATTGAAACTGGACCCCTTCCTTACATCATATACAAAAATTAACTCCAGATGGATTAAAGACTTAAATGTAAACCCTAAACTATAAAAACCCCAGAAGAAAATCTAGGCAATACCATTCAGGACATAGGCATGGGCAAAGATTTCATGATAAAGACACCAGAGGCAATTGCAACAAAAGCAAAAATTGACAAATGGGATCAAATTTAACTAAAGAGCTTCTGCACAGCAAAATAAACTATCAACAGAGTAAACAGACAGTCTACAGAATGGGAGAAAATATTTGCAAGCTATGCATCTGACAAAGGTCTAATCTTCAGTTTCTATAAGGAATTTAAAGAAATTTACAGGAGAAAAACAAATAACTCCATTAAAAAGTGGGCAAAGGACATGAACAGATACTTTTCAAAAGAAGACATACATGCAGCCAACAAGCATATGGAAAAAGCTCAGTATCTCTGATCACTAGAGAGACAAATCAAAACCACGATGAGATACCATCTCACATCAGTCAGAATGACTATTATTAAAAAGTCAAAAATAACAGATGCTGGTGAGGTTGCAGAGAAAAGGGAATGCTTGCTTATACACTGTTGGTGGGAGTGTAAATTAGTTCAACCACTGTGAAAAACAGTATGGTGATTCCTCAAAGAGCCAAAGGAGGAACTCCCATTCAACCCAGCAATCCCATTACTGGGTATATACCCAAAGGAATATAAATAATTCCACCATAAAGATACATGCACATGAATGTCCATTGCAGCACTATTCACAATAGCAAAGAAATAGAATCAACCTAAATGCCCATCAATGGTAGACTGGATAAAGAAAAGGTGGTACATACACACCATGGAAAACCATACAGCCATAAAGAATAATGAGATCATCTCTTTTGCAGGAACATTGATGGAGCTGCAGACCATTATGCTTAGTAAACTAACACAGGAACGGAAAACCGAATACCACATGTTCTCATTTATAAGTGGGAGCTAAATGTTGAGAACGTATGAACACAAAGAAGAAAACAATACACAATGGGGTCTACTTGAGGGTGTAGGGTGAGAGCGGGGAGAGGAGCAGAAAAGATAACTGTTGGGTACTGGGCTTAATACCTGGGTGATGAAATAATCTGAACAACAAACCCCAGTTACATAAGTTTACCTATGTAACAAACCTTCACATGTACCCCTGAACCCAAAATAAAACTTAAAAAAAATTCCTGTGATATTTATCATAGGTTAATCCTGCTGGCAATGAATTGTGTCAGCTTATGTTTTCCTGAAAAAAAAATCTTTATTTCTCCTTCCATTGGATATTTCCACTGGAAAATTCTAAATTAACATTTTTCTGTAAACAATTTAAAGGTGTCACCTTATTGGTTTTTAGCTTTGTGGTCTTCACAAGAAGCCTGCTCTAATTCTTATCTTTCTTTTCCCAAAGTAATGTTTTTTTTCTTCTCATTGCCTTCAAGGTTTTCTCATTGTCTTTGGTTTTCAGTAGTTCAAATATTATATATCTAGGTGTGGGTTTGTTTGTTTGTTTGTCCTGCTTGGTGTTCTCTGAGCTTCTTGGGTCTGTGGTTTGGTGTCTGCTACTACTTTTGAAAATATTATGGCCATTATATTCTTCCAAATTTTCTTCAGCTGCATTCTGTCTTTCTTTTCCTCTGGAATTAAAATTACACATATATTGCATCATTTGATGTTGTCTTACAGCTCTTGGACTCTGTTCTGTTTTCTTCATACACTTTTCTCTTTGTGTTTCAATCTGGATAATTTCTATTGACCTATCTTCAAGTTCACTGATTTCTTTCCTTGACTGTCAAGTCTACTGATGAACTCATTGAAGGCATTCTTTATTTTTGTTACGCTCTTTTTATTTATTGTATTTCACTGGATTCTTTCTTATGGGGCTTCTGGAGGAAAAGCCTGCAAAAGGGTAGAAACCCCACCACGTTTGTAGCACCTCCCCCAGGAACTTCACAATCTTACACTAGCCCACACTTGGCCCTTAGCAATTCATTGAAAGTTCTAGTTAAATTTCCTACTAGTTTATACGATATTCAGTTGGCATCTGCCCCAGGTAAGCAAATGTTTGTGTTCTGTTTTCCCCTGAAGGTGCCAGTCTCTCTCAAGATTGTATAATACAATAGTTGCTTGTCCCATGACTTCAGTCTTCTGATGGTTTCTAATGGGTTATTAATTTCCAACTTGTCCAGTTTTTTTCTTGTTGTAAGAATGGCAGTAATGTCTTTTCAGCTTTATATGACTCCAAGCTGAAACTGGAAGTCCTATAAAATTTTTTTTGAAATTTATTACTGCTCCACAAATCCCCCCATGCCTCAAGTCATCTCAATACTTCTTAGGTGCTAAACCTTTGAAACCTTGGATATCTTCCATGCAGTAGCACTAACTCCTACACTGAAAGCCGCTGTTAGTTTGGGTGCTCACCCCTAGCACCACACCTTCTGAAGCTGTGGTTTTGCACATATTTAGGAACACTGACACCACGGTTGGCCAACAGTCAGTATGGTACAGATAGTCTGTGTTTGGTCTCCATAAGTGGTGTTTGTGAGCAGGGAACATGGTAGAGTTTATGGTAAGCTCCCCCATGGGGGCTGCCTTCTTAGAAAAGTATCCATTACATACAGAGAAGGAAGCTGCCTTGCTTGCTTTAACAAAGGGTTCAGGGATTAGAGGTGTTGGCCTTCTTTAGGCAGGATTCCTGGAGTGTTTAGATCTGAGCTATAGGGATCTGTGATATTTATAGAAGCTTAAGTGCCCCCTCAGTTTATGGCATGGGGCAAGGCAGATAAATGATCTCCTAAAAGATACAACTGTGGGACAGAGGTAAAAATTTGGGATAGAGCCATCCTCTTCTGAATGATACCACTGGAGAGAATGGGGAAGTCAGGGAGGTACAGTAAACTACTGGGAAATACCACTGGAGAAGATGGGGGAGATGTCAGGGTGATGTCCCTCTAGGTAAATAGTCCTCGTGGTTATGAGTGAGTTCAGGGTAATACAGTCCCCATGTGGGTGTTACCACTGGGGGAGAGAGGGGAGAAGTCAAGATGGTAAAGTTCCACCCCTGAGTGCTACCACAGGGAGATGGAAGGAGAAGTCAAGGTGAAGGAGAAGCAAACAACCTCTGAGAATCTTAGGGACATGTCCACTATTCATCAAGCATTGACTGATTGCATGCATTGTTCTAAATGCTTTACATCTATTAACTAATTTATTTCTCTGAGATATCTGAACTTTAAGGCACAGCTAATCTGGGTTAGAAAGGAATACACCCAAGTTTTTTCTAATACTTGTATATTATTTCATTTTTACATTTAAATCTCTGATCCACATGGAGTTTGTTCTCGTGTATGGTGTAAGGTGTGTATCCAATTTAATCTGTTTCTAAATGGCCATATCTAGTGGGTTGTTGTCTCCCTAAAAGATGTGCCCCCAGAACCTAGGAAAGGATCTTTGCAAATGTAATGAACTTAAGGATCTTGAGATGAGATCATCCTGGATTAAGCCAGTGGGCCCTAAATCCAATAACAAGTGTTCCTATAACAGACAGAAGAGGAAAAAGAAACAGAGAGGGTGATGTAAAGACAGACGCAGAGATTGGAGTGCTGCATCTACAAATTAAGGAATGGCAAAGATCGCTGGAGCTACCAGAAGCTAGGAGAGGCATAGAATAGATTCTCCCCCAGAGCCTCTAAAAGGAATCAACTCTGATGACATCTTGATTTTTGACTTCCAGCCTCCAGAGCTGTGAGAGAATAAATTTCTGTTGTTTCAAGCCACCCAGTTTGTGGTAATTTGTTACTGCAATCCTAGGAAACAACACCATTTATGTAAAAGTTCATCTTTGCCTCTTATGATTTGAGATGCCATTTCAATGATATACAAAAATTTGTTCTGTATTTGGATCTATTTCTGGACCTTTTACTCTATTTCACTGGTTTGTGTACTCATGTGGCATTACCACATAGTTTTAATTATAGAGGCTTTGTAGTATGTTTTAATACCTGGTGGGGTTAATCACTATCATTACGTTTTTTGGGGGGTGGCTTATAGCTATTCATTCATGTTTATTTTCCCTTATAAATCTTAGGCAATTTGGTTTCTGAGTTGATGCATTTAACTATTATGCTATGTTAACTTTCTAGGATATTTATTAGAAAAAAGTCAGGGAAAGGGGTGAGTGACCATTCATTGAGTTTTGGGAGATTGAATGATTGGTCCCAATTTTTCCCTCCTCCCTGTATCCATACCCTTTCCCCCTTGACTTTGTGCTTGCCCATGTGATTTGCTTTGCTTAATGGCATATGGGTAGAAGTAATATTTCCTTTCTGAGACTAGACCTTACAAGGCTTTGCCTGTACTGGCTTGCCTTCTTGCCCCTTTGGACCACTATAAGAGGATACATAGGCAATTGCTGCCTTCCAGTGTCAGCTCCAGAATGGTAGACATGTAGAGCATAGTTGCCCCAGCTGCAGTGCCAACAGTGGGGCCAAACTTAGATTAGACAAACCTCAGTCAGTTCTCTAGATACTGGAGAATAAATTTGGCACTTACCCAACAGATAAATAATTGCAGGGAATGGAAAAATTCTACCCTGTTGGAGTTTTCGGTCACTATTTAAAAAGTATTATTGAGTGAAAAAATCAAGTTGCAGAGAATTGAGCATAATATAATCTCACTTTTGTAAAACATCCAAAAAGAATGTATGTGTGTAATATAGAAGTGTGTGTGTGCACGTGTGTGTATTACAAACATGATAATAAGAGTGAAATGGTTCATACATGACGGTTTGCACTGGTGATCTGTAGGGAGGACTGCAGGTATTAATGAAGGTAGAATAAAAGGATAAGGAACTTGAGCAAATAAAAAGAAGATTAAAAGTACTACATATTAAAATCTAATAAGAATGATAGTATTGTGGAATACTATTCAGCCATAAAAGAATGAAATCCTGTCATTTGTAGCAACAAGAATGGAAGTGGAGGTCTTCATGTTAAATGAAATAAGCCAGGCACAGAAAGACAAATATCCCATGTTCTCACTAATGTGGTAGCTAAAAAAGTTGATCTCCTAGAGGTAAAGAGTAGAATTATAGATACCAGAGGCTGGGAAGGGTAAGGGGGATAAATAGAGGTTGGTTAATGGATACAAACATACAGTTAGATAGGAGTAAGTTCTAGTGTTCAATAGCACAATAAAGTGACTATGGTTAATCATTTACTTTATATTTCAAAATATCAAGAAGAAAAGACTTGCAAGATTCCAAACACAAAGAAAAGATAAATGTTTGAGGTGATGGATATACCAATTACCCCGATTTGATCATTATGTGTTGTATACATATATCAAAGTATCACATGTATTCCATAAATATATCCAATTATAATGTACTAGTAATAAGAAATAATAATAGCACTGTGTTTAGACATTCATATGAATGTCTACAGAAAGAAGAGAAAAAGTATTGTGAAATAAAAGTTAGTATGATAGGATTATATTTACACATTTACATAAAAACAGAATCCTATATATATAAAGGAATCAAAATCATGGTTTTATTGTGGAATCTCTTGCTAGAAATATACACTAGGGAACATATTTGATAGGTACAATTATATCATATTACAAAAATATTTAAAACACATAGTATACCTTCTGTTATGCAGTGTATTATGAAACATATTCTCTTGAATTCAGGGTATGTCCATATCAGATATACTAGTTAGTTGTCCTACAACTTCATTTGTTGACACTATAAAATAGTTAAAATTTCACAGAAAACAGGAAAAGCATTTACGTAATTTTCCATATTCCTTTTTTGTAAAGAGTTTGGAATAAATTTATGTTATAGCGCTTTTTGTGGGAAGTTTTTTCCTAAAGGATTAAACTTGAACAATTTCTCCTCATTTGGGTTCTATGAATTCTATGATACTGTCTCAGGTCAGGTTCCCTTATATACATAGAGGCTAAGAAAGGCATCTGGAAGCATATGATTTATGTGTTCTTCATGGTGAACCTGAAAGGGAATAAGAGAAGGATAGGGAAAGAGAAGGAATCATCACAAGGATGTGGTTTCATGTAGAGTCCAGCCTTGGCCCCATGCAGGGCAGAGGAGTGTGGGGAGAGGGAGGAGCCTCTGGATTGTAAATTTCACTGCAAAGTTGTTCTGCCTTAAGGGAGGAACTTGGTTCTGGTATCCTTTTATAAATCACTCACTGGCTACTCCCTAGGAGGGTAGTATAACCATCTCCAGGCATGTTGGCACTAGGGAAAGCCAAAGGCAATGCTCTGGGAAAAGTTACAGGTATAAGCTGTTTGCTGCAGCAATTGCAGCAGTTAGAAAATGGGTGCCCTGGCCAGTCAAGGGGATCAGGGTGAGGCACCAACAGTGTATACTCCATATAGTGAGGACGTGCAAATATGGAAAGATGTTGCTCTGATGCATTCTTAGGGCTTCTCCTCTTAACCTGTCTCATGAATATATTCACATGGCTTTTCTGCTGCATTCTATAGCATACACTTAGATCCAATTTCTCTGAGAAGGCTTTCTCATATTCAAGAAACATACAGATTTTCTTTTAGGTAGGAATACTTGGATGAATATTGAAAACTGATCTCTGGGTGCAGCCTTTCCCACAGTCACTGCATTTATAAGGTTTAGCTGGAGAATGAGTAATCTGGTGTTTATTCAAACTTGACTTTTGGTGAAGGCCTTGTCACAATTGTTACATACATAGGGCTTCTCTCCTGTGTGAATTCGCTGCTGCTGCTGAAGCTAGTGGTTTTGTGTGTGTGTGTGTGTGTGTGTGTGTGTGTGTGTGTGTGAAGGCTTTCCCACAGTCACTGCACTCATAAGGCTTCTCTCCGGTGTAAATTCTCTTTGATATGTAATCAAAACTGACTTGCATGTGAAGGCCTTCTCACACTCAGGACATACATATATGGGGTGTATTAGTCCATTCTCATGCTACTATAAAGAAATACATGAGACTGGGTAATTTATAAAGAAAAGAGGTTTAATTGGCTCACAGTTCTGCAGGCTGTAGAGAAAGCATAATTCTGGCATCAACTCAGTTTCTAAAGAGGCCTCAGGAAACTTTCAATCATGGTGGAAGGTGAAGGGGAAGCAGGCATGTCTTACATGGCTGGAGCAGGAGGAAGAAAAAACAAGTGGGGAGGAACTACACACTTTTAAATAATCAGATCTCATGAGAACTCACTCACTAGACAGTACCAAGCAGGGATGGTGCTAAACTATTCATGAGAACTCTGCCCACAATGATCCAATCACCTCCTACCGGGCCCCTCCTCCAACACTGGGGATTACAATTCAACATGATATTTGGGTGGGGACACAGATCCAAACCATATCATGGGATTTCTCTCCAATATGAATTTTCTGATGTGCAAGGAGATGCGATTTTTTGAAGGCCTTCCCACATTTAGTGCATGCATAGGGTCTCTCTCCTGCATGACTTTGTTGATTGTCATGGAACTGTGACTTGAAAGAATTCCCACAATCACTGCATTCATTGAGTTTTCCCTAACATGAACTTTTTAATGTGTGATTAAGTTTGACTTATGGTTGAAGGCTTTTTCATGTTCACTACATACACTGGATTTCTCTCTGGTGTGAAAATTCAGATGTATGTTGAGGTGAGACTTCTGGGTAAAGGTTTTC
This sequence comes from Macaca nemestrina, assembly GCF_043159975.1. Classification (NCBI taxonomy): domain Eukaryota; kingdom Metazoa; phylum Chordata; class Mammalia; order Primates; family Cercopithecidae; genus Macaca; species Macaca nemestrina. The sequence goes on along the minus strand of NC_092145.1, from coordinate 112,662,962 downwards.
CCACAGTTGCCACATTCATAAAGTTTCTCATCTTTGATGTGTAATCAAGACCAATTTGTAAGTAAAGACCTTTCCACATTCAGTTCAGACATAACCTCTCTCCAGTATGAGTCTTCGGGTGTGCAAGGAGATTGGATCTTTTGGTGAAGACCTTCACACATTTTGTGCCTGTACAGGGTTTTTCTCCTGGGTGGGTTTTCCTATGCTTATGCACTTGGGATTTGGGATGAAAGGTTTTCCCACAGTAACAGCATTGAAAAGGCTTCTCTCCACTATATATTCTCTGACATGCAATCAAGTGTGTCTTTTGGATGAAGGCCTGCCCACATTCAGTGCATATATAGGGTTTCTCTTCAGTGTGAATTCTCTGTTGCAAACTGAATACTGACTGCTGGGTGAAAGCGTTCTCATTTTCTCTGCATTTATTGGGCTTTTCCCCAGAATGAAAAGTCTGATGTGTGAAGATGTGTGACTTCCAAGGGAAGACTTTTCCACATTCGGTGCATACATAGGCTATCCTCCTAGTGCCCTAGAATGGACACATTCTTCATCCAAAATTTCTCACCTGTATGAGAATTAACATAGTATAATAAGCTGTAAGTAAAATTTGACTATAAGTAATAATCTCAAGGTTTTTCTTGCATTGCTTCTATTGGGACTTGTAAGTTTTAATTATGTTTCAAATCCTTTCCAAATGAATCATATTTAAAGGATGGCTTCTGTGAACTAATTAGATATGGGCTCATGTGAATTGTTTTTCCAATGTACTTATATTCATAATCTTTTTCATTATTCAGTATGTTACTGTTGATGAAAGCAAATGACTCAAAGGTCTATCTGGGTTTTCCTTTCATCTCTATCTGTTCATCATCTTGCCACAATTTTCATTAAAAATGAAAACAATGAATTGTCCCTCTTGAATTCACCTACTCTCTTATTGTGAAATAAAGCTTTTAACAGAAGTTTACTATTAAAGAATTTCAATCCCACACTTCCCTCCTAAAAGGAGAAAAAGAAAGTGAAACGGAAACATAGAGCAGTTAGCTTAGTATAGAAGAGCCACATGCAACTTATCCAGACTGAACACAGAAAAATCACATGATGATGATGATAATGATGATTCTTGTCATATGCTGTACACTTAAACAGCACTTAGAACATGCCAGGTACTTTTCTAAGTGATATAAAAGAATTAATACATAATACATATATTTAAACTCATTTAACTTTCATAGCAACCCTCTGAGGTAGATATTATCATACATGCTTTCAGAAGAAACAGCTAAAACTCAGAACAGGTAAATAATCTGCCCAAGATGACATGGGTCCTGTGTCGAGGAGACTGGATCTAAACCAAGCCAGCCTGTCTCCATTTACATAGGCTATCTAGTACCCAGTTAGTTCTTACAGCAGCTCAGTTTTGCCCTAAATAATAAATAAATCAACTTACCAAGAAGGGGAAATCACTAATATTTCAATTATTTTTACAGAAGATGAAATATAGCAGGTTTTCAATATTCAATATAGCATAAATTGCACCAGCAGTTCCCAACCTTTTTGGCACCAGGGACTAGTTTTGTGGAAGACAATTTTTCCATGGACCAGGGAGGGGGGATGGTTTTGGGATGATTTGAGTGCATTACATTCATTGTACACTTTATTCCTATTCTATTATTATTACACTGTCATATATAATGAAATAATTTTACAATTCACCGTAATGCAGTGGGAGCCCTGAGCTTGTTTTCCTGCAACTAGATGGTTCCATCTGGGGGTGATGGGAGACAGTGACAGATCACCAGGCATTAGATTCTCATAAAGAGTGTACAACCTAGATCCCTTGCATTCTCAGTTCACAGTAGAGTTTGCACTCCTATAAGAATCTAATACCCCCACTGATCTGACAGGAGGGGGAGCTCAGGTGGTAATGCGAGTGATAGGGAGCAGCTGTAAATACAAATGAAGCTTCACTTGCTGGCCCCGATGCTCACCTCGTGCTGTGCCGCCTGGTTCCTCACAGGCCACAGACTATCTTCCACTGGTACAAGTCTGTGACCTGGAGGTTGGGGACCCCTGAATTACACCATTATTCTATTCTACCAAGTTTGAAGATACTGAGCATGATCTGATCATAAAATCCCATTTGTTTTCCTCTTGTAGCAAGGCTAAAATACTGGCATCCAGAACTTTGTCCCCCAAACTCCACTATACTTTCACTCTTATGCTATACTCTTATATCCATAAATCTCCTTTCATTTATTCTTAAGCATGTCAATTCATAGGCATGGATGAGGAACTTTTTTGAACTTTGTACTTCATTTAGCGTACACACACGAACACACATACATGCACACACACACATATACACACACAAACATAAACACAAACCTTTTACTGGAGCCAAAAATATTTAGTTACAGCTACTACTCTTCAATGTAAAAAGTTCAGCCTGTGCTGAAAATGTTATCTTTAACATTCCTGAACCCACCAACTTCATAGGCCACACGTACAGTCATTGGTCTGAAAAAATAGATAGTATATGTGAGTTTGCTTTCCATTAGTAAGTAATATTTACTCAAAAATCCAGTGTATTCCTAAATCCAATCATTATTCACATATTCTTCTCTCATTAAGCTTGCTTTTTCTGCTTTGCGACAATTCAAAATGTATATGTGATTCATAGATCAGTTAAGAGTCCTATGCTCTGAAAATTAATCTCATGATCTAACTACATTTCTAGGGAGACATGATTTTCTCTGAATTTTAAGAGCAGACACTATCTATGTTACTCACTTTTATGTTTTTTAAATAATAGTTGTCCACATTGCTGGAATGATTAATGAACAAAAGCTGAATTCTTTTTGTTTTCAAGCCATGTTCTCCCTTCCCACTAACAATCTGTTTCTTTGAACACTTTTCAACACACTGAAAACAATCCCACTGAAACAAAACACCCTGGTTTACCTATCTCCACAAAACCAAAAATTTTAGTACTTGAACTGGTTTATCCCTTTTTCCAGTAAAAAATTAAGAATAAAATATTGCTATTACTCTTATTCTTAAGGATGTAAGAAAAGCTCTAGGAAGGAAGTCATCATCTGTCATACAATTTGAAAATATATAATTTGCATATAAATATTTCTGGACGTGAACCATTAATATTGGTAGTCCCTGGGGACGGATATGGGAGGGAAGAGATGGGAGTGAGATTTTTCACTGTGTACTCTTTCATATTTTTGAATTTCAAATCTTGTAAATATATCATCTCTCTCCAAAATTTAAATTAAAAACTAAAATAAAGGGGGAAAGTTATTAGTTTTGAGATCCTGAGGGATGGAAGGTGAAGAAAGGGAAAGATATTCAATGCTAGAGTAATTAAACACTAAATTTAATAGAACTAGTGAAACCTGTATCTGGAGAGAAACAGCCTTAGATAATCAACAGCCAAGATGCAGAGAGGAATTTCACATGTAGGAAACATTAAAGAAAATGAGAAAAATGGAATAGAACATGAGTTATAGAGTATATACAATGTTCAACTAGAAATTTGTGGCCTGTTGTCACTGAGAAGAGTTTAATTATCATTTGCTACATAATAGGGAGTAAATTCCATTTTATTTCATAAAGTGAGCATAAAATAGATGTCATGGTTTAGATAATAAAATCTGTCAGTAGTACTTAAAAAAATTGTAAAAAAACAAGATAATTAGCTAATCCCATTAAGAACAGAATAATACAGCCATTTTACTGAGCTCATTTATCAGTTCTAACAGTTTTTTTTTTTGGTGGAATTTTCAGGATTTTCTATATATAAGAGTGTGTCATTAGCAAATAAACAATTTCACTTTTTCCTTTTCTATTAGGATGCCTTTTCTTTCTTTCTCTTGGCTAATAGCCAATTAGTCAATAGAAAGAAAGAAAAGGCATCCTAATAGAAAGGACTTAGTTCAGGACTTCCAGAACTATGTTGAAAAGAAGTGATGAGAAGGACATCCTTGTCATATCCCTGATCTTAGTTAGAGGGAGAGCTTTCAATTTTTCACCATTGAGAATGATATTAGCTATGGGTTTGTCATATACAACCTTTATTGTGTTGAGGTAAGTTCCCTCTATACCTATTCTGTTGAGAGTTTTTATCATGAAACAGTTGAATTTTGTCAAATGCTTTTTCTGCATCTATAGAGATGATGATATGATTTTTATTCTTCATTTTATTAATGTGGTGAATCATAATTGTTGATTTGCATATATTGAACCATCCTTACATCCAGGGATTAAATCCCACTTGATCATAGTGACTAATTCTTTTAATGTGCTATAGAATGAAGTAGAAGAAAACACAAATAAATAGAAAGATATCACATATTCATGGATTGGAAGAAGATACAACAACGACAACAAAAAACACATCAGGCAACAATATCCCTGATGAACATTGATGCAAAAATCCTCAATAAAATACTGGCAAACTGAATTCAGCAGCACATCAAAAAGCTTATCTACCACAATTAAGTTGGCGTCACCCCCAGGATGCAAGGCTGGTTCCACATATGCAAATCAATAAACATAATTCATCACATAAACAGAACTAAAGGCAAAAAGCACATGATTATCTCAATAGATATAGAAAAGGCCTTCAATAAAATTCAACATCCCTTCCTGTTAAAAAGTCTCAATAAACTACATATTGACGGGACATACTTCAAAATAATAAGAGCCACTTATGACAAACCCATAGCCAATATCATACCGAATGCGCAAAAGCTGGAAGCATTCCCCTCGAAAACTGGCACAAGACAAGGATGCCCTCTGTCACCACTCTTATTCAACATAGTATTGGAAGTACTGGCCAGGGCAATCAGGCAAGAGAAAGAAATAAAGGGTATTCAAATAGGAAGAGAGGAAGTTAAACCATCTCTGTTTGCAGATGACTTGATTATATATTTAGAAAACCCCGTCATCTTAGCCTAAAAGCTTCTTAAGCTGAAAAGCAACTTCAGCAAAGTCTCAGGATACAAAATCAATGTGCAAAAATCACAAGCATTCCTATACACCAACAATAGACAAGCAAAGAACCAAATCAGGAATGAACTCCCATTCATAATTGCTACAAAGAGAATAAAATACCTAGGAATACAGCTAACAAGGGATGTGAAGGACCTCTTCAAGAACTACAAACCACTGCTCAAGGAAATAAGAGAGGACACAAACAAATGGAAAAAAATTCCATGCTCATGGATAGGATTTAATAATCACAAAAATGAATAGAACTGAATATCAGACAAATATGACATATGAGATGTCAGGCAGCACTCAGCAGCTGAGATTAGAAATATCCTCACTGGGGCCTCAAAGACGCAAAGGCAGCAGTGCTAACCCACTGAGAGCAGGTGGCTGTAGTTCTCTAGTGTCACATCCCAGTACAGGCGTCTCTGAGCAGGGTCCAAGTGCTGCCACTCCTCCCTGCTGAAGTCCACAGTCATATCCTCAAATGACACTGATACCTGTAACAACACAATCCCGTTCAAGGTAGCGTGGTCAGCACTGGGGGATGGAAGAAGGTAGGAAATTGTTCTTAATGCATTTTCTCCATGATATCCCATATGGTATGCCTCTTAAATACCTAGTTATACTTAACATCGTGTAGGATTAAAATATCTAATGTAAATTTCTCCCACTCGTTGTGTATTAAATTCAATCAGCAAATCATGTCTCCATTCAATCTCAAGCCTTCTTTTAGTTCCTTGAACATAGGGAATACAGTTATAATAACTGTTCAAATGTCTTTATCTACTAATTCTATCATCTGTGTCCCTTCTGGGTCAATTTTGATTGATTTTTCTCTTCATTATAGACCATATTTTCCTGCTTTTTTGCATGCCTGGTAATTACTGAATGCCAGACATTGTGAAATTTACCTTTTTGGGCCCTGAATATTTTTGCATTCCATAAATATTATTGAGCTTTGCTCTGGGATGCAGTTAGGTTACTTGGAAACAGTTCAATCCTTTAAGGTCTTAGTTTTAAGCTTTGTTAGGTGGGACCAAAGTAGCATTTAGTTTGGGGGCTAATTTTGTCCCACTACTAAGAGAAAGACCCTTTTGACTACCTGATGCTTCATGAATTATGAGGTTTTCCACTCTGGTGAGAACAGGCACTATTTCCAGTCCAGTGTGAGCTCTACTAATATTGTTCTTTCCTTGGTCTTGAGTAGTTTCTTCACACACACTCATAGATCAGTCTACCCAACTGAATATGTAAGGAAGACCTCCTGCAGGTCCACAAATTTTTTTCTCTATGCAGCTCCCTTCTCTCTGGTATTCTGTCCCACAAACTTCAGCCACTTTGGCCTACCTGTACTGTCAGCTAGCCCTTTTCAACACAGGGAGACTGCCAGGATCTACCTGGGTTCCTCTTCCTTATTCTATGGATTAGAAACTTTCTTCGGGTTGTAAGCTGGGGCATTCACAGGGCTGATCTTATTTGATTCTTATTTCTCAGGGATCACTGTCTTTCAGTGACTGACATACAATGTCTTGAGAATTTTGTTTTATGTAATTTGTCTGTGCTTCTTTTTAGTTTTTTTTTTTCTGTTGAGATAGCAAATCCATTCCCTGTTACTCTACCTTGTTCAGAAGTAGAAGTATAATCAGAATTTTATGTTAAAAATAGTATGTCTCCTATAAGAACTGTACTTCAGGGTTACCTATAGTTGATGATATGAAGTTCTTTTTTTTTTTTTTTTTTTTTTTTGGAGGCAGGGTTTTGCTTGAGTACAGTGGCATGGTCATAGCTCACTGCAGGCTTGAACTCTTGGGCTGAAGTGATCCTCCGGCTTCAGCCTCCTGAGTAGTTGGGACTACAGGTGCATGCCACCATGCCCAGCTATTTTTTTAATGCGGATATGGGGTCTTACTGTGTTGTCGAGGCAGGTCTACGAACCCTTAGGCTCAAGCAATCCTCCCCCTCGGCCTCCCAAAACATTGACATTACAGGTGTGAGCCACTGTGCCTAGCCTGAAGTTGTTCTTTATAGAAGTATTCCAGTTAATAAACAAAGAGGGAGGGATAGCATTAAAATATCACTATTTTGAACATCCTAATGAAATAATGGACCTAGGCAATGATCATCAATGGATGCTAAAAATTTAAGTGAAAGGCTGCAGGGAGCTTCATAATCTATCGATCAGGTTCAACAACATCTGAACCCACTGATTAATCTTAGCACATAAAGAAAGATATTGAGGAATTATGCACCTCCCAGTGAGATGCAAGAATATATATGAAACACAACTAATGAAGTATTTTGCCAAAAAATTAAACCTCAATATGTTCAAGCCTCTAGAGCTAACAGCTTACATTAAATATGAAGGATCAAGGAATATCTTCAGGGATAGCACAAGGATGTTGTCAGCCAAATCCAGAATATGGGACATTCTACAGAACAAATGACCCAGTTTCTTTAACAAATGAATAGCAAGGGAAAATGTGAAGCTAATCTTTTATAAAGTAACGTAAATTTAAGAACTATATCTCACAAATGCAATGTGTAGCCCTTGTTTGAATCCCAATTCATTTTGTAAAAAGGCATTCATCAAATATGCCCAACTGACTTTTTTTTTTTTGAGACAGGGTCTCACTCTGTCACCCAGGCTGGATTGCAGTGGCACAATCATAGCTCACTGCAGCTTTGCCCTCCTGGGCTCAAATGATCCCCTCCTGCCTCAGTCTCCCAAAGTGCTGGGATTAGATGCATAAGCCACTGCACCCAGCCTCAAGTGATTTTTGAGGAAGATGTAAAAACGGTTCAATGGAAGAAGTATAGGCTTTTCAACAAATGGTGTTGGTGCAATTATACATTGTAAGCAAGTAAATAACCTCATCATAAACCTCACACCTTATACAAAATATAATTCAAAATAGATCATGAACTTAAATATAAAACATAAAACAATAAAACTTTTATTGGACTTCATCAAAATTAAAAACTTTTGCTCTGTGAAAGATCATGTGAAGAGAATGAAAGACAAGCTACAGACAAGGAGAAAATATTTAGAAACCACATATCTGACAAAAGACTGACATCTGGAATATATAATGAACCTCAAAACTCCATGGTAAAAATCCAGACAATCCATTAGAAAATGGGCAAAATATATGCATAGACATTTTGCCAAAAAGCATATACAGATGACAAATAAGCACATGAAAAGATGTTCAACATCAATAGACATTAGGGAAATGCAAATTAAAAACACAGTGAGACACCTATCAGAACGGCAAAATGAAAAGTGGTGACAATGTCAAATGCTGGCGAGGGTGTGGAAAAACTGGATTATTCAAGCATTGCTCATGGCAGTGTAAACTGTAAAGTACCACAGTCAGTCTAGAAAAGACTTTGGCGGTTCTTATAAAACTGAACATGAAATTATCATAAACCCAGCAACTGCACTCTTAGATGTTTCAGAAAAATAAATGAAACTTGTGTTCACACGAAAACCTGTACACAAATGGTCATATCAACTTTATTTGTAATAGCCCCAAACTGGAATCAGCCAGTTATCCTTCAACAGGTGAATGGTTAAACAAACGTGTAGATCCATATTATGGAATACTACTGAGCAATGAAAAGGAATGGACTATTGATACCTGCAACAACTTTTCATTCATTCATTCATTCATTTAATGAATGAATGAATCTCCAGGGAATTATGCCAAGTGAAAAGAGCCAATCCCAAAAGGTTACATACTACAGATTCTACTCGACATACATCCCGATAAACCCATTGTAAGTTGAAAATATCATAATTCAAAAATGCATTTAACACACCTAACCTACTGAACATCATAGCTTAGCCTAGCCTACCTTAAATGTGCATAGAACACTTACATTAGCACAGTTGGACAACATAATCTAACAGGAAGCTTATTTTATAATAAAGCATTGAATATTTCATGTAATTTATTTAATACTGAACTGAATGTGAAAAAACAGAATGGTCGTATGGATACTCGAAGTACAGTTTCTACTGCATGTGTATCACTTTTGCACCATGGAAAAGTTGAATAATTTTAAGTCAAAACATTGTAAGCCAGAGACCATCTGCACATGATTCCATTTGTATAACATTTTTGAAATGACAAAATTTTAGAAATAGAGACTAGATTAGTTGTTGCCAGGGGTTTTAAGACAAAGGGGTACGAAGAGAAGATAGTTATGGTTATAAAATTACAACAATGAAGATCGTTATGGTGATAGAACTGTTCTGTATCCTCACTGTGGTGGTGGATATAAAAACTTATACATGTGATAAAATTGTACAAAACTAAATACACAAATGAATACAAGTAAAACAGGAAATCTGAAAAAGATCAGTATATAGTATCAACATCAATATTCTTATTTAAATTTAAAAAAATTTAAATTAAAAGGACACTTACAGGACTATTAAGGAAATGCTATGGTTTGAATGTGTCCCCCAAAGTTCATATGTTAGAAACTTAATCTCCAAATGCAAAAGTGTTGAGAGGTAGGGCTTTTAAGAGGTGATTAGGTCATGACAGCTCTGCCTTCATGAATGGATTAATGTTGTTGTTGTGGGAGAGGGTTCCTGATAAAGAGGATGAGTTTGGTCCCCTTCCTCTCTCACACACACGCTCTTTCGCCATGTGATGCTTTCTGCCATATTATGATGCAGCAGAAGTCTCTCAGCAGATGTGGCCCCTTAACCTTGGACTTCCTTTTTTTTTTTGAGATAGAGTTTCCCTCTTGTTGCCCAGGCTGGAGTGCAATGGCACGATCTCAGCTCACTGCAACCTCTGCCTCCCGGGTTCAAGTGATTCTCTCACCTCAGCCTCCCGAGTAGCTGGGATTACAGGTGCCCACCACCACACCCGGCTAATTTTTGTATTTTTAGTAGAGACAGGGTTTTGCCATGTTAGCCAGGCTGATCTTGAACTCCTGACCTCAGGTGATCAACCCGCCTCGGCCTCCCAAAGTGCTGGGATTACAGGCATGAGCCACCGCGTCCAGCCAGACCTTGGACTTCTCAGCCTCTAGAACTGTAAGAAGTAAATTTATTTTCTTTTCTTTATAAATTACCCAGTCTGTGGTTTTCTGTTATAGCAACACAAAGTGGTCTAAGAAAGGAAATTTATACGCAGTGTAGGAACAGATAATATTAAGAAATTATTTTCTTGGCCGGGCGCGGTGGCTCACGCCTGTAATCCCAGCACTTTGGAAGGCCGAGGCGGGCGGATCACAAGGTCAGGAGATCGAGACCATGGTGAAACCCCGTCTCTACTAAAAATAGAAAAAAATTAGCCGGGCGCAGTGGCGGGCGCCTGTAGTCCCAGCTACTCGGGAGGCTGAGGCAGGAGAATGGCGTGAACCCGGGAGGCGGAGCTTGCAGTGAGCCGAGATTGCGCCACTGCACTCCAGCCTGGGTGACAGAGCGAGACTCCGTCTCAAAAAAAAAAAAAAAAAGAAAGAAGAAATTATTTTCTTAATATTGTTAATATTTTCAGTGTGATAATGGCATTGTAGTTAAGCAGAGATACTAAAGAAAGTAAGGAAGAAATGATTTTATTTCAGTGATTTTCTTTAAAATAATCCTGCAGTAGTAGATAAAACAAGATTGGTCATATTCCCATAACTATTGATAACTGTTGTATATTGATGATGGGTACAAGGGGTTCATTATACTATTTTTGTGTTTCTGAGTAGCTTGACTATTATAAATTGCACATGGATAAGTTTTGTAATATGAAAAAATAGACAATTTTTAAGAAAAAAGGAGGAAATGAACACAGAAAGGGTTCCCATACAGTCTAAAATTATACTAAAAATTATATATATAACTAATTCCCCTTATAATTTTGATCTATCTGTGGCTCAAGCAGTGTCAAAAGACTGCTTTTATAGACTGAAAGTTTGTTCCCTCCAAATTCATATGTTGAAATCTTAACCCCCAATGTGATGCTATTAGAAAGTTGGTCCTTTTAGCGGTAATTATGTCATGAGGTCAGAGCCCTTATAAATGGGATTACTGCCCATCTAAGAAAAGACATGGGAGAGATTATTTCTTTCTCTCTCTCAGCCATGTGAGGATACAACAAGATGACCATCTGCAAACCAGGAAGAGGACCCTCACTAGACAAAGATTTGCTAGCACCTTGATCTTGAACTTCCCAGCCTCCAGAACTGTGATAAATAAATGTTTGTTATTTAAGCCATCAGTCTATGGTATTTTGTTACAGCAGCCTGAACTAAGACAGCTGCCCAAGAAAACTATTACATGTCACTGAAACGCATTCAGTTCATCCACTGAATATATAATTGAACTTTTTCTCTTTGTATGAAATCAGGCCATCAGAAAGGTGTGTCCTCAAATACTCTTGGTTGCTTGTTATAATATATTTGCTGAGATTTGCTTTGACCCTAGACCTTTCACTGCTTCTGAAGAATGCTCCAGAACAGAGGTAGGCAGCCACCCTCATTTGTTTACACACAGTCTATGGTTGCTCTCATGCTACAACAGCAGAACTGAGTAGCTGCAACAAAGACCATATGACACACAAAGCCTAAAATATTTACTATCTGGCCCTGGTTGCAGACAAAGCTTGCCAAGTCCTGCTCTAGAAGATAGCCCAAGCAAACACAATACAGTAGTCCCCCCTTATCCATGGTTTCATTTTCTGCGGTTTTAGTTACCCATGGCCAATCACTGTCCAAAAATATTAAATGGAACATTCCAAAAATAAACAATTCCTAAGTTTTAAATTATGCACTGTTCTGGGTAACTTGATGAAATCTTATACCATCCCACTCCATCCTGCCTGGGACATGAATCCTCCCTGCGTCCAGTGCATCCATGCTGTATACCCTATCTGCCCGTTAGTCACATAGTAGCCATGTCAGTTATCAGATCAACTGCTGTGGAATCACAGTGCTTGTTTTCAAGTCACCCTTATTTTACTTCATAATGGCCCTGAAATGCAAAAGTAGTGATGGTGTCAATTTGCATATGCCAAAGAGAAGCCATAAAGTACTTCTTGTCAGTGAAAAGTTGAAAGTTCTTGACTTAATAAAAGAAAAAACTTGTATGCTGAGGTTGTTAAGATCTACAGTAAGAATGAATTTTCCATGAAATTGTGAAGAAGGAAAAGGACATTCATGCATAGGATATGTAGGATTCAGTACTATCCATGGTTTCAAGCATTTACTGGGGGTCTTGGAACATATCCCCAGCAGATAGGGGGGACTGCCATACTACTACTATACACGTGATGGAGTTGCTATAAATAATGTTGTTATTTATAGCAATATATAGTCATGTATTGAACATATAGTCAGCCTAATTATAGAGTTTGGACTAGTTGTTATAGCATAATTATGAACAGAACCCCCAGGAAGATCTATCAAAAATCTTTTAAAAATTTATATGAAAATCTATCAAAAATCTTTTTAAAACTCCATCCAGAGAGTCTTTACTATAGAGGAATTGTGACATTGTCCTTGTGACAATTAAATGTAAATTATATAACTGCTTATATTTCTTTCATTCTATATCTGCCACAAAGAACACAACTTTATAGTTTAATTTTAATAACTATTGCAGGACAGTTCTCTGGGTGGCCTTGGATTGACCCGGTTCTCCCTCTTTTCTCACTTGCAGTTCTCAAGATAACTGTAGAACATTCTGGGAAGGCAACATCTTGAAATAGGCAGGGACTGGCTGGAACAGCCGGGGCTCTGTTCCAGTCATGCCTAGAAATAAGATGTCCTTCAATTCTCCAGGACAGCAAGTCATGTATCCCCAGGGTACAAAACCCAGGGTGAGTTGCTTTCTGGGGTCCCTCAGTTGTGGGGCAAGTGAGGCATACACAGACAAGACTCCTTCCTTCCCTGGCAGCTTTACTGAGCCTCAGGGGACCAGCTCATATTGATTCCTAGGCTTCCATTGTTCCTTGCTGCCTGTCTGTAAGTAACAAACCTGATTCATGTAACTTGTTTTGTGTGTGAATGTTCTGTCCCACTGGACTCAGAGAAGTTGGTAATCAGTGCACAGTGAACCTGTTTCACATCTATGTTACTAAAATTCATTCAATACTGCATGAATATTTACAGTTCACTGATGCTTTGTTGTTGACTGTGTCAACATTGTCTGTGTTTTCCCTGATCATATGATAGATTCACATGTGTTCATGTTACTATTCTGACTATTATAAACCTCCTAAATCCAATGGTAAATGGAAGCAGTAACTAAACAAAGAAACAAATGATGATTTAGCAGAGACCAGGTCTTTTCTGGTTCTTTTGTAGAGAAGAAAAGGGATCTGTGAAGTCAGAGTTGGGGAAGTGAGGATGTACAGGTGAGGGGATACCTTGCAGAGTCTAGAATCAGCAGGGAGCTGCCTCCCCTTCTCCTCTAGGCCATGGGGCAGAACCCTCCACATCCCCACTCTCCTCCATCAACTACATTATATAGTCCACTGAAACACGCAAGTCTCTGGATAAGCTGCTGAAAGGGGACATAGACACTGGAAGTCAGAATGGAACTGATCTATTTGGATTTGGAAATATTCATGAGTACCAGACTTACAGATGATATTGTTTGGAGCATTATGGTGCAACATCCATAAGGTCTCTGGGAAAGCCCACCTTATATTCCCACACAGAGGGTACAACAGCAGTAAACTCCACGACAGAGGGATATGCCTATCCCTGCAGTCGGGGTCAATGTTATAAATAACTTTTGCCACTAGAATTGTCCTGACCTGAATCAGGATGTTAAGCATTCGTCTAGGGACAATGTGTGGCCAGATATAGCTTTGATTTGTTGGTGCATGTCTTGTAGGGCTATCTGAGGCATTTCCTGAATTCTTAATTATAAAGCAGTTTCCCCACTGCCAATCACAACCAGATATGATGACAGGTTGGCTAAGCATATATATTTAACAGACTATAGAGAGAGCTATGAATACTCATGAAAGTAGTGATAAGCCCCGTCCAGTCCTTGAGACTGGATCAGCTTAAATAGCTGTGTCTCATCCAGGAGGCGGCATTACAGATGGGCTAGGCCTCTTGCCTGTGATGGAGGCAAACAAATTTTTAATAAGAGGCATTTCTATGGAAACAGAAGAAAAACAAAGATTAATGTTGGGCACGATTTATTCAGATGTTAGACTCAAGTACCTTTAGTTATAGAGGAAGAAGGAAGAGGCAATCTGACACTTTTTTCTCACCTGTATTACAAGGAATAAGCTTCAGTTTGCAGGGCTTCAGGAAAAAGGTAGTAGCAATTTCATTGAGTCCAAGTCAGAAAAGTAAAAGAAAAAATTGGAAAACATTAGTTTGGGGACTCATAGCCCAGAAATAATTTAGGATTCAGTCCAAATTGTAGAAAATAATAAAAACTCAACAACAGTGAACAACACTAGAATCTAACAATAAGTGTACTACATTTTTTTCCAAAACATATTTTTTCTCTCTCCAGTCCTTGTTTTTACTAAAGACAAATCATAGTAGGACAAATGTATTTGCAAAATAAATTTTAGTCTTAGTATACTTGGCCTGAGTGTTTGCATAGTCAGCAAGAATAATTATTTGTCATATAGGCTCTTTCTAAAATTGGCTTTGCTGGAACTTTATTCCATAAGGAATCTTGGATTAGACTTTCGAAGCCTTGAGCCCAGCCACGGATTCATCTGTGCCTGCAATACTTGTATGATTTGGGTGAATTCCTCACCTCAGGTCTCAAGACACCTTGGGGCTCCTAGGCCTGTCAGAGAATGACATTCTTTGCTTACCACAGGTCAAAAACCCCATACAGGGACTGCATAGACAATGTATGAGGCCAGTTTTTCCAAGGGGCTTTTATGGGCTTTATAAGTCAACTTTGATTCCTTAAAGCAGTATGAAAGTGTGCCATTCCAACCAAAGCCTCAGTAAAGTAACCAGTATCTCCAGTTGTGTCTTGTTAGAAAAGAAAACAGATTCTTATTGAACTTATGCAAATAACTTAAGTATACTAACAGTTTTCGAATTCTGAAGAAAGCAAGTAGAGAGAAAGAAATGTGTTTCAAGTTCTGCTCACAGGGGTGTACTTTATGAAATTGTTAAAAGCTGCAAATAGCTCAAAAGAAAAAGCTTTTCTGGACTCTGGAAAACAAAATGCCATTAAAAGATTTTGGTCTTCTGTTAGTTCAGTCTATGTAATCAACTCTTGTTCCACTCAATATTCATGAACACATTAGCTCTCTATGGGAGTCTTGGAAGTTTTTCCTCTATTCTGATGCCACAGTCTCTGAAGTTATCAGAAACCTGCATTCAAGAGCAGCTCTCAAAGTCCTATAGCTGATTATAAAATCATTTGAAAATAATCAAAGTAAAACAATTGTGGATGACAAAAGTTTTAGAATAACCATGATTAAAGTCTGAACATCTCTGTGGCATGCAGCAATTTAATATAACAATTATAATTATTACTTATAACATATATCGAGACATATCAGAACTGCAGGAATCTTATACAATTTTAGAACACATACCAATAACACATTTATATAAATACAGCCCAAAGAGAGCTGAAAACCATTTTGTATTTGACAATACTTCCTGTATGATTTTAATATACGGAACAAGCTGAATATGTCCCTGTTGGACTTTAGGGGACCCAATATCTAAAAGTGTTCACCAGATCAAAAAAGGGGGCTTAATTTAGAATCTGACTGTGGAAAGTTTGTCAAATATGAAAGGTTTAAACACTTAGTATTATAAAATAAAATTCTAGGTCACCATTAATAAAAGGGAAAAATCTGTTCTGATTAATAGAGGGGAAAGAGCTTTCCAAACAGGACCCAGTAAAGATGCATGAGGCCAATTGAATCTGTCTTCTCTCCCCTCGCCTTTTTTCTGTCATTTATTCCAAAGGTAAACAAAAATATTTCACTATCGTTTAATATCACATGCAAATCTTGTTCAAAAAAGAAAGCTAAATTTCACCTTTGTTTGCATTAGTGTACTATTAACGTTAAACCCAATTCTTAACAAAACCTTATAAACAAAATCTATCCAATCTTAATTAGTTTGACTATGAGGTAAAATTTCCAGAAACCTTTTATAACCCTTTACAGCTTTCTGTTAAACAGTAGATCATTTCTCTAAGAAAACCCTGTTACTCAGACACAGGGGCCCAGATTCTGGCCCTGCATCAGTGTGTTTTTATTTCAATGTTCAACCCACACAAAAACTAAATCATCCCCCTTTCAAATCTTAAGCAACTTGCTTATACCCATTGAACTTCCTTTATAAGATCCACCCTTCACAAATCCTTCACGACTTGCTTAAACTTTCAGTTTCGTCCCATTACTCCTTTAGGTTAGGACAATCTTAACCTCTGAACAAGACAAAATTATATCCCCTTTAACAAAAACCATGTTTCCATGCCTTCTTATAATCTTTTACCAAAAACACATTCTGCTTTCCTTATACACCTTGCATGTAAAACTATTTTTCCAGTAGTCTCAAGTACATATTACAATGTTAACTCTTAGCAACTTTTATTGTTGGTGAAAAACCTGGCGAGTAAGCAATTATGACCATTTATAAGATTGCAGAACACATGACTTTCCAGCCTAGCAAGGGGACCTGGCTAACTCCATATGTCCCCAGGCCTTACCTAGGATCTAATTGCTGTAAAACAGGCAAGTCAAACAATTACTAAAAGTCATAGAGGCAGTTTATGACCTTAAAACATCTAGCAAACAGTATCCGATCTGCCTAATTTAGACCAAATATCTAAATTTTGAAGATATTTTTGTTTTACTTTACCAATAATCTTTAAACTGTCTTTATTTTTCAAAGATTGTTAGAGACACTGTGACTTAAAAGGCATTAAAGTCTCTATTTTTCTGACAAAATATTTTATTTAAGTGCTTATCATTCTTAAGCCAATAAATTAGACCACTGTCATATGTTCTGGTAGCAAAATATCACACACATCATATATAAATACACAGATATGGAGACGATTTGGTAGGGTGACAAAAGATTAGATGCAAGAGGAAGGAGGAACAGACAGGAGCAGGTGCAGAATTCAACAGATATCCATCAACTGAGGAGGTTTTAGAGGCAGAGCAGGAGATTTAAAACAGTATCTGTGCACATATAGTCCAAATAGCAGCCTTAATTAAGTTGATTTCGAACTACAGATCTCTCCAAAGGAAAATCATTTTAAAATCTTTTATTACTAGATTTTAGCCAAGAAAAATGGCCAATATTTCTGGCTTTTGAATTCTTTTACCTCCTACATGAAATCAATAAGCCTTAACTAACGGTATGACTTTACCACAGGTGCATGAAGTATCTTCAACGAGACAGCAAGCCGTTTTTACAAGATCTAGAATTGCTCCAAAGGTAGCTCAGAGAAAAGAAAATTTCAAGACAGGAAATCAGAAGCTGTCCATGGAAGGAAAAAGAACCAATAAATGGCAAAAAGTCACACACACAATGAACGGGAAAGGACTAATTACCTAAGCTGGGAATTGAACCCAGGCTGCCAGTGTAAAAGAGCGAAAATCTTAGCTACTGAGCTATTGCACAAGGTGAACACTACTGCTTCTTCCCAGGAGTCTAGAGCAGTCATTTTTGAGTTTGCAAATGATTTTAACCATCCAAGAAAATTAAGACTAGATATAACACAATCATGTGTCCTTTTTAGACTCAAGAGTCAAAGCGCTGTAACTTAATAGCGCAAGGACTTTAAAGACAATACAGAAAGTTACATGGATACAATAACCTTTTCAAGTCCATACTTTGAATTAGCTTTTAAATAACTTTGGAATGAGACAAAATTATTTTTTTGTCAATAAGAACATATTTTCCTTGTCACATTTTCTATAAAACTAGGAAGCAAGAAATTCTTTTTTTGAAAAAGTGAAAGCAATTTTATTAAGAAAGTAAAGGAATAAAGAATGGCTACTTCATGGGTAGAGCAGTGGTATGGGCTGCTTGACTGAGTATATTTATAGTTATTTCTTGATTATATGCTGTATTAGTCCATTTTCACACTGCTATAAAAGAACTTCCCTGAGACTGGGTAATTTATAAAGGAAAGAGGTTTGATTGACTCATAGTTTTGCATGGCTGGAGAGGCCTCAGGAAATGTATAATTATGGCAGAAGGGGAAGCAGGCACCTTCTTCACAAGGTGTCATGGGAGAAAAGAGCAGGGGAAACCGTCACTTACAGAACCATCAGATCTTGGGAGAACTATCACAAGAACAGCATGGGGGAAACTGCCCCCATGATCCTGTCACCTCCCACCAGGTCCCTCCCTTGACAGGTGGGGATTATGGGGATTACAATTCGAGATAAAATTTGGGTGGAGACACAGAGCCAAACCATATCATATGCTAAACACGGGGTAGATTATTCATGAGTTTTCTGGGAAAGGGGTGGGGATTTCCCAGAACTGAGGGTTCCTCCTCTTTTTAGACCATATAGGGTAACTTCCAGACATTGCCATGGCATTTGTAAACTGCCAAGGCACTGGTGGAAGTGTTTTTTAGAACGCTAATGCATTATAATTAGCATATAATGAACACTGAGGATTACCAGAGGTCACTTTCGCTGCCCATCTTGGTTTAGGTGGGTTTTGACTGGCTTTTGTCTTATGCTGTTTTATCAGCAGGGTCTTTGTGATCTGAATCTTGTGTGGACATTTTATCTTATCCTGTGAGATAAGAATGCCTAACCTCCTGGGAATGCAGCCCAGTAGGTCTCAGCCTTATTTTACCCAGCTCCTATTCAAGATGGAGTTACACTGGTTCAAATGCCTCTGATGTATTCCCCCCTCTCTTTTACAAGGGAACCCTTAATCCTAGCAGTTGTAGAGGGACAAAAATCCATTTTCTGTAATTTTCAGGCCAAATGGGGCGATGACATTCCCGCCTAACTACTGGGGTGTCTTGTATCCAGGGTAGAGAGGAGCTCAGTGAGAAAACATCATTACGCTGAGGGCCATTCATAACTCTGAGTTCTGACAAAAGGTGATATCTGGAAGATTAATATGTGATCAATTTAAGAAAACATTGAGTAAGTTTACCTACCCAGCAATTCTACACAGAGTACAGCAGGAATATATTCCACAACAGTGAAGTAAAATAAGCAAAATTATTCTAAGTAAACTAAAAATATAAGGCATTCAATGAACTGGGCAACTGTTGGGACCATACTGATATGGGGTTGCTAGCCAATTCCAGTATGTGCCCAGAATTAGAATATTGATCCAGATTTTTATAGTACCCATCCCTCTTGTTTCTTCTGAGCTCCAGTCAAAGATCATTGGTTGATTCACAGGAATAAGCAGGGTTAGTCTAAATTGCAGGAAAAAAAAAAAACCAAAAAACAAAAAACTGATGAGACTAGAATCTAATAACAGGTGTGCCATAGTTCCTGAAACATAATTTTTCTCTTTCCAGTCCTCATTTTTATTAAAAACAAATCATAATAGGGCTAATTTGTTTATAAAATAAGCTTTAGTCTCATACCTGGCCCGTTCATTTGTATAAAGTGCAGCAAGAATAATTATTTTCACATAGGCTTTTTAAAAATTGGCTTTGATGAAACTTCGTTCCATAAAGAATCTCAGATAAGACCTTTTTTAAAGCTGAGCCTCAGCCGTGGGTTTGTACTGTGAAATGCCTATATGAGTCAGGTAAATTCCTCTTTTCTTGAGGTCCCATAATTTTGGAACACATATCAATAACATATTTATACAAATAAAACCTTTACACATTAATATAGGGAAGACTTAGTTTTCCAAACAACCTGTTTCTTTTCTTTCACCTCTTTTTACTATAATTTATTCAAAAGGCAAACAAAAATCTTTCATTATTTTTAATATAACATGAAAATCTTGTTCAAGAGAGAAAGCCAAATTTCACCCTTTGCATTGGTGTACTATTAATGTCAACCCCAATTCTTAATAAAACCTTATAGACAAATCTATCCAATTTTCATGCCTGACCATAAGGTAAGATTCTCATAAACTTTTTATAACCCTTTACAGATTTTTGTTAAAGAACAGATCAGTGCTCTAAGAAAAACCTATTGTGCTTTTATTCCAATGTTTAACTTATGAAAAAACTGAATACCCCTTTAACTTTAGCCAATGTTCACATATAGAATTTCTTTTACAAGATTAATCTTTCATAAACCTTCCATACGTTGCTCAAAAGTTTGTTTTCTCCTATCAAACTTAAAACAAGACTTTAACCCTTTAATCTAGGCGCAAAAAAAAAAAAAAAAATCCACATTCCCATGCCTTCTTACAATCTTTTACCAAAAACACATTTTACTTTCCTTACACACCTTGCATGTAAAACTGTTTCCTCAGTAGTTTCAATTACATGTTACAATATTAACTCTTAGTAACTTTTATTTTTGGTGAAAAACTTAGTAAGTAAGCAATTTCAATTATGTACTAGGTGTGGGGCTTAGGACACCAGACAGAAGTGCAGATAAAGTCTGACTCTTTTCAGCATTGCTAGGGGTCATGGCTAACTCCACATGTCCCCAGGCCTTATGTAGAATCTAATGGCTCTAAAGCAGTTAAGTTGAGCAATTTTCAAAAGTCAAAGAAATAATTTATGACCTTAAAGCATTTACCAAACGTAATATCTGACCAGCCTAATTTAGACCAAATGTCTAAATTTTGAAGACATTTTTATTTTACCAATAATCTTTAAAACTGTCTTTATTTCTCAAAGATTACTAAAGTTATGTGAACTAAAAGGCATTACAGTTTTTATTTTTCTGACAAAATATTTGATCACACATCACACACACACATACAACACATGTAAATACACAAACAGAAGATTCTGTAGTTGTAAGATTTTTCATTTGCCCGTTTTTGTTTCTCAACTGGATTACTGGCTTCAGGGTAGAGCCCTTTGAGGAACAGGGCCAGGAAACCATTCGGTTTCTAGGGTCTAATAAGCAAGCACAGCTGGAAGGCAAAACAGATCCCCCAAAATTAAGGGTCCCATTTTTATATCAGATCTTAGATCCCAAAAAGGAGAGAATCAGCCCATCTCCCATAAAAGCCCATAATTGCCATTAGCCAGCCCTAAAAGTATATTTCCTACTTAGTAATTAGACACCAAAGTTCTCTCACAATGCAAAGTAATTTCTGATACCCCCAAATGTCAAAAACATCAGATAACACAATGTAAAACAGAACAGGGCCTCAGATTTTGAGAGAGATCTATCCACTTTCAACTCTTGGGGTTTCGTGAGGAAAACAGAGATCTCTCCCCAAACAGGGTGTGTGGCACCTCTTCTGTTTTCCCCAAGGAGTCCCAGGCTGTTAGAAATTTTCTTAGGTCCTCTCATGTGTACATCGAGAGGGGCAAGAAAACAAAATGGAGAAAAACGACTTTTCACTTGACTGAAAAGAAAAACTTTTTCTCAAGGAAAACAAGATTTGAGGAAAAAACATAAAGGCCTTTTTAATATACCCATAGCTTGAATATCCACTTTTAATTAAGCTGACTTTTAATCATAGTGCTCTTTTTTAAAAAGTCTTTTAAAATTTTTTATTATTCGACTTTTAGCCAGGTAAAATGGTCAATATTTCTGGCTCTTGAACTTTACCAAAGGTAACCTCCCAGGTGCTCAGAGAAAGGAAAATTCAAGAAGGGAAGTCAGAAGTTGTTCATGGAGTGGAAGAGAATCAACAAATGGCAAAAGTCACACAGATATCAACCAAAAAGTACTCATTCCCTAGACTGGGAATTGAGAGCCTAGGCTACCATTGTAAAACGGCAAAGCCTTAACTGCTGAGCTACAGCATGGAGCAGTTTCCATTGCTCTTCCCAGGGGTCTAGAGGCAGCCAGTTTTGAGCTTGCAAAGGTTTTTAATTGCTCCAGATATTTTTAGGGCTAACTATAACATGAACTCCAAAATTCCTCTTCCCTGGATGGTGGAGACCAAGAGAAAGTACCACCCACCTGGTTACAAAGTCAAGCTCCCAAGAACATAAAACAAGATGAGAGGGAAACTTCATCCAGTTTTTTTTTTGTTTGTTTCAGGGGCCACCAACCAGGAGTTTCAACATGTGGTCTTTGGGCAAAATGGCTGCTCTGAGTAACAGAAAATATAGGAAAGGGAAAGGAGAGAAAGAGAGAGAAGGCCGGGTGCGGTGGCTCACACCTGTAATCCCAGTACTTTGGGAGGTCGAGGTGGGTGGATCATGAGGTCAAGAGATCAAGACCATCCTGGCCAACATGGTGAAACCCCATCTCTACTAAAAATACAAAAAATTAGCTGGGCATGATGGCACACACCTGTAGTCCCAGCTACTCGGGAGGCTGAAGCAGGAGAATCGCTTGAACCCGGGAGGCAGAGGTTGCAGTGAGCCGAGATTGCGCCATTGCACTCCAGTCTGGTGACAGAGCGAGATTCTGTCTCAAAAAAAAAAAAAAAAGAGAGCGAGAGAAGCATTCTCTGCGGCAGGGTGGGGAAGGTGAAGAGCTCAGGGAGGCCAGAAAAAGACCTACTCATTGCAGCAACACTGAATCAAAAGTTCAAATGGCCACTTGTCAGTTGTGAGGGGATCTTTTCCAGCAGTCCCATCAGCTCTCAAGTTTTCCCTTTTGGGAAGGAAAAGTTCCCCATGTTCCACGATCTTGTATATGCCTAATCCTGTCACCCACAGTTGTCAGCAAAGAGTATAAGACAGATTAATCCAAAGAGAATAGTGGTTAACATCCCATAATGCCAAATTCATTTTTAAAAAAGAGGGACTTTACTGAGAGGGGCCTTTAATCCTCTAAATCTTAGGAAGGACTCTAACCTTCCTAAGTTGGGCATCGGACCCAAGTTTGGTCAAGAAGCCTTGCCTTTTATTAAGATGGGCCTTTAACCCTCTCTATCTTAGGAGAGACTATCCTAAGTTGGGCCTCTAACTCAGTCCCACCCTTTACCCAGGTAAAATGTACCCCATCGCTTACCCAAAATCAGCCAGTTGGTGCTGCAGTCTATTTCCTTTGGATCAGGGGGTCTCCTCAGTATAGTCCCTTTGTGGTTTGCCAGGAAGATGTTACTGGAAAGGGGTCCCAATCCAGACCCCAAAAGAGGGTTCTTGGATCTCACACAAGAAAGAATTCGGGTCGAGTCCACAGGGTAAAGCGAAAGTTTATTGAGAAAATAAAGGGATAAAGAATGGCTACTCCATTGGCACAGCAGCCAGAAGCAAGAATTTCTGAACTGCCTATCAGATATTACCATTTTATAGATGAGAACCAGTCCATAATTTTGGAACATGTTTCCCATATAATAACCCTTTCTTAATTGGAAATGACCCGGACATTCAACAAGCATCTACAATGATTTTAAGATCTTAAATCATACAAAAAAGTTTCACTTAGAGGCACTTATCTCATTTATATGCATATAATTCTCCCATTTTTAACCGTTTACTTAGATTACTTCTGAAAACTGAGATCTTACACAGACGTAGTCATTATTGAAAGTCAATTCCCTGTTAACCATTTTAAAGCTTGTGAACATCAGGTGTTCATCTAAGTAAAAACCTTAAAGTTAAAATTTTGTTAACTCAGAAGGTTCAGCTATTTTCCTCAAACAATATTAAATGTCTTATTTATCAAAAATTGCACAAAGATCATTCTGTCTTGGGCTGGGTTTATAGTTTTATAACTCTTATGCCAAATTTTGGCACCTAATGATATCTGGCAGAGATAAATAAACTCAAACAAAAATGTATGTTGACAATTCTTAAGATATTTATATTATTTTTACCAATAATTTAAAGCCAGCTTATTTATTAAAGATTTTACTTATTTTATGAGTACTTCTTAACTCTAAGCCAGTTTGGTTCTTTGTGACCACAATACGTAACAAAATACATGTACATATGCATAAACATACACATACACACTCATATAAAGCAGGCTTAAAATAAACAGAGAAGATATCACCTGGCTGCCTTCTGCAAGGGTGGCATGAGGTAGGGGGAGAGAGGGGAAGAAACAGATGAGAGAATAAAGCAATGGAAAGGGAGCTCAAGAGCCCTCCTGCAGCCATTGAGTGGTGTGGGGTTGATACCTCCACCACCGTCATTTATCTCCCATCAGGAAGAGTCTCAACACCCTAAGTCTGCACAGTGTGGGATGGTTCCTCCCACTTCTGCAAGTCACTGGTCAGGCAAACTGTTTCCAGCCAGAGGGAGCTAGAGCTGCCTGCAGCTGAGAAGAGTAAAGCTGTAAGTGGCTCTCCAAAGATAGAAGGGTGATGTTGGAGGTAGAGAGGAAAGAAAGAAATCAGGGCCCATACACAAAGCCATATATTCATATATGCAAACAGACAGCATGCTTCCAAACAAGTTCCCAACCAAGGGGGCTGGGTGAGGTCCTGAATCCCTCTCCCCAGTTCCAAATGACTCCATGGGCTGTTAAGTTCAGTCCGAGCACATGTCCCATGGTGTCGCACATACAAATAAATACAAATACATTAAAATGCTCAAATGGTGTCACTAACAGCCAGGTCTTAAGTAGAGCAGGGCTTCAGTGACACCCCAAAAGAGACAGAGGGTGGTCAGGTGCACTCCCAACCAAATTACCCAGTTCCAAAGTTTGTCAGCTCTTTCTCTTTTTCCCCCAGAATTCACTTCCCTTGCACAGGCAATGCATTGAAGGCAGCAAATGTTGTGCTGGGAGTGGGGAGCAAAAGGGAAATTTCCCCCAAAAGAAAGCATGTTTTGCAGCTGCTGGGAAGCTCCCTAATGCTCTCATCATGGGATCTGATAGCCATGAGCAGCTGGCACTCACAGGTGACCCCATGTCTCACCCGATAGCGAAACCGGGTGGTCAGGCACAGGCCTACCTGGAGCACAGAGCATGTCCCTGTATCGGCCACCAAAAATTGTAACCAAAAAGTGGGTTAGTCGCTTGCTGCATGTAGAGTCCAATTAACAAGAGTGAGTCCTAGTACTTTCCAGAAAAGTGAATTTATTTCCAAAGCTAGCTTGGGGGAGTGCACAAAGCGTCCAGCTTTAAATGTACTGCTTCACCTTTGGAGCAAAAAGTGGGCATTTATATAACGTAGGGGAGGAAATGAGCAAGGGCTTGCAAGGCTCTTCTGCTAGCCTTTTCTGTACCTTATCTAATGGGCAGCTGAGTTGCCACCTTCCTGGGCAGAAGTAAGTTGTAAAAGTGGCTAAGTGGGCATGCTTTGGGCATGTCCTCCTGAGGCAACACCCTGGAGATGGGAGTTCCCTCTTGGAGCACACAGATGAACTTGCCCTGTAGGAAATGTCTGGAGAGGGGGAGGTGAGAGGTTATTTTGCACTTGAAAAAGGGCTAAATGGGAAGTAGGAGGAAAGGGGAAAGGAGAAAAGAGAAGAGAGAAAAAAACTGTTGCTTAGAAAAACAGGAGTACTCAGTTACAGTTGTGAAACTGCCTTTACAAAAACTATATCAGTGAGAAAATTATGACAGTGAAAGAGATCTGATCTAGCCCACCACCCATCTTGCCTTTTCCTTAGTTATTCCTGGGCCTTGGGGCTGAACTAACTTGGGAAGACATTTAGGTTATAGTTTAAATGATAATAGCTCTTCCTCAAAACTCAATCATTGTAAAGCTAATGGAAGGCCATCAGACTAGGGGTTGGAGAGGAACCTGATTCTGCTAAGGTTTGGACATACATTGCCAGCCATTCCTGCAGATAACACCACTACTGTAGATTGACCTTTTGAGATATCTTTTCAGGTTTTTTGCATGTCTGACACCCATGGCTCAACCTAGACCCACCAATCCCATTCCTGTGGTTCCACCCTGAGGCAATTCAGCATGCAGGAGGACAGCTTTCACCTCCTATGATTTCATCTCTGCCCCAACCAATTAGCAGCAAGCCTAGCCACCCCCACTGCTTCCCCCAAACTGCCTTTGAAAAACCCCCAACCTACAAACTTTGGAGGAGATTGATTTGAGTACTATAATAACTCTGTCTATCATATGGCGTGGCCCACCTTTTGACTATTAAACTCTTTCTTTTTTTTTTGTGACGGAGTTTTGCCCTGTCGCCCAGGCTGGAGTGCAATGGCGCAATCTCAGCTCACTGCAACCTCTGCCTCCTGGGTTGAAGCGATTCGCCTGCCTCAGCCTCCCGAGTAGCTGGGACTACAGGCGCATGCCACCATGCCCAGCTAATTTTTGCATTTTTAGTTGAGACGGGGCTTCACCATGTTGGCCAGGATGGTCTCGATCTTCTGACCTCGTGATCTGCCCGCCTCGGCCTCCCAAAGTGCTGGGATTATAGGTGTGAGTCACCACGCCCAGCCTAAATTCTTTCTTTACTGCAATACTGTGGTCTTTCTTTGTGCAGTGGGCAGGAAGAACCCCTCAGGTGGCTACAGTTGCACAACAATGTGAATATACTTAACACTACTGAACTATAAACCTAGAAATGGTTAAGATGGTAAATTTTATGTTATGCATTTTTTACAATAAAAAATGGGATGTTACAATAAAAAGTGGGATGCAACACATGCACACCTTTGGGTGGTCCCCAGGCGTGCATACATTGTGACTGTACATGCTAGTATATATGTTACATGTCTTACATCTCCACCCAGGGGTGTGTATGTATGTGTATATATATATATATATATATAACTATTAAAATGAGCAAAACGTTACCTTTAGGGCAAGCCAAGTTGAAGTGCACGTGCTTACTGCTGGCGAAAGTCCCTACTGAAGTTATGTCCTGCCAGGGCCAGATAAGCCTAACTGCAAGTCCAGATACGGCCATTGTTTTTTTCTGATTGCTAGTGGGATAAGGTTTCCAGGGCTTCCTTACTTTGAGGCTGCCTTTCCTGCTCATGTCTGTCTGTCTGTACTGTCTGCCTGTCTATCTATTCTAACGTCTGTCTGTCTGTCTATCTATCTATCTATCTATCTACTCTAACATCTGGAGGTTTTTTTTCTGTCTTGTAGATGGAAAGATCTTAAATAAAATTTTAGCAGTTTGAATCCAGCAAGTATGAAAAGAAAAATTTACCCCATGACCAAACTGGATTTTCCAGTAAGGCTGTTGATGGTGATTGTGAGTCCTCAGTTCTTGTCTTCTTGGTTTAAAGAATTTAAGCAAGAGACACACAGCAAGGGAGATACAGCCATAAAGCAGTTTATTGCAAAAGTGAAAGAGAACTCTGAAAGCTGAGTCAGAGTGGGCTGCTCAAGAGTGAGACAGCCCTGTCTGACACTAGGGAAGCTCCCTTTATGGGAGTTTTACAAGATTATTCATAAGAGGGTGGGAAAGGGCATTGCTAGTAAGTATGTTATGGGTGGTCCTCTAGGTGCACATGTTCAGTAGCTGTACATGCTTGTTCATACACCACATCTCATTAGCATCTTAAATCTCCACCCAGTAGTGTGTTTTTCACTAGTATAATGAGCAAAAAGTCAGTCCAAGGACAAGTAAAATTAAAGTGCATGCTTTCTACAGGCTGAAGTCCTGACTGAAGTTAGTTCTTGCCTAAGCCAGAGGAGCATGACCACAAAACAAGCATTGTGTTAACACATCCTGATAGACATGGCTACTTTCTTGACTACGTCTCCTACTTCAAGGCAAAGATGATTAATGTTAGTACATCTATCCATTTATTTCACTACACCAAGAAATAAAGGAGAAAATGACAAAATCACATCAATGGATACTAAAAAAGCATTTGATACAATTTGGCAGTATTCTCAAACTAAAACCAGACTAAAATGGGAACATGAAAATTCAGAAAAGATTACAGACTGAAAATCACCTGGAAGCCTATTACTAAAAGGTAAAATGCTGAAGTTGCTACCAATAAAACTAGTAACAACATACAGTTGTTCCTATCACAGCAGTGTTTTGAAAAAAGCTCTAGCTAATGCAATGAAATATGAAGATAAAATAAACTGATTATATATTAAGAAAAGAGAGAGAATCATTTTTATTTGCGGATGATATCATTGGAAGGGTGTTCATGCTATACAGTAAAAGAAGTTGTGGCTTCCCACCTCACAGAGCAGAACAGTGGTGCTTCCCTGGGAAGAAATGGCCTACCCTGCTGTTAGAGTAGGTAGATAGGCAGATATGAGCAGAAGAGGATAGGGCCCCAAAGAATGTCAAGTGACTCTCAGTTGACTGTCAGGTGGTTGTCAGGTGGCTGATGACAGGGAGGGGAAAATTTCCTAACAAACAAGAGACATCTTGAGCTTATGGGCAACAATTTCCCAATAAGAACTTAAAATGGCCAAGCTTGATCTTCCTCTGGGAACATGTCCAGGCATGCACAGTAAGGGGCAAAATGGTGGAGTCTGACCTGTATATGATCTTCCTCCAGGGGCACTAGACCAGTAAGTGAAAATTGCCCTAAGACAGCATGCACATAACTTCAATCATCAAATGGCTCATGCCGTCCCTCCCAGATACTGGCAAGTCACTGTGCCTGTGGTGATTAGCCAACGGCCTGTCCAAGGGGAAGGACGAGACTGGGAAGAATCAGGAAATGGTAACTCTATATTATAATTATTACATAAGAGCCCTGAGCCAACAATCAGGTGGGGCATTCCATCTTTTGAGTTGCCTGCTTGGTTCCTTTCAAGTGTACTTTGCTTCAATAAACTCTCATTTCTGCCTTAAAGCTACTTCTGTCTCTCGGCTGAATTCTTTCTCTCAAGAAGACAAGAATTGAGGACTGTAGACCCGGCCCAGACTCACTGCCAGTAACACTTCTTTGGGTAGACTTCCTGGTGGACAGATTCATCCTCTCCTGGGTGATACTACTGGATGTGAAAGGATGCAGTGGGAGTGGTACAGTCCCCATCTAGGAGATACCATGAGGAGAGAGGGGAGATAAATCAGAGTGGTACTGTCCAGTCCCGCTGTGTTGGTAATGGGAGGAGAGGGATGGGGTTGAAGTGAGAACCTAAACATCCTCATAATCTCCATCAGCACCCCCGCAAGCCATCTTAACTGAAATAATAATAGGTATCAATTAAATAAGTCTCAAGTTGATATGGCTACTAGTTGTTTTCTTTAATATGAGTCAATGAAAACATCTTTTAGAAAATTTTGTTGTTATAATTCTTATGGAAGCATAGTGTTAAGACACATTTCTGACCCTGCCCCAAAACCAGTTTGCTTCCTCTTAGCACCTCAAATAGAAAATTATGGAGATGCCAGTGCCTCTCTGAGAGATATCAGAGGGGCAGAGGTAAGAAGAATCCATATATCCCCTCAGTGGATGAACTGCTACACATTCTGCAACACCCAGTTCAAGTACCTCCTATGAGAAGCCCTCCCTGACTATGGTAGGAGACTCTACACTAGCTGAAGGACCCTTTGACCCAGCAAGTAGGGAAGACTTTTTTAAAGGGCCTGTTCCTAAGCTCTGGTGTCCTCTATCTTTGTGCCCTCAGATCAGTCACACCCTTTTTGGAGCCCAGTTCAACATTCTGGACATTAGAGGGTTAGAGTCTAATTATCACATAGTTCTCTGTCTTTCCTACAGCCCTGGACTGGATAATTTTTTGTTTGGTGAATGATATGGTTTGACTGTGTCCCCACCCAAATCTCATCTTGAATTGTAGCTCCTATAATTCCCATGTGCTGTGGGAAGGACCTGGTGGGAGATAATTGAATCACAGGGGCAGTTTCCCCTATATGGTTCTCATGGTAGTGAATAAGTCTCATGAGAGCTGATGATTTTATAAGGGGTTTCCCCTTTTGCTTGTCTCTCATTCTCTCTCGTCTGCCACCATGTAAGATGTGTCTTTTGCATTCTGCCTTCCACCATGATTCTGAGGCCTCCCCAGCCCCATGGAACTGTGAGTCCATGAAACCTCTTTTTCTTTATAAGTTACCCAGTCTCAGGTATGTCTTTATCAGCAGCATGAAAACAGACTAATATAGTTAACAAATAAAAGAAGAAACTGAATCAGTGGAAGCTTGCTAGCACACGTATACATATCTAAAAATGTTTCAGGCACAGGAGAGAAAGAGGAGAAAAAGAAAAGGAAAGTGACCTAGTGTTATGTTAAAGGTTTATACTGAAGTGTATGGATGAAATGACATGAAATCTGGTATTGGCTTTAAAATACTCAACCAATGGGGCTGTTTAACTAGGGGTGGAGAAGTGATGAAATAAAATAGAATGTTGATAACTGTTGCAGCTGAGTTTCGGGTTCATAGGAAGTCACTATTCTATTTGCTCTACTTTGGTGTATATATACATAAAGTTTATAGTGAAAAGGTTTTAAATGAAGAAAAGGATGGAAATATTCACAAGTAACAATATTAACATTAGACAAAATAGATTTCGAAGTATAGAATTTTAAAAGGGATAAACACAGGGAGTTCTTAATTTAAAACCATGCAAGCCACCAAGAAGATGCACCAATCGTGAGCATTTATATGTGTATGTATATGTGTGTGTGTGTGTGTGTGTACTTTTGAAATACATAAAACAAAAACTGACACAATGGGGAAAATTTTACGAGTATTCAGTTACAATGGACGAATAATATATCTCAGACTCTTGTCAGAAACTGAAAGATCAAATAGATGAAATATATAAGATACAAAGACTGGAATAATACAATCAATAAACTTGGTATTTGATATAGCTATATTCAATCTTTATTTTGTACTCAAAAGAATGCACATGTTTGAAACATGAATGAGACACTCTTAAAAATCCTTGCACTAGACTACAAAATAATAAATCTTTAAAATGATATCACAAGGCAATATTCATAACCCACAATGAAATAAAAATGGAGATAAAAGCAAAGAGACGATAAATATTTCAAATACCTGGACATTAAAAACACTCACATACAATTAATACTTGGGTTAAGGAGGAAATTAAAATGGATTACCAACTACCTACTATTATGAGAGCACTACATATAACATCTCTGGGCTGGGAAGATTAACATACTTAAGATTATATCATAAAATGCATTTATTAGTAAACAAGAAATTCTGAAGATGAATTATCTAAACTTTCAGTACACACTGTAGGAAAGGAAAATGAAATATCCACAAAGGAGGTAAATAAATGTTAAAAACAGAAATTAATAAAATAATGAGCAGAACATTACTAATCAAGGAATTGCCTATTGAGAACATACTGAAATACTCTCTTATATCCATTCATTGGGTAAAAATAAAGCAGTTGGGCAAAATTAAATGTTGGTGAGGATCTCTTATACACTTTTGGTGGGAATATAAATTAGGGAAACTACTTTGGAAAGAAGTTTAGCATTTCCTTCTATAACTGGACATTCATATACCTCATCACACAGCAAGTCCACTCCCAAGAATAGTCCCAAGAGAAGCTCTTGCCCAGGTGCCCCACAAAATATGTAAAAGGACATTCATGAAAGCCTATTAAGGACATAAAAACCTGGACACAAACCAGATGCTCACCAAAGGAGTAAAAATTAACAAACTACAGTAATAGTTAACATGAAGGGATGCTAAGTGAAAAAGTGTAAATTGCCAAAAGATTATATAAAGTATGATATATTCATTACAATATTTTATTATGAACATTTTGGGACATAAAGAAAAGTTAAAAGAATTTAAAAGTGAGTATGCACAAAACCACAACCTAAAAATCCAGAACCAATATTTCAGTATATTTGCTTTATCTCATATCTATTCATAGACATATCTTTCTTTTCATTCGTCAACCCATCTTCTTTTTTTGATGCATTTCAAATTATGTTACAGTCAGCAGCACACAACACCCCTAAAATTTCAACATGCATATCATAAACTAGAGTTTAGTATTTGTTTATATTCTAAGGCAAAATTTACATACAGTAAAACACACAACTCCTATGTGCACTATTTGATGAGATTTAACAAGTGAACACAAACTTCTGGT
Organism: Macaca nemestrina; assembly: GCF_043159975.1. Classification (NCBI taxonomy): domain Eukaryota; kingdom Metazoa; phylum Chordata; class Mammalia; order Primates; family Cercopithecidae; genus Macaca; species Macaca nemestrina. The sequence goes on along the minus strand of NC_092145.1, from coordinate 112,630,998 downwards.
TTCAGCTCTGACATGTTAAGAGCTTGGAAGTAATCACTCCCATCCTTGCAACAATAATAAAGGCTGAACAAACTGAAACTCAGTGACTTTTCATAGGCCCTCAGAGAGTTTAGGTCACAAGGCAAACTGCCACCCCCAAATCTGGAGAGACAGACAAATACAGAGAATCACAGCTGAGGTCAGTTTACTTTACCTGGAGCAGAAGCTGCTGGATCCCTAAGCAGATAGGAACACTTCACTGGTGATTTTGACAAATTGCTGGAGGCTGAGTATGAATTAGCTTGAGAATGAGAAATCTCTTACAGAGGTCTCACGCTTTCCTGGGTTTTACCTCCAGGAAGCCAAAAAGGTCCTCAGGTGACGATCTAAAGACAATCCCCTCAGGTTTCTGCCAAGAGGAGGGTAGGAGGGTAAGAGGGTTCAAGTTGCCATTTTGAAACACACTCAGAGCTTTCTCTCTAACAAAGGACTGCTCTCTAGGGGAATAAATTTTTCCAGTAACTTGTCTAACTGGGTGAAGGGCACCCAGTCAAAAACGTCCTGTATAATCTAAGGGGAGAAAAAAAGGCTAAGAAATACTTCTGAAGGTCACAGCCCAGGGACTAAGGCCCACAAAAAGAGTGAGATTTAATCATAAGATAATGGAACTTTCCTCTTTTTCACTCCTTACTACTGCAGTATAATAACAGAGAATTAAAACTGAAAGAGCTGCAAGACACAGACCCTATTTAATGAAGGAATTCTTAGGGAAACTCACACACATCAGGGGAGGGAAGAAATAAGAAAGCTGGAGAAACCTGAAGCCTCTGGCATCTAGAACTACAGCAAACATTAAACACAGACCAGCTCTTAGATTAACATAAAACCTCATATTAAACATCTGTATTTGTTAGATACCTAATACATTATGTCCGGCATTCAACAAAAAATGATAAAACCATGCTAAAAGGCAAGAAAAAATATAGTCTGAAGAGGCAAAGCAAGCATCAGAACCAGACTCGGATATGACACAGATTTTGAAATTATCATGTAGGGCATTTAAGAGAACTATGATTAATATGTTAGAGGCTCTAATGTAAAATGTGGACAACATGTGAAAACAAATGGGTAATTTAAGAAGAGAGATAGGAACTCTAAGAAAATCAAGAGGAAATGCTAGAAATAAAAAAAACACTATAACAGAAATGAAAGAATGGCTTTCGTGGGCTCATAAGTAGCCTGGACACAGCAGAGGAAAGAATCAGTGAGCTTGAACAAAGGTCAATAGAAATGTCTTAGACTGAAAAGCAAGGATAAGAAAAAATGATAAAAAAGCACAACAGAATATCCAAGAACTGTGGGATAATTACAAGGAGTGTAAAATATGCACAATTGGAAAGCAAAAAAAGGAGAAAGGAGCAGAAGAGAAATATTTGAATAACTAATGGCAAGAATTCTACAAAATTAATGGCAGGCACTAAACTGCAGATCCAGTAAGCAGGATGTCTTAGTCCATTTAGTGTTGTTATAAAGGAATACCTGAGGCTGGGTTATTTATAAAGAAAAAAAGATTTATTTGGCTCATGACTCGGATGATTGGAAAGTTCAAGATTGGGCATCTACAGCTGGTGAGGGTCTCAGGGTGCCTCTACTCATATTGGGAAGCTGGCATGTGCAGAAATCACATGGTGAGAGAAGAAGCAAGGGAGAGTGGGTAGGTGCCAGACTCTTTTTAACAACCAGCTCTTCTGGAAACTAATAGAGTGAGAATTCACTGACCGCTGAGAGAGAGCATTAATCTATTCACGAGGGATCCACCTCCATGACCCAAACACCTCCCGTAAGGCCCCTCCCCCAACACTGGGGATCAAATTTCAACATCAGGTTTGGAGGGAACAAACATTCAAACCATAGCACGGGATAAATACCAAAACAATCTACACTAGTCATATGATAGTCACACTGAAGAAAACCAACAACAGAAAATATTGAAATAATCCAGAGGAGGGGGAATCTTACCACTAGAAGAACAAGATTAAGAATTACATTGGAGTACCTGTTGGAAACCATGAAAACAGTAAGAGAGTGGAAAGGCACATTTAAAGTGTCAAAATAAAAAATCCAACAACCTAAATTCTAGATCCAGTGAAATTATCCTTTGAAAATGAAGGAGAAATAAAGACTTTCTCAGATAAATAAACACTGAAGAAATTCATTGCCAGTAGATCTGCCTTGCAAGAAATGTTGAAAGGGGTTCCTCAGAAAGAAGGAAAATAATATAGGTCAGAAACTCAGATCTACTAGGAAGAGTGTCAGAGGAAGAATAAAGTTAAAATAAAGTATTTTATTTTTCTTATTCTTCATTGATCTAATAGACAACTGTTCAAAGTAATGTATTATATGATTATAGCATATTTATAAGTGAAATAAATGACAGCAATGTTATAAAGGATGAGAGGAAGGAATTGGGAATACTCAGCTATAAAATACCTGTACTACCCATGAAGCAGTACAGTGTTAGTTGAAAGTGGACTTAGATTAGTTGTAAATGTATATTGAAAAGTCTACGGCAACTGCTAAAAAATTTTTTTTTAAAGTGTGATTGACAGAGGAGAGAGGAGAGATGATGGAATCATATAAAATGATTAATTAAAACCAAAGAAGGCAGAAAAAAGGGGAAGATAAAAAAGGAAAAAGTGTAAGTACAATAAATAGAAAACAGTTTAAAAGATGGTAGATAATTAAACTACATCAATCATCACCTTAAATGTTGTATTAGTCTGTTTTCACACTGCTATAAAGAACTGCCCAACACTGTGTAATTTATAAAGGAAAGAGGTTTAATTGATTCACAGTTCAGCATGGTTGGGGAGGCCTCAGGAAACTTACAATTATGGCAGAAGGTGAAGCGGGAGCAAGGCACCTTCTTTGCAAGGTGCCAGGAAGGAGAATGAACACAGGAGGAACTACCACACACTTATAAAACCATCAGATCTTGTGAGAACTCACTATCACCAGAACAGCATGGGGGGAACCATCCCCATGATTCAATTGCCTCCACCTGGTCTCTCCCTTGACATGTGAGGATTATGGGGACTACAATTCAAGATGAGATTTTGGGTGGGGGACACAGCCAAACCATATCAAATGTGCATCATATAAATACACCAATTAAAAAACAGGGAGTGTCAGAGTGTATAAAAAACCAAGACCCAACTATATGCCAATCTATAAGAAGCCCACTTTACATATAAGTATACAGATAGTTTAAAAGTAAGGCGATAAAGAAAGGTATATCATGCTAACACTAAGTTTAGAGCATTCTAATTTAGGAACATTAAACAAAAACATTCCTAAATGAAATATTAGCAAATAGATTCCAATAGTACATTAAAATAATAATAATATATCTGTACATCTATTATGTATCAATAATTTTTTTAAAGAATAATACATCATAGCTAAGTAGGACTATATTAGGATTAAAGGGGAGTTTTAAAATTTGGCAGTATATTAATGTCATATTAACTGAATTAAACATAGGCAAAATTCATTGAGAGAAAAACCAATACACAGGAATTTAATAACATGAAAGCATGCTCAACCATCCTCATACTAAGACAAAAGTAAATTAAAACTACACTTGAGATGTCATTTCCCACCTCCCAGACTGGCAAAATCTAAAAGCTTAACAACCCATTCTTTTGGTGAAATTATTAGAAAACTAATACTCTCATCTATTGCTGGGATAAGTCACAACAATACAATCCTATGGAGATGAATGTGGCAATATTCAATAGTTCAGGTGTTTCTCAGTAGAGCTCAAATAAATCAATGAAATCAAGTCATCAGCATGATTCCAGTCACTAGAATCAAGAAGCATGAAGATATTAGATTAGAAGTAAGAAAAAAATGTGCTTTCAGAGCCAAGACAAAGATCTGAGGACCAGTATATCTGACATACTGCAATTGGGGAAGAAAACTGGAATTGATGAGTATAGATTATGTGTCCAGGAGTTCTAGTAGAATATTATAGCAGTACTTATTTATGCAGCCAACAGACACATGAAAAAAAATGCTTATCATCACTAGCCATCAAGAGAAATGCAAATCAAAACCACAATGAGATACCATCTCACACCAGTTAGAATGGCGATCATTAAAAAGTCAGGAAACAACAGGTGCTAGAGAGGATGTGGAGAAATAGGAACACTTTTACACTGTTGGTGGGATTGTAAACTAGTTCAACCATTGTGGAAGACAGTGTGGTGATTCCTCAAGGATCTAGAACTAGAAATACCATTTGACCAAGCCATCCCATTACTGGGTATATACCCAAAGGATTATAAATCATACTGCTATAAAGACACATGCACACGTATGTTTACTGCGGCACTATTCACAATAGCAAAGACTTGGAACCAACTCAAATGTCCATCAATGATAGACTGGATTAAGAAAATGTGGCACATATACACCATGGAATACTATGCAGCCATAAAAAAGGATGAGTTCATGTCCTTTGTAGGGACATGGATGCAGCTGGAAACCATCATTCTCAGCAAAGTACTGCAAGAACAGAAAACCAAATACCACACGTTCTCACTCATAGGTGGGAATTGAACAATGAGATCACTTGGACACAGGAAGGGGAACATCACACACTGGGGCCTGTTGTGAGGTGGGGGGAGAGGGGAGGGATAGCATTAGGAGATATACCTAATGTAAATGATGAGTTAATGTGTGCAGCACACCAACATGGCACACGTATACATATGTAACAAACCTGCACATTGTGCACATGTACCCTAGAACATAAAGTGTATGTGTATGTGTATATATATATATATATAAAAAGATTAAAGCACACACACTAAAAAAAAAAAAAAAGAAAAAGAAAAAAGATAAGTAGGCTGGGTAAATTCTTACAGCTTAGTCATTTTTAAGCTACTTATGAATATTTGGTTAGAGTCACTGTGTTTTGGCTATTCATATTTGAATGCATGAAGAAATGTTAATTCTGTGTTAAAACTGAAAATTAAAATTTATTCAAAAAAAGAATATTTTAGCAAGCATTTATCATTTATTCATTGCACTGATATTTCTTAAGCACTAATTGTGTGTTATGCAATGTATCTGCAAACAGAAAAGCAGTAAATCTGATGCTGGGACATGACTATAATTATTCTCAAAAAAATCCCCTACATGGACAGGTAGGGAAAACTCTTTAACAAAAAATGCCAGCTAATACGGAAAAATAATAGAATTAGAGAAGCACATTTTGCCACCCTAAAGTTAATAATTATTTTAGGCAAAGATCATCAATGGACCCAAATTAAGGCTGTTGAGGTAGAAATAATTTGGAAAAGGTTTACTGGAAGCCAAATGTGAGAATCAACCCAGGAAGACACACCAACAGAGTTGATCATGTTCAAGTTTGCTATAGGCTGAAAAGCTTTTATGGGAAAATTTAGAAGAAGGGAGAAGGACTCTTCATGTCAGAGTTGTCCTTTTTATTGGAGGGTATAATATAGAGGTTATAATCATTAACTATAGATTAAAACACATAGGCTAAAATGTTCTACATGTAAGACAAGCAGTAAAACTTTATGACTTAGCAAAAAATTTGTAAAACATGATGATTAAGACACAAATTAGTGTCCTTTTTAGTGTCAGTAGGTTATGTATTAATCAGTTTGTCAATAGCTTGAGGAACTCATACGATTTTTTACTCCAGGGACAGGAAGTAAGCCATGAATTCTAAGACTTCCCCAGGTGGGTTAATTTGGAAGCCTGCTAAATGTGACCTGTTGGTTATAAGTGCTAAAACCATTTTTGTGAATGCTTCTTGGGGAATAGATTATTCACAGGGTTCCCAAAGAATGACCCTACAGCTAAATACAAAGGGCAGAGGTGGCTTTTTTTTACAATGGAGAGATTTGGTGGACCATCCCTTAACCAAGAAGTCAAACTTAGTATAATATTACCAACAGAGTGAACTGACACATGCCTCTAGATATGACTTACCAAGAGGGACACAGCACCCATGTAGTTTTCTTTTCCAAGTCATTTGGCCTGAATCTAAGAAAACAGTTAGAAATGCAGAACCATCTGTAACTGTAACCATCTGTAACAATTGACATCAGCCCTTCAAAAATATTAACAACGTGACAGACAAAAAAGGCTGGGAAACTATTATAGGTTAAGACTAAAGAAGAGATTAGAGACTAAGGAGATATGACAACCAAATGCAATGCATGAACCCTGTTTGGATACAGGATTTTTTTTTTTAAGTTGTAAAAACAAAATTGGAGCTAACTAGAAAGAAATGGAATTTGGACTGTATAATATTTCTGTATCATTGTTAAATTTCTTAGGTGTGATGAGATTTTTTTGCGGGGGAGGTGTCATGGAACTGTTCTGTATGCAGGTGGTGGCGATGGTTACACAAATCTACACATGAATTAAAATTTATGGGCTGGGTGTGGTGGCTCATGCCTGTAATCCCAGAACTTTGGGAGGCCAAGGCAGGAGGATTGCTCGAGGCCAGGGGTTTGAGGCTGCAGTGAGCCATGATCGTGCTACTGAACTTTAGCTTGGGCAAGAGAGCAAGACCTCCACTCAAAAATAAATTAATTAGGCTGGGCATGGTGGTTTATGCCTGTAATCCCAGTACTTTGGGAGGCTGAGGCAGGAGGATCACTTGAGGCTAGGAGTTAATGACCAGCCTGGCCAACATGGTGAAACTCCATCTCTACTAAAAAAATACAAAAGTTAGCTGGGCATGGTGGTGGGCACCTATAATCCCAGGTACTCAGGTGGCTGAGGCAGGAGAATGGCTTGAACCTGGGAGGTGGACGTTGCAGTGAGCTGAGATCAGGCCACTGTACTCTAGCTTGGGTGGCAGAGCCAGACTCCATCTCAAAAATAAATAAATAAGGTAATTAATTAATTAAAATGTACACCAAAAAGTCAATTTTACTGTATGATAATTAAAAAATAAAAATGTAAATAGTTTTAAAAAGCCTCTCAAATTTCTTAGGGGTGAGAATGGGCTTGTGGCTATGAAAGAAAATGTCGTTATTCTTAGGAGAGTGGAAATATACACAGATGGAGCCAAATGAGAAAAAGCAGAGACTTTTCAGAGCTTACTATAGTAAGGTATTGAGCCATTATCACTTGGCGTTTGTCAAAGGCTCAAAGGCAGGCAGGAGAATGAGAAAGCTTAATACATAGTAGAAAAAGGGGAAGGCTTCAGGTGTGTCCTGTAGAAAAAGGGGAAGGCTTCAGGTGTGTCCTGATTGGAGGGTGTTGGAGTGCACAAGCTGGAGGTGGACTGACTGAAGTGGGGCATCCTATGCGATTGATTTGGGAGGTAGATTCGGCTTTTTCTGGTTGGTCCTGAGTTGGAAATTGGGTTAAAAAAAATGAGAAGCTGGATGTCATCAACCAAATCCTGACCATCGGGGCTGACTGCTACTGAGGTTGTGGTTTGGCTTCCCAGGCTTATTGCTGTAGAGGTTGTAGGTCAGGATTCTATTGTTATATACGGTCTGGTCATTGCCTGTTTGTATATTCATTCCCTCAGGAGATACATGCTGAGGATATATCCTTGAAGGAGCATGATGTCTGCAGCTTACTGTACAAAGGTATTGTAAAACAAACACGGGGGAGTCCTCAGTTTCTCTGTTGCCTTCTACCTTGCACCTTCATCCTTTTTTGCTATCTCTCCCCTGCCCCCATGAGCTCTGACTAGCAGATAAGCCACAATGTTTACAAAAATAATACTCTGAAAATACTGTTCTGAAGGGTTCTGACTGAGCAAGGGGCACAAAAACAGGAACGACCCTGCCACCAACTACGAGTTTCACTTAAAGTCAAAAACTGCTACCCAGGCCAGGCATGGTAGCTCACAATTATAATCCTAGCACTTTGGGAGGCTGAGGCAGGAGGATCGCTTGAGGACAGGAGTTTGATACCAGCCTGGGCAACATAGCGAGACCCCCGTCTCTCTCTAGCATGTGTGTGTGTGTGTGTGTGTGTGTGTGTACACATTCTTCAAAAGCAAGAACGCATACTCCACTTTCCCTCATAAAAACCCTGACCCTGCTTCAATCAGGACATTACCTGATGCACCTCAGCTGAATAAAGCCTTTAAGCTCTATAGCAGTCACTTCAATCATTTTCTTTTGACTCTGTTTTTAAATGATGGGGCCTGTATATATGCATACAGAAATATAAGGCAAATATGACATAGATGAACAGTTGTTACTCCTAGGTGGAGGGTATTTGAATATTCATAGTGCAATTCTTTCAACTTTTGTGTAGGTGTGAAAATTTTCCAATAAAAAGCTGGGTGTAAAATAAATAAGGTATTATTGCTTGCTATCTACTGAAGTATGTAAATGGTTGTGGCTATTGGTCCTGAGGTCACTGCTCAGCCATTGAACCTGATACTTTTCACAAAGTTGTCTTTGACTTCTGTCTGTGGAAGACTTTGTAAAATGTTTTCCCCTACTAAAGGGAGGCACATAAGACAAGAGTGACCAGGAGACCTTGCCTGTGGATTAATTCTTGCATCCGCTCTAGGACACAGGTGCTCATCATTATGTCCTTAGCTGCAGATATAAAAATACTCAGATTTTGCATTCTTTTTGGTTTTCAACTGGGTACCCACATAAATGTAAAGAATGCCGACTGACCTCTCTATTTAAAGTGGCAGTTCTGTAAATCAGTATATGGAAGAAATATCTGCACTCTTATGTTTGTTGCAGCACTGTTTACAATAGCTAAGATTTGGAACCCACCTAAAGGTCCATCAGCAGATGAATGGATAAAGAAAACATGGTACTTATACATAATGGAGTACTATTTAGCCATAAAAGGAATGAGATCCAGTCTTTGCAACAACATGGATGGAACTGGAGATCATTATGTTAAGTGAAATAAGCAAGGCACAGAAAGACAAACATCGCATGTTCTCACTTATTTGTGGGAGCTATAAATCAAAACAATTACACTTACGGAGATAGAGAGTAGAAGGATGGTTACCAGAGGCTGGGAAGGATAATGGGGGGCTGGTGGGGAGGTGGGGATGGTTAGCAGGTACAAGATATATAGTTAGAAAAAACGAATAAGATCTACTATTTGATAGCACAATAGGGTGACTATCGTCAATAATCACTTAATCGTACATTTTAAAATAAAAGAGTGTAATTGGGCCGGGCGCAGTGGCTCACGCCTGTAATCCCAGCACTTTGGGAGGCCGAGGCGGGCGGATCACGAGTTCAGGAGATTGAGACCATCCTGGCTAACACGGTGAAACCCCGTTTCTACTAAAAATACAAAAAAAACAAAATTAGCTGGGCGTGGTGGCGGGCACCTGTAGTCCCAGCTACTAGGGAGGCTGAGGCAGGAGAATGGTGTGAACCTGGGAGGTGGAGCTTGCAGTGAGCCGAGATCGTGCCACTGCATTCCAGCCTGGGCGACAGAGTGAGCCTCCATCTCAAAAAAAAAAAAAGAGTGTAATTGGATTGTTTGTAACTCAAAGGATAAATGCTTCCTGGGATGGATATCCCATTCCCCATGATGTGCTTATTTCACATTGCATGTCTGTATCAAAATATCTTGTGTGCCCTATAAATATATACACCTACTATGTACCCACAAAAATTTAAAACATAATTTTTTTTTGAGATGGAGTCTTGCTCTGTCACCCAGGTTGGAGTGCAGTGTCAGAATCTTGACTCACTGCAACCTCCACCTCCAGGGTTCAAGCAATTATCTGCCTTAGCTTCCCGAGTAGCTGGGATTACAGGTGCCTGCCACCATACCTGGTTAATTTTTGTATTTTTAGTAGAGACGGGGTTTCACCATCTTGGCCAGGCTGGTCTTGAACTCCTGACCTCATGATCCACCCGCCTTGGCCTCCCAAAGTGCTGGGATTACAGGTGTGAGCCACTGCGCCCAGCCAATTTTTTTTTTTTAAATAAAAACTAAAAACATAAAGTAGCAGTTCTCCCAGCATCTCCAACTCATATCACTCCCCTATAACATCCCCTCTTTAGCAGTTATCACCTTTGTAATTTGCTCTTTTAAAATGCTTATTGCCTCTATTCCCTGCTAGGATGTTAACTCCATGAAGTTAGGGATTTGGGGACTGTTTTGTTGCACCAAACATCAAGTACCAAGAACAGTGCCTGATGGTCAATTCATCAAGTATATATAAGTTCTCCATCTCTTTGTTATTTCATGCATTACTTATACCAAATTAATTTTATTATAGCAGTCATGCCATGAAGAGATGCCTGTAGAGTCTTTTGGGGAAATCATTAATATTTTAAGAAAATGACTCTGATGTGTGTATTTTGCTGCCCTCTACATTGTATAATAAAGATACTAGAAATAAAGCAGTTGATTACTCCATATATGTAAGAAGCAGAAATCACTGCGGTATATCAGCATGAACAAGTAAATGAACAAACAGTAAACAAATAAAATAATTTCTGATACAAAGGAAGGCTATGAAGAAAACTGAAGCCTGGTGAAGAGCTCGAGTGTTGGGATAGACCAGGGAAGAAGGACCTCTGAAGAAGAGACATTTGAGCAGGTAAGTGACTCGGTAGAGTGACCCATGGAGCCAGGGGCAGCAGTAAATGTCAAGGCCATGGAGCGCCTGCCTCCCTGTTCATCCCATCACTAGGTGGCATCTCTGGGCTGGAGCCAAATGTTTTCTTGCCCCATTAAAGGGAGAGATGCCACTTTTCTCCATACAGATTTTTTCTTTTTATCATTCAGATATTTATCTGTATTAGTCAGGGTTCTCTAGAGGGACAGAACTAGTAGGTGAGAGATATATATATATACATATATATGTGTGTATATATATATATGAGTTTATTAAGTAGTATTAACTCACACAATCGCAAGGTCCCACAATAGGCTGTCTGCAAGCTGAGGAGCAAGGAAGCCAGTCCGAGTCCCAAAGTTGAAGAACTTGGAGTCTGATGTTCGAGGGCAGGAAGCATCCAGCAGGGGAGAAAGATATAGACTAGGAAGCTAAACCAGTCTAGCCTCTTCACGTTTTTCTGCCTGCTTTATATCCTGGCTGCGCTGGCAGCTCATTAGATGGTGCCCACCCAGATTAAGGGTGGGTCGGCCTTCTCCAGCCCACTGACTCAAATGTTAATCTCCTTTTGCAACACCCTCACAGATACACCCAGGATCAATACTTTGCATCCTTCAATCCAATCAAGTTGACACTCAATATTAACTATCACATTATATAACATATTAGTTTTCCCAATTAATTTAAATATTTAGTTACTTTTAATTATCTAATTAGCTATGATCGTGCCACTGCATCCCAGCCTGAGCAACAGAGTGAGACTCAGTCTCTAAAATGAATGAGTGAATGAATGAATATATGCACCTACCACCCAAAAGAAAAGGTACAGACTTGATGATAACCTCTACCTATCCATGGAGTCCCCCAATTCGTTGCCTTGCCCCCACCCTCAACTGAGGTAAATATCATCCTGAATCCCAAGTTCATCGTTTTTAAATTTCTTTTTAATGTAATTTTATTGCAACTACACAAAATCCTAAATAGTTCATATCCTTTATATTAGTAGCTTTTTTTTTTTTTTTTTTTTTTTTTAAGAGACAGGGTCTTGCTCTGTCACCCAGGTTGGAGTGCAGTGGCACTATCATAGCTCACTGCAGCCTTGAACTCCTCAAGAGGCTCAAGGGATCCTCCCACCTCAGCCTCCTGAGTAGCTGTGATTACAGGCACACACCACCACACCTGGCTAATTTTTAAAATTTTTGTAGGGATGGGGATCTCACTTTATTGCCCATGCTGGTCTTGAACTCCTGGCTTCAAGAGATCATCCCACCTTGGCCTCCCAAAGTGCTGGGATTACAGGCATGAGCCACTGTGCCCAGCCTATATTAGTAGCTTTTAAGTTTATAAAAGTGTGTTAAGTTTTATATAATCTTTTGGGATTATAGTTCCTCCCCCTTAATATTCATTCATATTGTTGGGTGTTGTTCTAGTTCATTCATTATGACTCCTGTTGATGAGCATCATTTTTGTTTCCAGGTTTTCCTGTTGTGAACAGGATGCCATGCTGGTATGGTTTGAGTATTTGTCCCCTCCAAAACTCATGTTGAAATTTAATCCCCAAAGTAGCCGTATTGAGAGGTGGGGCCTTCAAGAGGTGACTGAGTGTTGAGGTCTCTGCCCTGCCCTTATGAATGGATTAATCCATTAATGAGTTAGTGGACTAATGGGTTATCATGGGAGTGGAACTAGTGACTTTATAAGAAAAGGAAGAGAGGCCGGATGCAGTGGCTCACACCTGTAATCCCAACACTTTGGGAGACTGAGGTGGGCAGAGCACAAGGTCAGGAGTTCAAGACCAGCCTGACCAACATGGTGAAACCCCGTCTCTACTAAAAATACAAAAATTAGCCGGGCATGGTGGCACATGCCTATAATCCCAAGTACTCAGGAGGCTCAGGCAGAAGAATCGCTTGAACCCGGGAGGCAGAGGTTGCAGCCAGCCAAGATCTCACCACTGGACTCCAGCCTGGGCGACAGAGAAAGAATCCGTCTCAAAAAAAAAAAATAACCAAAAAAGAAGAAGAGGAAGAGAGACCTTAGCTAGCATGCTCAGCCCCTTCCCTGTGCTACCTTGGGACTCTGCAGACTCCCTACCAGAAAGAAGGCCCTCACCAGTTACAGCCCTTCAATCTTGGACTTCTCAGCCTCCAGAACTGTAAGAAATAAATTCCTTTTCTTTAGAAATTACCCAGTTTCAGGTATTCTGTTGTAAGCAACAGAAAACAGACTGAGAAACATACATATCCTAGGTTTCTTGTGCAAGTGTTTCTCTTGGCTACATTCATGAGAGTGGACTTACTGGATTGTAAGGCATGTATATATTCACTGTAGGAGAAAATGCAAAAATATTTTCTAAAGTGGTTGCACTGATTTACATTCCTTCAACAGGGCAAAAAGATCCTGTTGGCCCACATACTCTCCAACTCTTGGTATTATCAGACTTTTACGTTTTTGCAATTTGAATGGGTATAAAATGTCATTTTATCAGATCTTGATTTGTATTTCCCTAATCACAAATAACTTTGAACATCTCTTTATATGTTTGCTGGTTCTATATTTCCTTCTTCTCTGAAGTGGTCTAACAGAACTTTTTTTTGGTACCATTATGACATCCAAGAACACTAACAGTGATTCTTGGCACTCTATTAGAAGTGCATGCATGCCAAATATGCTTCCACTGATTCCATTTCTTCTTTCATTTATTCATTCAACAAACATTTGCCCAGACCAGGGATGCAAGGGCAGAATGACAAGCTGGAATAATCAAAGTTCAACTACTATGGTTCGAATGTTTGTCTCCTCTGAAACTCATATTGAAATTGTCATTGTAACAGTATTAGGAGGTGGGGCCTTTAAAAAGTGAATAGGTCATGGAGGCTCCATTCTCATAAACTGATTAATGCTGTCACTGAGGGAGAGGGTTAGTCGCCTCAAGAGTGGGTTGTTATAAAGTGAGCCCAGTCCCTTGTGCTTTCTCTTTGTTCATACACTTGCTTGTCCTCTTGTCCTCTGCCATGGAATAATGTAGCAATAAGGCCCTCACCAGATGCTGGCACGACGTTGGACTTCCCAATCTCCAGAACTATGAGCCAAATAAGCTTCTTTTCTTTATAAATTACCCAATTCTGTTATAGTAGCAGAAAATGGACAAAGATACCAACTCTCTAAGAAAATAAAAATGAAATTGGACTATAAAAATCTGCCTTGCTATTCATCAGGATGGAAGAACAGACACATATAAAGCCAAATGCAAAATTCACAAGAAACATTTCTTTTAAGGACATGCTGCAGTTGTAATGCCATAAAGAACCCCTACTTTAAATGCCTATTGCTTTCTTAGTCAATGAGAAACTTTGTTCTCTACAATCATAGACTATCAGAAACTTTGCTGTTTGAAATGATATCAGTAAGAGTGAAACATCTGACTCATGGGAGATTCTAAGTCACTACCAGACAGAGAAGCAAGATTCAATTTTCAACCCAGGTGCAAAGCTTTAGGCAAGAGTTATCTGGGGACACAAAATTCTACATCTAAATTGTTCCCAAGGAAACAACACTCTGGGTTCACTTCACAGTTGAGACCTATCAATGACCCTTTATATACAGCCCTGCTTTGCTTTGAACCCACTAAAACACTGCTTTATTTAAATTTCATCTGAACTCCACTATTCCTCAAAATCCCATAAGAAATCTATCTTTTCCTTTGCTTACTGAGCTGCCCCTGGTGCCCCTGGTGTGCAGTCTCCCTTATTGATTGCTGGATCTGTCAGACTACAAATTAGTTTGAGACTAACTGGACTAGGACACCTCTAACCTTCAAGATTGTTAAACCGAGGACCAGAGGGGATAAGACTGGATTGAGAGCCCCCAGCAAGTCCACACTTCAGCCTACACCAGGTCCTCTCAAAATATTTTTTTCACCTGAGGATTCAGAAAGGCTTTCAGGAGGGCACACAGGCTTCTAGCTGTCAGGAGGATTCTCTGGAGGAGGAGATATTTGAACTTGGTTTTGAAGGATGAATAGGCATTCCTAGGTGAAGGGCTGCACGACTTCTTCCCCTTCTGCTCCAGTGACATCTCCCAGAGGGCAGTGGCATCTCCAGAATTTACACATTGGAGGTGGTATGGGGCAGCAAACTGGTTGAAGGGTATAAGCAGAGCCTTGTATTAAAGCTACATTTCAAAAGTAAGGGCACCATGACCGCATATATTTTACTTCATGAGGAAATAAAAAATATAAAGTTTCCTAAATATTTTTATTGACATATTGCATTGGACTAAGGGCACATTAAAAATTATTAGTATTGATACATAGTCCCTTTTTAGTTGGGGTAGATGGAGTGGGAGATAAGGTAGATTGCTGGAGCATTCAAACCCCGCATCCAAGCCCCACAGGCACAGCAGGAGGGGAACCCAGCACTCTGAGTTCTCCCCTTTTCCCACCTCATGGCATATCCTAGGAGGGCTTGCACAGCCCTGATTTCTCCTCCTCCTTCCCTTGTGGTATGTCCTAGGAAAAGCCTGTAACCAGCCTGACGTCTCCCCGCTTCTCATCCTGTGGTATCTGCCAGGAGATAGCCGCAGCCGCCCGATTCTTTCCAAGAGGCCCTTCAGTGTCTTGGAACGGTATGACACAGATTCGTAGACTACAGATCCAAAGACCCCTACTCCAGTTAGCCTGCCCAGAGAAACGTCCCCACCCCTGCTCCCCGCCACCAGCGGGACAGCTCCACCTGAGTTTAGAGCAGACAGCCTGCTCTGTGAGTTTAGAGGTGTCCTCATCCTCAATACGGAATGGACACTCCTACAACATGGTGTACCCCATGGGGAAGCGCGACGTGGGCGCGGCCATGTTCCCCACCTGACCACGCCGCCGAGGGTCACCCAACGTCCCAAAGCACCACTTCCGTAACTTCTCCATGTTGACTCCTGGCTAACAGCAGCTTCAAAGGTGGTTTTGCGCACGCGCGGACCCCCCTCCCTTTCCCTCACTCATGCGAAGTCCCAAACCCCGAAAAAGGGCGGTGCTAGGGGTAGTGACCGGAAGCGGCTGCGGTTCTCGCCGGTTCTCAGCCGGGGTTTGATAGTTGTCAGGAGGATTCGACGTTCAGTGCCCAGGGATGTGGAGGTGATGGGGGGCCGGGGAGGGTGAGTGCTGGGCGATTCTGTGTGGTCAGTGATGGAATCGTTTATCTAACTTGAGTTAGATGATTCGCTCATCATTTTGCAGGCTTTTCTCTTTTCTAATATCACCGTTAAGGTCTTAAAGTTCATTCTAAGCCCCATTGGGTTTGGAGCATTATGTTTTTTAAGAGTGTTAACTTGTATTCATTTGTCTTTTACCCAGGAGTTATTCAAAAGTGGGGTTTCAGTGTGCAAAAGTTTATCGTTGTAATGGATTTCTAACCTTAGTTTTCTGTGTTAGAAAAATATCTACGTGAAGCTCATTCCTTGAAATATAAGGAGACTTATGGCCTAGTCGTGGTGAATTTTTAGAAACGTTCTGTATATAACTTGAAAATAATATTTAATTATTTAGTCGTCAGTTGTGTCATAGAAAATCTAATCTATCCTTTTTTGTCTGCTTCTTCTATTACTTTGAGGAGAGAGAAATTCTCCACTGTGATGGTGATTTGTCTGTGTCTCCTTACTGCTGTCTGTGATCCACTGTGAGTTACTTTTATATAAAGTATGAGACTTAGGTCGAGGTGAATTAATTTGCTTATGGATGTCCAGACTCAAGCACCATTTGTTGAAAAGACTATCTTTCCTCCATTGACTTGTCTTTCACAATTGTCAAAAATAAGTTGGCCATACTTGTGTGTAGGCTCTTTCTGGGTTTGCTATTCAGTTCATTGTCTATGTGTCTATCCCTCTGCCAGTACTACCATGCTGTCTTGAATTGGATAGAGTGATTCCTCTCACTTTATTCTTTTTCAAAATTGTTTTAATGCCTGTGGTTCCCTTGCCTTTCCTATATGCATTTTAGAAAATCTTGTCTCTATCTACAAAGCATCTTGCTTGGATTTTGATAGGAATTACATTAAACCGGTATACCAACTCGGGAAGAAGTTAAGTCTTAACTGTGTCAAGTGTTCTAATCCATGTACATAGTATGTCTCTCTATTTATTTAGATCTTTTAAAATTTCTGTAAATGGTGTATTATAATTCTCATCACCCAAGTTCTATACATCTTATTAAATTTATACCTAAGATTTATTTTTTTTTGCAGTGGTTGTAAATGGTGTTATCTTTCAAATTGCTGCTTATATATAGGAATACAATTGAGTTTTGTCTGTTGGTCTTGTATCCTGCAATCTTGCTGAGCTCACTTATTAGGTTTTACTTCTTTTTTGGTAGATTCCTTGGGTTTTCTGCATGAGCAATCATGTCATATACAAACAGGGATAGTTTTATTTCTTTCTTTGCAATCTCTGTACCTCTGCTTTTCTTCCCTTATTACACTGGCAAGAAGTTCCAGTACTATGTTGAATAAGAGTGGTGAGAGTGGACATCTTTGCTTTGTTTTCAGCCTTAGGGGGAAAATATTCAACCTTTTACCACTAAGTATGATTTTAGCTGTAGGGCTTTCTTTTTTTGGACCCTCTTTTTTGAGCTGAGGAAGTTCCCCTCTATTCTTAACTTCAAAAGTAGTTTTTATCATGAATGGGTGTTGAATTTCATCAACACTGTATGAATTTTTATGATCTTGTGATTTTTTTTTTTCTTTTTTAGCTTGTCAGTATGGAGGATTACGCTGATTGATTTTTGAATATTGAACTAGTCTTACATTCCTGGAATAAACCCTACTTGGTTGTGATGTATAATTCTTTGGATATATTGAAGGAATTGATTAGCTAATGCTTTTTTGAGGATTTTTGCATCTAAGTTCATGGGAAATATTTGTCTATAGTTTTCTTTTTTATACTATCTTCATCTGGTTTTATTTTTTATTTTTGAGACAGGCTCTCACTCTGTTCCTCAGGCTGGAGTGCAGTGGTGTGATCATGGCTCACTGCAACCTTGACTTCCCAGCCTCAAGTGATCCTTCTGCCTCAGCCCCCTGAGTAGCTGGGACTGCAGGCACATGCCACCACACCCAGCTAATTTTATTATTTTTTGTAAATGGGGTCTCACTATGTTGCCCAGGCTGGTCTTAATCTTCTGGGCCCAAACAGTCCTTCTGCCTCAGCCTCCCAAAGTGCTGGGATTACAGGTGTTAGCCACTGCTCTTGGCCTTGTCTGGTTTTAGTATTAGGGTAATACTGGCCTCATTGAATGAGTTGGGGACTATTTTCTCCTCTTCTATTTTCTGGAAGAGATTGTGTAGAATAAGTACTAATTTTTATTTAAATGTTTAAATATTTGGTAGACTTCTCCGGTGAAGCCATCTGGGCCTGGAAACTTCCATTTGGAAGCTTTTTGATCATGGCTTCAATGTCTGAAATAGTTATGTAACTATTCAGATTATCTATTTAATATCATTTTAGACTATCTACAGGTTAAGCTTCCCTAATTCAAAAATCTGAAATTCAAAATGCTTCAAAATCCAAAACTTTCTGAGTGCCGACATAATGCCACAAGCAAAATTTCACACCTGATTTTGTGACAGGTCACAGTCAAAATGCAGTGAAAACTTTGTTTCATGCACAAAATTATTAAACATGTTATATAAAATTACCTTCAGGCTATGTTATAAGGTAACATAGTGTACATGAAACATAAATGAATTCTGTGTGTATACTTGAGTCCCATTCTACAAGATACTTTGTTATGTATATGCATATATTCCAAAATTTTAAAAAAATCTGAAATCTGAAACACTTCTGTTCCCAAGCATTTTGGATAAGAGACAGTCAACCTGCATTTAATAGTGGGTTAATTGTGGTACTTTGAGTTTTACAAGGAATTGGACTGTTTCATCCAAGTTGTTGAATTTATGTGCACAAAATTGTTGTGGTATTCCCTTACTATCCTTTTAATGCAAGCTTGTCCAGCCCGCGGTCCGTGGGCCACATGTGGCTCAGGGCAGTTTGGAATGCAGCCCAACACAAATTTGTAAACTTTCTTAAAATATTATTGAGAGGTTTTTTTTTGCAATTTTTTTTAAGCTCATCAGCTATCGTTAGTGTTACTGTATATTATGTGTGGCGAAAGACAATTCTTCTTCTTCCAGTGGGGCCCAGGGAAGCCAAAAGATTAGATACCCCTGTTTTAATGGCTGTAGGATCTGTAGTTACATCTCTGCGTTTCATTTCTAATATTGGTAATTTGTGTCTTCGTGTCTTCTCTCTCTCTCTCTTTTTTTTTTTTTTTTCACAGAGACAAGTGAACATTTATTTTTGTGCCTTTCTTCCTATGTGTATTCCAAGTCTTTTTCAAAACAAGGCTGCAGAAATCTTCAGATTCAATTATGTCCCTGGGCTTGGTCGACTGCTGTAGGAGTCTTAGGAAGCCTTATACAAATGCTAGAGTTACTCATTAACCAACATTAAACCCTAGGATAGAAGATGCAGCAAAGCAGGACTCCTTCCTCCGTGTAATGTGCTGATTTCAGATGAGGCGGCAGTCAATGTAGAAAATGCTGGAATTTTTCCTTGGAACTGGACTGTGATGAGAGGTGCTTGCCGTGAACATAAGCTACTGTCTTTTCTTTTCTTTCTTTTTTTTTTTTTTTTTTGAGACGGAGTTTTGCTGTTGTTGCCCAGGCTGGAGTGTAATGGTGCAATCTTGGCTCACCGCAACCTCCGCCTCCCAGGCAGGTTCAAGCAATTCTCCTGCCTCAGCCTCCCGAGTAGCTGGGATTATAGGCATGCGCCACCATGCCCGGCTAATTTTTGTATTTTTAGTAGAGACGGGGTTTCTCCATGTTGATCGGTCTGGTCTCGAACTCCCGACCTCAGGTGATCCGCCCGCCTTGGCCTCCCAAA
Source organism: Macaca nemestrina (assembly GCF_043159975.1). Taxonomy (NCBI): domain Eukaryota; kingdom Metazoa; phylum Chordata; class Mammalia; order Primates; family Cercopithecidae; genus Macaca; species Macaca nemestrina. The sequence goes on along the minus strand of NC_092145.1, from coordinate 112,611,461 downwards.
GTGCTGGGATTACAGGCATGAGCTACTGTCTTTTCTTTGACCCTTCCTTTCCAGTTTTTGAAGATAAAGCAGGAAAGAAACTTCTCTGAAGATACTTGATAAAAATTCCCCCCCCCAAATAAAAACACATGCTTCTACTTCACTGATACAAATTTACTGCAGTTTGACACCTGGGTCTAGTTCAGCTGGCGGCTGAGCTGATTTATGTGTTCACCCCGATAGCCAGGTGTGCCCATCTCCTTGAGGAAGCCCACTCTATCTTTGGTAGCATGATGGGCCACTGAGAGGTGGAAAGGGCTCAAGAACCATGAGATCTGGAAATGCTTCCCTGGGCAGGCAATTTCATGAATGAGGTCTTCCAAGCAAATAACACCAAACTTCCCCAGGTGCTCCTCAATCACTGTGTTGTCTGTCAGAGGGATGATCTTATTCTTGACCTTGGCTTGTCCACGTTTAAAAATGAGTTCCCGAACAGACTTCAGATTTGGAAATGCCCAGGTCACGTAAGTTTCCACTGTATGCAACATTTTTAGGTTCTGGGAGGTAACTTTTACAAAGACACCACTAAAAATTTTCTTTAGGCAGTGGTTCTCTGCACCAATAAACTCATGCCATCAATCCTTTCGATGCATACAGCAAAAGCCAAGGATTGTTTATCTGGCAATTCCAAGGCATGAGGTTTCACTTCTAGTCGTCTGAGACACACCTTGTCACCTTTCTGCCTCCAGGAATCATGTAGGAATGATTCCAGTCACTTAAACCTGAGCCCTTTCCCTTTTCTCTGCTCCTTCTTTGCCAAAAGTGCCTGCTTTGCCTGGGTGGCTTTGAGGGCTTGATAAGCCTTCCTCTTTTTCAGGAGATTTTCTGGAACCAAAGGGATTTTTCTTTGCTCTTGCTCTACCATCTTTCTAGTCGTGTCTTCTCTTTTTTAATCTTTGTCAATCTTGCTGGAGGATTACAAGTTTTATTGTTCTTTTCAAGAGACCAGCTGTTGGATTTATTTTTTTCTATTGTTTTTCTGTTTTCAATTTCGTTGATTTCTGCTCTTGTATTTATTACTTCCTTCTGCTTAGTTTGAGTTTTCTCTTCTTTTTCTAGTTTCTTGAGGTGGGAGCTTAGATTATTGATTTAAGACCTTTCCTCTTTTCTCATATAAACATTTAGTGCTATAATGTTCCCTCTCAACAGTGCTTTATCTGTACCCCACATATTTTGATATGTTACATTTTTCATTTTCATTCATCATGTTTTAATTTCCCTTGGGACTTCATCTTTGATCCATGGATCATATAGAAATATATTATTTAATTTTAAGGTATCTGGAGATTTTCCTGTTATCTTTCTGTTATTGATTGATAGTTCTATGCTGTTATAATCAGAGAACATACTCTGTATGACTTCAATTTGTGGAGGTGTTTTATGACCCCCGGTATGGTCTATTTGCAGAATGTTCAACAGGTGATTGAAAGGAATGTGCATTCCATTAGTGTTTGGCTGGGGAAGGCTGGGTATCTTCAAAAAGGTTTTCTGTTCAGTGAAGTCACCTTTTTCCTGGTCCTTTAACAGGAATGGCTTTTCTTGGAGCCATATTTTTTTTTTTGGCGGGGGGAAGCTGTTCCCGTTGATGGTTCTGAGTTGTAAGTTTCTCCAGTACCTTTTGATGATGTATGGGAGGATAAAGGAAAGCCCAGGGAACTCAACCACTGTGCTGTTCAAGTCCTGAGGTCTGTAAGCTGTCCTCCTTACCTTTCTACCTTTCAGAGTCTTCCGATTTGTGTTTGTTGTTTCACTTAATTTTTTTTCTGGTCTCTTCTACATGTACTAGTCTCTTCTTTCTTTTCTATTTTTTTGCTTTGTTTTGTTTTTTGATAGAGTCTCACTCTGTCACCCAGGCTGGAGTGCAGTTTCTGCGATCTCAACTCACTGCAACCTCTGCCTCCTGGGTTCAAGCGATTCTCCTGCCTCAGTCTCCCAAGTAGCTGAAATTACAGGTGCGTGCCACCATTCCCGGCTAATTTTTGTACTTTTAGTAGAGATGAGGTTTCACCATGTTGGCTAAGCTGGTCTTGAACTCCTGGCCTCAACTGATATCAGCCAGCCTTGGCTTCCCAAAGCTCTGGGATTACAGGTGTGAGCCACCGCACCTGGTCTCTTTTCTTTTCTTATATTAACTTTATTAATTTGCATTTTACTAGGGAAGCACTTGTTTTATGGCAGTATTAAAATGCATTGCTATACAGTTTGCATAATGTTCTGCAATAACTGCCTTAAACACCTTCCTATCTGGGAAAGATTTTCCTCTCATTTCAAATACATGTATATGCGTATGTGTGTGTGTGGTTTCTATAGTTTCAAGGCTCTTCCATGTTGTAGTAGGTATCCATACTTCTTTATTACCAAATAATAATATTCTATTGTGTATATATATGGCAAATTTTGTTTATCCATTCATCAGTTGATGGATATTTAGATTATTTCTGCTTTTTGGCTATTATGAGTAATGCTGCTGTGACTATTTGTGTATAAGTTTTGGAATGGACATATGTTTTCATTTATCTTGCACAGACATGGTCTCCTAATCAAATGGAAGATTTGGGTTTTGATTTATATTTTCCTAATGACTGATGATGATAATTATCTTATGTTATTCCTATATCTATCTACACACACACACACACACACACATACACACATACACACATACACATTCTTGACTCCTTTATCTGATTTGCTAGAGAGTTTTTTAAATGACATCGGTCATTTCCATTTGTTTATTTATTTTTTTGAGACAGGGTCTCACTCTGTCATCCAGGCTGGAGTGCAGTGGTGCAATTGGGGCTCATTGCAGCCTCGACTTCCCAGGCTCAAGCAATCCTCCTACCTCAGTCTTCCTGAATAGCTGGAACTCCAGGTGCACACAACCATGCCTGGCTAATTTTTCTTTTTTTTTTTTGTAGAGATGAGGTTTCACCATGTTGCCCAGGTTGGGCTCAAACTCCTGGGCTCAAGCGATCCTCCCACCTTGGCCTCCCAAAGTGCTGAGATTATAGGCATGAGCCACTGCGCCCGGCTACATTGGCCATTTCATTTCTTTTTTTTCTTTAAGCCTCCTATATTTATTTGATTTAGTTAAGGTTTTATTTTTATTAATTACTTCCTGGTTTTGGTTTTTGTTTTGCTTAATTTTGTTTTTTCTAATTCTAATGTTTTAGGTTGAATATATAGCTCATTTTGGGGTTGTATTTATTTTTAATTAAAAACAACGCTATTTAAAGCAGTAAATTTCACTCCAAATACAATGCTGTATTCCGTAACTTCTGGTAAAATTTGTATAGCTTCTGTATTGATTTCCCACTTTGATCCTGGGTTATTTAGGAAAAAGTTTCTTTTCTTCCCCTTTTAAAAAATAAGATTTATTTAGGTATATTCCAATACCATAAAATTCACCCACTTAAAGTATGCAGCTCAGTGGTTTTTAGTATATTAACAGAGTTGTGCAGCCATCACCACAATCTAATTTTAGGACCTTTTCAACACCCCCAAAAGAAATCCTGTCCTTATTAGTAGACATTCACCATTCATGCCAGCCACCTCATACTCCCAGCCCTAGGCAACCACTATTCTATTTCTGTCTCTGTGGATTTGCCTATTCTGGATATTTCACATGAATGGAATCACAAATATGTGGTCTTTTGTGACTGGCTTCTTTCACTTAGGGTAGAGTTTTCAGGGTTCATCCATGTTGTAGTATTAGTACTTCTTTTGTATTACCAAATGTTATAATATTCCATTGTGTATATATGCCAAATTTTGTTTATCCATTCATCAATTGACATCAAACATTTGGATTGTTTCTACTTTTTGGCTGCTATAAATAATGCTGCTGTGAATATTTGTATACAAGTTTTGGAATGGACATGGGTTTTTCAAAATTTCTCTTGCATAGATACCTATGAGTGGAATTTCTGGGTTATATGGTGACTTTATGGTTGATATTTTGAGAAACTGCCAAAATGTTTTTCAGAATGAGTGTACCATTTTACAATCCAACCAGCAATGTTTGAGAGCCCCAATTTATTCACAGCTCACCAACACTTGTTATTGTCTTTTCTTCTTATGTTAGCCATTTTAGTGGATGTGACATGGTTTCCTAATACATGAAAGATTTTGGTTTTGATTTGCATTTTCCTAATGACTGATGTTGTTGAACATCTTATGTTACGATCAGAGAATGTAAGCCTGTCAATTCCCAATATTAAAACATTTATCAGATTTTTTGGTGGCCAAGTTATTTGAAGGAATTTTGTAAAAGTTCCATTACTATAAGAGAAGAAAGTATATTTTCCCTCTTGTTTTGGTATAACATCCTTTTTATGTTTTTAAAATTTAACTTGTTCATGCCTTTTATTTTATTTTACTCTTTCTTTCTTTTACTTTCACTTTTCCTCTTCATCCCATTCTTACTTCTGTTGTCTTAAGTTCCTCTTCTTTTTAAGTAGATATTTTTCATTTCTTAACAAGAATGACTAAATCTACAGTGCCTCTAATAATTGATCAGAATAAAATTGTACCTCAACTTGGACACAGAGACACTAGTTCCCTCAATGAGGAAACAGTTTTACCTCTGGATATTTTTGAGTTAATTAAAAAACTTTAGTCCCAGGCTATTAATATTTTTCTTATAGCGTGTCTCTTCTGTCTCAAGAAATTTTACTTAACTTTTTTATTCTGAACTCAGGGTCATATTTTCACCATCTGTTAAACAGAACCACATTTATTTTGAACCTACCAGGGAAAAGGTATCATGTGATATAACCTTGACAACGTGAACTTTGGAGCCTGGTAGACTGGGTTTGACTTAACACCACTAAACCTCTAATTCTGTATGCATAAAATGAAATAATAATGATTTTAACAACACATAGATGAAAGATTTGTTGTGCAAATTACCTGCTTCTGCACATTACATGCTTCCTTATAACACTACTTGCTAACATGTATTAATTGTTTACCTGGGGCCAGTTCAGTGCTAAGTACCATTGAAACATAATCTCATCTAATTTTCATAGCCACTTGAGATAAATATTTCAAATTCATTTTGAAAAATAAACCTGAAGAAGCTTTTTCATGTTCTCATAGCTAAAGGTTGGCAGAGCTAGAATTTAAACCTTTATTAATTTTAGTCCAAATCTCATGCTCTTGCTCATATTCTATTTTAATTGATAAGCAGAATATGTGTTTCTTGGACTTTATCTACCTCACAGTATCCAGTGCAGTGAACTGTACTTTGGTTCCCCCAGGAGATGTCTGTGTAGTGAGTGCTGTCTGCCTCTGATCATATGGACACTGTCTTTCCAGGGTTCTTGGAGTCTCTGCAGAGTCCCTGGGCCAGATCTCATAGTGAAGGCTGCAGGATCTTCCTTCTGACCCCAGCAGTCCCCGTTGAGTCCACTGATTCCACTGGAATTATAGAGTTATCAGCAAGGAAGCCCCAGGGCTGACGTCCAAGTCCGTCGGGAACATGCCAGCTAACGAGGACGCTCCCCAGCCAGGGGAACATGGCAGTGCCTGTGAGGTGAGGAGGAGGAAGAGGTGCCCAGGGGTTGGAATTCATCCAGAGCCCTGAAGGAAAGATACTATCTAATAGTTTTCATTTCTAGTACTTTTTTTTTTACCAGGCAGGAAAATTTCCTCCACCCCCATTTGTATTGGTCATTTATTTCCCTTTTGTGAATTTCCTTCTCCTGTCCATTGCTGATTTATTTATCTTAGCTTATGGATTTTAAAAGAGGCTTTTGAAAATACTCAGGTTAATAGCCCTTTATCATTCTTGCATATTTTTATGAATATTTGTCGCCACTTGGTAATTTGCAATTAGCTCTTAGTTTCATTTAATCAAATAGTTCTCTAAGTCTTGTTTAAAAAAAAAAAAAAAAAAAAAACCTCTTCCATACCTTGTTTTCTGCCAGATTCCAGCTCCCCAGAAGCAAGCACCTTTACTCTTTTTAATAGTTTTAAAGAATGTTTGGGTGTTATCTATTGGCTTTCCACTATGGAAGATAGAGATTGAGCTTTTCTTTTCTTTCTTTTTTTTTTTTTTTTTTGAGATGGAGTCTCGCTCTGTGGCCCAGGCTGGAGTGCAGTGGCCGGATCTTAGCTCACCGCAAGCTCCGCCTCCCGGGTTTACGCCATTCTCCTGCCTCAGCCTCCCGAGTAGCTGGGACTACAGGCACCTGCCACCACGCCCGGCTAGTTTTTTGTATTTTTTTAGTAGAGATGGGATTTCGCCGTGTTAGCCAGGATGGTCTCAATCTCCTGACCTCGTGATCCGCCCGTCTCGGCCTCCCAAAGTGCTGGGATTACAGGCTTGAGCCACCGCGCCCGGCGAGATTGAGCTTTTCTTTACTCCCCCACTCACATACCCGTTTCCTAACCCCACCTCCCTAAGATAGGTATATCATTGTTTTGGTGAGATTCATGGTCGGTGTTGATCATTGAATCCCATGGTATCCATGCTGTGATGACTATTTCTGCACAACTTTTTTCTTTTCCTTGGAATTAACAATTTTCTGTCTCAGTCATTTGTTTGCATTACTATATACATATCAATCATTCAACTCCAAATTTTTCCCTGGTGTTTAGATCTCCTTTCTATATATTCAAACACATTAGGTGATAATCACAGTGATAATAATTAAAAGCAGTCATACAACATTTACTGCATGCCAAGCACTGTTACACGTACTCTGCGTGTGTTCATCCATCTTCACAACAACCTCATGAAGTAGGTGCCATTGTTATTATTATCTTTAGAGACAGAGTCTCACTCTGTTGCCCAGGCTGAAGTGCAGTGGCACAATCATAGCTCACTGCCACCTCGAACTCCTGAGCTCAAGTGATCCTCCTACCTCAGCCTCCCAAGTAGCTGGGACTACAGGTCCGAGCCACCATGCCCAGTAAGTGCCATTATTATCCCCATGTCACAGAGGGGAAAACTGGGGCATAGGAGAAAACTGGGGCACAGAGAAAAACCGTTTGGCCAAGGTTTACACAGTAAATAGCCAGTAATAGGTGGGGCTGCTCTCACTTCTGGGCATCATTGTCTTCTCTTTGAAGAAATCTCTCCTGGAGCTTGACTTGCTAAAGTCTGGACTGGTGACTTTCTCAGTTTGATACAGAGCTGTTACCTTGGTGTCTTCTCTTTACCATCTCCCAGGAAATCCCCTTGACTTCTCTCTTGAGTCAGATCTGTTTCCTGGAGCTTATGTCTTCCTCTTTCTTGGCTTGCCCCTTCATTTTGTGGGGAGCACATCCTGCAGTATATCCTTGAAAATGGATGCCCGACAGGTACATTTTATGAAACTTTGCATGTCTGAAAATGTCATGCAGAAATATATTTACTGAATACATATAACTGTATAAATTTATGTGTAGAAATATAAATATGAATGCCATGGAAATATACCTATTTGATCCTGACACTAAACTTGTCTTTTTGGCTGAGAATATAATTCTAGATTGGAAGTAATTTTTTTTTTTTTTTTTGAGATGGAGTCTCACCCTGTCGCCCAGGCTGGAGTGCAGTGGTGTAATCTCGGCTCACTGCAACCTCCGCCTCCTGGGTTCACACCATTCTCCTGCCTCAGCCTCCCGAGTAGCTGGGACTACAGGCACCCACCACCACACCTGGCTAATTTTTTTGTATTTTTAGTAGAGACAGGGTTTCATCGTGTTAGCCAGGATGGTCTCGATCTCCTGACCTTGTGATCTGCCCACCTCAGCCTCCCAAAGTGCTGGGATTACAGGAGTGAGCCACCGTGCCCAGCCTAGAAATCATTTTTATGCCCTATTTGAAAGCCCGTCCAAAGTCTTCCTAGGCCTTTTCTACTCACACGCACATTTTCTCTGCTTTTCTAAAACTCTTTTTATTTGGTTTTCGATGCTGCTTTGTAAAAATTATTTGCTTTACTGATATCCATTTCTATCTCTTTTGCTCTCCCTTTAGTAGTATTTTTTAAAAAACTTTATCTTCCAAACCTTCTTTTCTATCTCTTATTAATGCTGTTATATTTTTTAAGTAGCTCTTTTTGTCTTCAGAATATTCCCGTGCTATTTTTGTTTTATGGATGCAGCATCATATCATTCTAAAGATATTAGTAGTCGTTTTTTAAAAAACGTAATTTTTTGAATAGTAATATAGAAAAATGACTCAAAAAATTAAAGACATATAAAAAGCTATACAGGTTAAGTATCCCTAATCCAAAAATACAAAATCCAAAATGCTCCAAAATCCAAAACTTTTTGAGGACTGACATGACATTCAAAGGAAATGCCCATTTGGATTTTGGATTTTCAGATTAGGGATGCCCAACCTAAGTATAATGCAGATATTCTAAAATCTGAAAAAAATCCAAAATCCCAAACACTTCTAATCCCAAGCATTTTGGATAAGGGCTACTCAAGCTCTATGGTCTAAATTCTCTTATCCATCTTTCTCCTGTCTGCTCAGCTCTCTCTCATACATATAACCAGGTTAGTTAGTTTTTCTTTGTATGATTAGGGTTTCTTTATGCAAATAACAGCAGCTGAGAACACATTCTTTTCTCCTTTTTGTCACAGAAGGTAGCCAATTAAATAATTTTTTTTTTTTTTTTTTTTTTTTTTTTTTTTTTTGAGACGGAGTCTTGCTCTGTCGCCCAGGCTGGAGTGCAGTGGCCAGATCTCAGCTCACTGCAAGCTCCGCCTCCCGGGTTTACGCCATTCTCCTGCCTCAGCCTCCCGAGTAGCTGGGACTACAGGTGCCCACCACCTTGCCCGGCTAGTTTTTTTGTATTTTTTTTAGTAGAGATGGGGTTTCACCGTGTTAACCAGGATGGTCTCGATCTCCTGACCTCGTGATCCGCCCGTCTCGGCCTCCCAAAGTGCTGGGATTACAGGCTTGAGCCACCACGCCCGGCCAAAGAAATTTTTATCAATTTTTGTTAATTTAAAATATTTCAATGAAATATAATAATGAATTATAAGCAATGCTGCTAGGAACATTCTTCATCATGTCTCCGTGCACATGTGTACACCCTCTCTTAAATATATACAGGGGCGTGAAGTTAATGGATCATAGTTACACTTAAAAACGTCTTTATTGTGAAATATTACATACCTACAGAAAAGCACACAGAACAGACATGTATGGCCGAGTGAGTTATCCTTCCATAGGCCTAGAAAGAGTCCATAGTTAGCATTCCACAATCCCTCTACTCCCAGAGCTAACTACTACCCTGACTTTTATGATAATCACTTCCCCAAAGAAAATCACAGCTGGGCGCGGTGGCTCACACCTGTAATCCCAGCACTTCAGGAGGCTGAGGTGGGTGGATCACCTGAGGTCAGTCAGGAGTTCAAGACTAGCCTGTCCAACATGGTGAAACCCTGTCTGTACTAAAAATACAAATATTAGCCGGGCATGGTGGCAGGCGCCTGTAATCTCAGCTACTTGGGAGGCTGAGGCAGGAGAATTGTTTGAACCCAGGAGGCAGAGGTTGCAGTGAGCTAAGATCGCGCCATTGCACTCCAGTCTAGGTGAAAAAAGTGAGACTCTGTCTCAAAAAAAAAAAAAAAAAAAAAAAAAAAAGAAGAAAATCGCAATCCACAGAGTGGGAGAAGATATAAACAACAGAGGACTTATACCCAGAATATATAAAGAACAACAAAACAACAAGAAAAAGCAGAATACCCACTAGTCAGAGGCCTTCTTGAACAGATATGTAACAGATGAAGATATTCAGATGGCTATTAGACACGTGAGACAGTGCTCAATCTCATTTTTCATCAGGGAAATGCAAATTTAAACCACAATGTAATACAACTACCCCTTACCACCACCACCAGAATGGCTATAATTTAGAACAGTGACAATGACAAGTGTTAGTGAGGAGGAGGAGCACTGCTGATGAGAATGTAAATCGGTACAATCTCTGGGGACCTTTTAGCCTTATTCATCCATGCATATGTAGATCATATGAGGAAACAGTTCTAGGAAAACACCCACCAGAAATCCTTGGCTGATGCACCAGGACCCATGTATAAATGCTCACTGTAGCATTACTTGTAATAGCCAGAAACTGGAAATAATGCAAATGCCCATCAATAATAGAGTGGGGCCAGGTGTGACAGCTCATACTCATAATCCCAACACTTTGAGAGGCTGAGGCAGGAAGATCATTAGAGGCCAGGAGTTCAAGACCAGCCTGGGCAACATAGTGAGACCCCATCTCTACAAAAAAAAAAAAAAAAAAGAAAGAAAAATTTAAAAAAATAGAATGAATAAATGAATTGAACATAATGTTGAGTGAAAGAAGGTAGACACCAAAGAATTTATTGTGTTTCAATTTATATGAAGTTTTAAGACAGGAAAAGCAAAAGCATATAGTATAGAGGGGTACATTTGTAGGTGATAAAACTTGAAAGCAAAGTGAGGAAGTGCTCACCATCTGAGGCAGAATAGTGGCTTTCTTGACCAGGGGCGTTGCAGGGAGGGAGGGAAAGAGGCATGAGAAAGGCTTCCGGCCAAGGAGCTGGCCATGTTCTATTTTCAGATTGTGGTGGTAATTAGGTTGGTATTTGCTTTGAATGATTAGTTAAGGTGAATATTTGTTTTATATGTTTTTCTACATTATGTTTAATAATAATAATCTTTTGAAAAGAAAAAATGTACCCTCCAATTTTGACCCCAGTAGCCCATATATTCTTTCCCGAGGCAGATACAGATAGTCTGTCCATACAAACACACACAATAAACTGAAATATTAGCATACAAAATTTCCAGCACTTGCTTTTCTCCCTTAACAATAAAGCTTGGTGATTATTCAGTGTCACTACATGTAATGAGTTACCTCATTCCTTTACAAGGCTACGTCTTATTCTATTATATGAATATATCAAAATATGCTAACCAGTTTTCTCTTAATAGACATTTAAAGGGTTTCTAATCTTTTGCAATTGTACACAACACTGCAATGAATATCCTTATACAAATCTTAGCACAAGAGAGAGTATGTTTATTTTATTTTATTTTTTTATTTTTATTTTTTTTTGAGATGGAGTCTCGCTCTGTCACCCAGGCTGGAGTGCAGTGGCCGGATCTCAGCTCACTGCAAGCTCCGCCTCCCGGGTTCACGCCATTCTCCTGCCTCAGCCTCCCGAGTAGCTGGGACTACAGGCGCCTCCCACCTCGCCCGGCTAAGTTTTTGCATTTTTAGTAGAGACGGGGTTTCACTGTGTTACCCAGGATGGTCTCGATCTCCTGACCTCGTGATCCGCCCGTCTCGGCCTCCCAAAGTGCTGGGATTACAGGCTTGAGCCACCGCGCCCGGCCGAGAGAGTATGTTTAAAGAGAAATTTCTCCGAGTAGAATTCCCAGGACAGATGATATATACATTTTTACTCTTTTCATTTTGTTTTGTTTACACATTTTTATTCTTAATAGATATGGAAAAATTGCCTGCCTTGTGGGTTGTGTCAGTTGTATGAGTGTCTGTTTTCACCATACCCAAGCAACACAGTGTCTTGTCATATTCGTTTTTTCTTTTTGGCCAGTCTGGTAGGTTACAACACAGTATCTCAGTATAGATTTAATTTACATTTCTCTTATGGCCAAGGTTGAATATATGTGACTGTGTTTAAAGAGCCATTTATATGATTTTTTTCTGAGACATTTTAAAATTTCCTTTTCCCATTTTTTTTCTATTAGGTTGTTGCTATTTATGGAAGGATGTTACATGTGTCCCAGTTATTTTTCCCAACTTCCCATTTGTCTTTTAAATGAAAATGTTAGTGTTTTCTCTGTGCATTGAGTTTATGAATCTTTTCTGTTCTCCAAGTTTTGTATCATAACTAGAAACGCCTTCCTCATTGTTCCCCATTGCTCAGCGGTATTTGGGGGGAAAAAAAAACTCTTGTATTTTCTATTTAATACTTAATTGTTTTTATTTTTTACTTTTACAGCTGCGACTAGCTGGATTCTTTTTGCTATTGTTGTAAAGCCTTAACCAGGGATCTATCTTAATTTTTCTTCAAGATGCCTACACATTTGTCCCAACACCATTTATTGAATAATCTATATTCCCCCCCCAACATGCAATACTACATTAGCATATACAGGCATACCTTCGAGATATTGCAGGTTCGATTCCAGACCACTGCAATAAAGCGAGTATCTCAGTAAAGAGTCATACAAATTTTGTGGCTTCCCACATAAAAGTTATGTTTATAGTATGCTATAGTCTATTAAGTGTACAATAGCATTATGTCTAAAAACAGTGTATATACTTTAATTTAAAAATACTACTACAAAATGCTAACAATCACGTGAGCCTTTGGTGGGTCATAATCTTTTTGCTGGTGAAAGGTCTTGCCTTGATGCTGATGACTGCTGACCGATCAGGGTGGTGGTTGCTGAGCACTGGGGTGGCTATAGCAATTTAAAAAAATAAGACAACAATGAAGTTTGCCACATCAATTAACACTTTCCTTCCTGAAAGATTTCTCTGTAGTATACAACACTGTTTGATAGCATTTTATCCACAGTAGAAATCCTTTCAAAATTGGAGTCAGTCCTCTCAAACCCTGCCCCTGCTTTCTTTCAGTTTATGTAATATTCTAAATCACTTGCTGTCATTTCAACACTGTCCACAGCGTCTTCACTAGGAGTAGATTCTGTCTCAAGAAATCATGTTCTTTTCTTATCCATAAGAAAAAATTCCTCATCCATTAAAGTTGTATCATGAAATGGCAGCAGTTCAGTCACATCTTCAGGCTTCACTTCTAGTTCTCTCGCTATTTCCACCATCTTTGTAGCTATTTCCTCTAGTAACGTCTTGAATCCCTGAAAGTCATCCATGAGGGTTAGAATCAAGTCTTTCCAGACTTCTGTTATTGCTGATATTTTAACCTCCTCCCATGAATCGTGAATGTTCTTAATGGCTTCTAGAATGATGAACTGTTTACAGGAGGTTTTCAATTTACTTTGCCCAGATTCATCCAAGGAATCACCATCTATGGCAGCTATAGTCTTACAAAACGTATTTCTTAAATAACACTTGAAAGTTGAAATTACTCTTTGATCTATGGGCTCCAGAATCATGTTGTGTTAACAGGCATGAAAACAACATGAATCTCCTTGTACATCTCCATCAGAGCTCTTTGGTGACCAGGTGCATTGTCAGTGAGCAGTGATATTTTGTAAAAAATCTTTTTTGTCTAGCAATAGGTGTTAAGAGTGGTCTTAAAATATTCAGTAAGCTATGCTGTAAACAGATGTGTTATCATCCAGGCTTTGTTGTTCCGTAATTCTTTTTTTTTTTTTTTTTTTTTTTTTTTTTTTGAGATGGAGTCTCGCTATGTTGCCAGGCTGGAGTGCAGTGGCGTGATCTTGGCTCACTGCAACTTTGCCTCTGCCTCCTGGGTTCAAGCGATTCTCCTGCCTCAGCCTCCCAAGTAGCTGGGACTACAGGCACACGCCACCATGCCCAGCTAATTTTTGTATTTTTAGTAGAAACAGGGTTTCACCATGTTGGCCAGGATGGTCTCAATCTCTTGACCTCGTGATCCGCCCGCCTCGGCCCCTCAAAGTGCCGGGATTATAGGCGTGAACCACCGCCCGCCTCGGCCCCCCAAAGTGCTGGGATTACAGGTGTGAGCCACTGCGCCCGGCCAATTTGGCATAATTCTTAAGGATCTTAGGATTTACAGAATGGTAAATGAGCATTGGCTTCACCATTTTTGTTGTTGTTTGTTTGTTTGAGACAGGGTCTCACTCTGTCAGTCAGGCTGGAGTGCAGTGATGTTATCATAGCTCACTGTAACCTTGAGCTCCTGGGCTCAAGGAATCCTGCCTTAGCCTCCTGAGTAGCTGGGACTACAGGCATGTGCAACCATGCCTGGCTAATTTAATTTTTTTTTTTTTTTTTAGAGATGGGGTCTTGCTGTGTTGCCAGGACTGATCTCAAACTCCTGACCTCAAGCAGTCCTCCCACCTCAACCTCCCAAAGTGCCGGGATTACTGGTGTGAGCCACCATGGCTGGCTGGCTTCAACTTAAAGTCACCAGCTACATTAGTCCCTAACAAGAGAGTCAGCCTGTCCTTTGAAGGTTTGAAGCCAGGCATTTACTTCTCTTCTGTAGTTGTGAAAGTCCTAGCTGGCATGTTCTTCCAATATAAGGCTGTTTAATCTGCATTGAAAATCTGTTGTTTAGTGTAGCCACCTTCATCAATTATTTTAGCTAGCTCTTCTGGATAACTTGCTGCGTACAGCTTCTATGTTAGCACTCGAGCACTTGCTACTTCACCTTGTGCTTTTTATGTTATGGAGATGGCTTCTTTCCTTAAGCCTCATGAACCAACCTCTGCTAGCTTCAAACTTTGCTTCAGCAGCTTCCTCACCTCTCTCAACCTTCGCAGAATTGAAGAGTTCAGGCCTTGTGCTGGAGTAGGTTTGGTTTAATTCAGGGAATGTTGTGGCTGGTTTGGTCTCCTTTCCAGACCGCTCAAACTTTCTTCATATCAGCAATAAGTCTATTTCACTTTCTTATCTTTCGTGTGTTCACTGGAGTAGGACTTTTAATTTCCTTCAAGAATTTTTCCTTTGCATTCACAGCTTGTCTGATTGGTGCAAGAAGCCTTGCTTTTCAGCCTAGCTTGGCTTTCAACATGCCTTCCTCAGTAAGCTCAATCATGTCTAGCTTTTGATTTAAAGGGAGAGACATGTGACTCTTCCTTTCACTTGAACACTTAGAGACCATTGAGGGTTATTAATTGGCCTAATTTCAATATTGTTGTGTCTTAGGGAGTAGGGAGGCCCGAGGAGAGGGAGAGACAGGGAATAGGCCAGTAGGTGGAGCAGTCAGATCACACACAGCATTTATCAATTCAGCTCACCATCTTCTATGGGCATGGTTTGTGGTGCCCTGAAACAATGACAATAGTAACATCTAAGATCACTGATCACAGATTATCATAACAGATATAATAATAGGCCGGATGCAGTGGCTTACACCTGTAATCCCAGCACTTTGGGAGGCGAAGGGGGGCGTATCACGAGGTCAGGAGTTCAAGACCAGCCTGGTCAAGATGGTGAAACCCCGTCTCTACTAAAAGTACAAAAAAATTAGCCAGGCATGGTGGCAGGTGCCTATAATCCTAGCTACTTGGGAGGCTGAGGCAGAGAATTGCTTGAACCCAGGAGGCAGAGGTTGCAGTGAGCCGAGATCACGCCACTGCACTCCAGCATGGGTGACAGAGTGAGACTCTGTCTCAAATAAAAAATAAACAAATAAATAAATAATTAAAAATAAAAAATAACCAAATCTTCCACCTTAAAAAAAAGAGAAGAAACAGATATAATAATAATGAAAATGTTTGCAATATTGTGAGGATTGCCAAAATCTGACATAGAGACATGAAGTGAGCACATGCTGTTGTACAAATGGTTCCAATAGACTTGCTCTATCAGGGTTGCCACAAACCTGCAATTTACAAAAAACACAATAATCTCTGAAGTGCAGTAAAGTGCAATGAAACCATGTATGCCTGTACATACATTCCAAGATATAACTCTGAGTATATTGGGTATATTTCTGAACCTTATCCTGTTCCACTGAGCTAATAGTCATAATCTTTATTATTCTAATTCCTCTACATTCATAATTTCTTCTAATAGATGATAGGGCTGTCTCTGATTACCCTTTTTTTCAGGAATTTACTGCTTTCTTGATTGTTTTCTTTTTTGTATACAATTTATAATTCACTTACCAAATTTAAAAATAATTATATTGCCATTGTAAAGGAACTTGCATTAAATAGGGCCATTTGCTTCTTTATGATAATTCAGATTTCCTACTAAAGAATTGAGTATGGGCAGTGTGTTGTGTGGCCCATGCCTGTAATCCCAGCACTTAGAGAAGCCGAGGCAGGTGGATCACTTGAGGTCAGGAGTTTGAGACCAGCCTGGCCAACACAGTGAAACTCTGTCTCTACTAAAAATACAAAAATTAGCCAGGCATGATGGTGCACGCCTGTAATTCCAGCTACCCAGGAGGGTGAGGTACAAGAATTGCTTGAATCCAGAAGGTGGAGGTTGCAGTAAGCTGAGATCACGCCACTGCACTCCAGCCTGGGGAAAAAAAAAAAAAAGAATTGAGTATGTTTGCTTTTTTTCAAGTAATCTTTGCATTTCTCGTTAATGTGTTAACATTTTCTTCAAGCATGTTTTGACATCAGTTTTTGTTTTTATTTTCTAAATGGAAAAAATGCAAATATATATGAATGTATAGCATTATAAATTGAAACTAAAATTACAATTATTCCCATAGAAGAGATAGTTGAAAGAAAGTAAGTGAAAGGAAAAGCAAAGAATCCTATGATTCTCTTATTCTTTTTCAGAAGAATATAGATATTGGTAGACCTTGGGAGAGAAACATGCATATAATTCTGGTCTTATGTTGGGATGAGTGATAAGACTAAATGTAGAATGAATAGTAATTTTCAAATGAGCATTAAGGGGGAAAACACCAAAAATTTTATGTGCCAAGGAAATTAAAGGAAACCAAAAGAAATATTTAAATAGCAGAAATCCATCCTAGTGTTCCAATAATTACATATGGGTTAAAATCATTCATTAAAAGAAAAACATCATCTGATAGGAAAAAACAACTGAAAATTCCCCAAGGTCCAGCATTATTTTATAAATGTGAGTTACATTTGAAATTAAAAGACCCAGCCAGGTGCGGTGGCTCATGCCTGTAATCTCAGCACTTTGGGAGGCCGAGGCGGGCGGATCACCTGAGGTGATCTAGACCAGACTGGCCAACATGGCAAAACCCCATCTCTACTAAAAATACAAATATTAGCCGATGCTCACCTGTAATCCCAGCTACTTGGGAGGCTGAGGCAGAAGAATTGCTTGAACCTGGGAGGCAGAGGTTGGCAGAGGTTGCAGTGAGCCGAGATCACGCCACTGCACTCCAGCCTGCGTGACAGAGTGAGACTCCTTCTCGAAAAAAAAAAAAAAAAAAAAAAGACCCCAGAAAATATGAAAACGAAGGGGGATAGAAAATGATAGACTTGGCCAAAAAACACCAATAGAAGCCTGTGGCTGCAATTTTAAAACCTGAGCAGAGGGAATATAAGGTGAAAAACGTCACAAGGTATGAAAGTAGATGGTTCTTCAAACTGTGAAATATCAAGAATTATAACATTTATCAACACATATATAGCTAATGATATATCCTTAAACTATGTAAAATTAAAACTAGGCGAAATAGTTAATTCGACCACTAGCCACTTTAACCCACCCTTTTCAGAAACTAGATGATGAAGCAAAGAAAAAAAGTTTTTAAAGCTTTACTGTAATATGGATCATCACACAGAGCATGAAAGCATGATAAAAATAAAAAGTAAGCAGCTGGCCGGGTGCGGTGGCTCAAGCCTGTAATCCCAGCACTTTGGGAGGCTGAGACGGGCGGATCACGAGGTCAGGAGATTGAGACCATCCTGGCTAACACGGTGAAACCCCGTCTCTACTAAAAAAATACAAAAAACTAGCCGGGCGAGGTGGCGGGCGCCTGTAGTCCCAGCTACTCAGGAGGCTGAGGCAGGAGAATGGCGTAAACCCGGGAGGCAGAGCTTGCAGTGAGCTGAGATCCAGCCACTGCACCCCAGCCTGGGCGACAGAGCGAGACTTCGTCTCAACAAAAAAAAAAAAAAAAAAAAAAAAAAAAAAAGAAGCAGCTAGTGAAAAATAAATATTCTCTATACACATTAAAATATTTTACATAAATATGTTTAAAGAGAAAGCATAAATCATCTTACAAAATACATACAAGTAAACATCAGGAGGCACATTTCAAGGTTTATGCAGTAAAGCTAAACTTACAGGTGGATGGAAAATTATAGACTTGAATGTCCATTTATTCCTTTCCTATACCCATGAACTTTCCTTCCTGTTAGAAAGAAATGATCTTTCCACTGAACCCTTTCCCCTCCCTTCCAGTTATCTCCTCTCTTTCCTATCACATCACTTTTCCCCTTCTATGCTGGGCCATTCTCACAAGCATGCAACATACAGAAATATTTTCCATCTGAAAAAATCTGCCCTTGACCCCTCATCCACTCCCAGCCAAGGTGTTTCACCAGAGGAATAAGTGATTCCTGCAAGCTTACTGACAAAACCTGTGACTTGCAAAAAAGTTTAATGTCTTCTCCTTTGGGTGGGTTTTGGCCCAGGGACACGTTTCCTCAAACTGGGGCGAGGCTGGGGATTACTCCCCTATAATCTCTGTGATACACTTCTTTGCAGGTCCTGGGAATCTCAATTATGCAAACCCCTGACCCTCAATTCTTCCCCTTTTATTCTGTAAGCTGCCATTCTTACTACCAAGGGTCTCTCATACTTTCTGCCTAATGTTGTGGTATAACAGCCTGTCAAAGAGAACATCAGCAATTACTTAATTACTTAATTACATTAAGCCTTACTCGTGAATAGTGATGGAACAGTTATAAATGAAATACCACCAAGTAGAATCCATCAATTCCTTTAAAAGTCACTCATTCTGACTATGTGGTCCAATATTATAAAATCTATAATCCACCATATTAACATGTCATCAGAGAAAAGCAATGTCACAAAATTCAACATCCATTCTTGATTTTAAAAAGTATCAAAGTTGAGCATCCCACACTTCCAGTTCCTTCCCCAAACTCACCCTAGGGATTGTCACTGAAGTAGTGAAGGCTGATTAAGAACATCCAGAACTCTTCATTTGGGATTGAGTCCTTTATAAGTCGTCTTCCTTTGTCTTGTCTTACACTTTTCCAGAATTTGTCTCTGGCTGATTAAGATGGAGACCATGCCTCCTTTCTTTTGGGACTCCCTTATACACTGATGATGTTCAGAATGTTTTATTTTAGATTGAGTCTTTTATCTTTATAAAGTGTCTTCCTTTGTCTTGTTTCATTCTTTTGCGCCGGAATTCTACTCTGGTTGATATTAAGATGGAAGCCTTGCTTCCCTTCTTTTGGCTTTTTCTGATACACCTTTGCTTATCCTTTTACCATCATTCTGAATCTTTGTTCATTTTTCTATATGATATGTGAAAGATATGGTTTATATTATACTTTCTAATTTTAATGTTCCTTTTTAATATGTTTCATTATACACTCTATTTTGCTTTGTTTTTTGTTCTTTCTAATAATCTGAAAGGGTCGGCTGGGCCTGGTGGCTCACGCCTGTAATCCCAGCACTTTGGGAGGCCGAGGCAGGTGGGTCACCTGAGGTCGGGAGTTTGAGACCATCCTGAGCAACATAGTGAAACCCTGTCTCTACTAAAAATACAAAATTAGCCGGGTGTGGTGGCGCATGCCTGTAATCCCAGCTACTTGGGAGGCTAAGGCAGGAGAATTGCTTGAACCCGGGAGGCAGAAGTTGTGGTGAGGCGAGATCGTGCCATTGCACTCCAGCCTGGGCAACAAGAGCCAAACTCCATCTCAAAAACAAAAAAATAGAAAAGAAAGGAAAAGAAAGGTTTAAATTCTTTTTGTTGTTGTTCTTTAAGTGGTTCCCTTTATAACGTTAATTTTATAAATTATAATTAATATTCTTCTTATTATAACAGTATGTATTAACTGTCCACCTTGAGTAGTGACAAGATTTGTATATGTTATTTCAAGAATTCTTTTATTAGTTTTCCTTCAGCCTTATATTTGAAGGCTTATCAGTTCAACTTACCTGGGTCAACTTTTTAAGAACAAATTACATACTGATTTTCCTCTCTTCCATATTTCTGTCATTTTTTCCTATTATATTTTGAAATATTTGTTGATTTGTACTTCATTTTGTTTACTGGCCATAATCTTTTCTTTGTTCCTACCTATTTTGACAGGAACTGTTAAAGACATTCATATCTGTATTGATTTTTTTTTATCACTTCAAATGGTCATGTCAATGTCTTTTCAAAGTTGATGACTTCAAATCAGAATCCAAATAAGGTCCACACATTTGTTCCTATGTCTCTGTCAAGAACTGTGAAGAGTCTGAGATTTTTACCCTACTTGTGAGCTAATGAGTTAGCCTGCCACAGTGTCCTGGATGCTGGCAAAAGAGATATGAAACTCTGGGCTAGAGTAAAGGACTTTATTACTCATGGCAGTCGTGGTAGCTAGAGTCTTAACATTTGTGCCAGCTCCCCAAGTTCCGATTCCTCCAGGGTGATGTGAAGAGAGCCAGGTGATGCACAGTGGATCACTTAGGTATCCTGAGTCTTTTATACTGAATAGTAAGCAAACTTGTCCTTTGCTCTGGAGGGAGACACAATATATTTCCAAGGCTGTTTGCTCTGGAAACATCTTCGAAAAGATGGCCTGGAACAAAAGGCAGTGTGGCATAATAAAAAATATATATTTGGTCTCTGCTGCTGGTTCCTGGCACAGAGCTCTGAAAACTCTTGTAATTTCCTGAGTGGATAGGGGTGCTAGGAACATCTGTTGTTCTAATATTTGGTCTTTGACCCTGGTTCTTGACACAGAGCTCCTAATCCCATGTAATTTCCTGGTGATAGGAGCATCTTTTGTTCTAATGAGATGACTCTTGATGGGCTCCTGGATAGCTTCAGGAGCGGGGCTGATCACCAGAAAGACCAAGCCGTGATTAGAAACTTGGAACTTTCAGCCTCACCCTCATCCTCTGGGGAGGGAAGAGGGGCTGCAGATTGAGATAAGCATCATGCCTATGTGATGATGTATCCATAAAAATCCCTATAAACCAATCCCTGATTTATAGCCAGTTGGCCAGAAGTACGGAGGCCTGGACTTGTGATTGGTGTCTGAAGTGGGACAGTCTTGTGGGACTGAACCTTAACTTGTGGGCGTATTAAATTATAGAACACCTGTTGGAGTCTACAAAAGATGTGGTTTGGAGAGCTTCAGCGTTGGTGAACACATGGAGGTGCTGGGTGGGTGGCACGCCCGGAGAGGACGTAGAAGCTCCACGCCCCTTCCCACATACCTTGCCCTATGTATGTGGATAGGGGTGCTAGAAACATCTGGTGTTCTAATATTTGGTCTTTGACCCTGGTTCTTGACACAGAGCTCCTAATCCCATGCAGTTTCCTGGGTGATAGAAGCATCTTTTGTTCTAATCAGGCTGTTAATCTGGCTGTTCATCTGTGTCTTTTGTAATATTCTTTATAATAAACCGGTAAATGTAAAGTGTTTTACTGAGTTCTATGAGCTATTCTAGCAATTACTGAACCCGAGGAGGAGTTTGTGGGAATCCCCAATTTATAGCCAGTTAGTGGGAAGTACGGGAGACCTGGACTTCTGATTGGTGTCTGAAGTGGGGACAGTCTTGTGTTACTGGGCCTTAACCTGTGGGCGTCTGTTCCAACACTGGGTAGTTAGTTCAGTATTAAAGTGTGGAACATCTGTTAGAGTCTGCAAAGAATTGCTTGGTGTGGAAAACCCCACACATTTGGTGTCAGAAATGTTCTGTGTGAGTGGAAGGAAAAACAGTTGTTTTTTTTTCCCCTTTTTCAGGCAGTCAGTGCCTGTCCTCACAAGATCTGCAGAAATGTGAGAGCCCCGTAGAGAACTATCTCACAATATCTCCCCCTTGTTTCTACACTGTCTTTGATTCTGCACATGTTCCCATGAGTACACTACACTACTCCACTGGCTACTTTAATTATTCTGACAGTCAGAGGCTGGGGCCAAATCTGTGCAATTTGTCTCATGCAGCACTTAATTAAGGGTTTATCAGCAGTGCTTCAAGCAGCAGTCTGGCCAATACTGGGTCAATACCAGCAATACTGGGCCAATCCCCAGTATTTTCCTCAACCGTAACCCTTAGGGTCCCAGGCCCAACCAGCTGAACAAATCCCATAAACCACTAAGGTCTGTCTCCCTGATAAAACCAGGTGTTTTTCTCCTTAGCTTTCTAGCTTGACCTTTCTACTTGGCCTCAGGCACAAATCCAGGTAACAGGATGTATTAATATTAGCAATCGCACAAAATCTGTCTTGGCCCCAAAGGGCAATTTTGTCATCCATAACGACCTTGGACAGCAAGTTGAGGCTGACCAGAATGTTTCCATGGCCAAGGTAGCATTATTGATCACCTCGGCTAAAATCAGGGACAGATTTGCTACCACCTTTTCTAACTGGATGATTCCTGTCATGGGAATAACTGCTGGCAGGGTACACATAAATAACAAGCCAGTTTATCCCTCTAGGAAGTTCTTCCTAGCAACAATGGGTAGCCTTGTTTTGGTGAGGTCTCAAGAGTCATTTGAGGGTTTCGTGAACCCCTGGTAGTGATTCCTTACACACTTGCAGGTCTCTGATGAGCCCCACTCAAGGTGCAAATCACCATATTTTGGGAGGAAACAAGTTAATGTCTGACTTCCACACAAAGAGTACAATCTCAGCTGAGCGCGGTGGCTCATGCCTGTAGTCCCAGCACTTTGGGAGGCCCAAGGCAGGCGGATCAGCAGTTCGAGACCAGCCTGGCCAACATAGTGAAACCCCATCTCTACTAAAAATACCAAAAAAAATTAGCCGGGCGTGGTGGCGGGTGCCTATCATCCCAGCTACCTGGGAGACTGAGGCAGGCAAATCACATGAACCTGGGAGGCAGAGGTTGCAGTGAGCCAAGATCACGCCATTGCATTCCAGCCTGGGTGACAGTGCGAGACTCCGTCTCAAAAAAAAAAAAAAAGAAAGAAAGAAAGAAAGAAAGAAACTACAATCTCAGGGTGACCCTGGGAAGAAAGTGTTGTTTAAAACTGAGGGGGCTCCCTAAATGGGAACCATAGCAGTCTAGGGACACAGGGTGAGAGTATACCTCCAATGTGATCTCACAGCCCACGGATAGTCTTTAATTATTTAAGATAAAAACCAAGAAATGTAAGAAATTGAATGTATTCAGGCTATTGCAATAAGGAGAGCGCCTTAGATCTGGAGATCAGAGTGTCTGGGAGGGGTGGTTTTGAATTTTACTTTTATAGGGAAGAGTAGACAGGTTTGAGTGGGGAGAGTTCCAGTGTGGAGGTGGGTTGTTGTTTTTGCATTCAGGGGAAGTCCTAGTCAGCTGAACAGGGAAATGTTTATCTTTGTGGCCAGCTAGTTTCAGGAAAACAAGCTTCCAACCTCAGTTAATCATTCATGAGACACAGAACAGGACGTTGGAGGGTCTGTCTCAGGCATTTTGGCAGGTTCAGGCAAAAGGAGAGTGGTCTGTTTGGCTTTTTCACAGGTAAACCCAGGAGTCATGAAAAAGAGTGGACAGCAAGCCTTATCTAAGCCACATGCGGGAGAGGGGTCTTTTGCAGTCAGTTTCCAGAACATGAAACGGGGAGGGGTGGTTCTTAACTGTTGCTATTTTCAGGGCTCAGGTGGAATTCAACGTTGTCAGACCCCTTGTTCAAGGCAGCTATAAGGTTGTCCTTGAACAACTGTCTGGAAATGAGGCTACTGGGGATACCAGTTCTACACCATTGTCAGTCTAGATTTGATCTCTACAGGTAACTTTGTTGGCTCAGATTTGGCCTCTGGGCACGAAGTCAGTTGGCAGTGAAGTTGTCAGGTCTGCTGGATTGTGATATATTGAATCATTTGTTGAGACTGGTTGCAGAGTGGCACTAAGACTCTGGGCAGGCTGCATCCCCAATTGCAAAGTGTAAGATTATACACAGGAGAAGGATTAGTAATCCCTGCCATCCTGGCCAGGAGAACATGCCCCATAGGCTGTTCATATGAACCTTAGAGAGTAAGTAGCCTTTCCCTGGAGTTTAGTGATTGACTACTCTACAAGGCCTGTGGTGTTCATCCAAGTAGAGCAAGAGGTGTTTGCTATGGTGCAGACACCTCCTTGACCAGCTAGGAGGAAGGCAAGAGCTACATGATTGTACTAATTTGAGCCAGTGAGTTTCAACTTATTTGCTATGTTATAGGGCAGAGGTGGTGTCATATCATTTATTACTTCTGCAAGGGTTTAGGAGAGATTTGGAGCTGCTTTTTCTAATTGCGTAATTCCTTGAGTGGGTAAAATCCTTACAGTGTGCATAAAGAGAAAATTGTTGATTCCCCTGGGGGGTTCTCCTGAATACCCTTTAGTTGTGTCATTTTGGAATGATTAAGTCTCCAGAGGGACATGTGGTTGATAGGTGAGGTGGTAGTTTTCAATATTCGGAGGTCCTGGACAAGGATTCCAAAGACACTGAAAAGATTAATGTCGGGAAGGCAGGTGTAGACTGGCTGGCCATATACAAAGTAGTACCACAGGGGTCACAGACAGTGTTTATGGATTGGGAATTCTTCATAATGGTTGCAGTTAGTCAAGGGGTGGACCCCTCTGGAGGGCACAGTCTTTGGTGTAAAATTGAACAAAGTCTATGAGGCTGATTGAGAAGTGGTGGAGGAGAAAATGGTGGATAAAAGCTCTGCTGTGTTTTTTTTTTTTTCCTTTGACTGATTCTGAGGAAGTGGAGTCTATTATAAATAATGTACTGGGATATTTTCTCTTTTCCCCTACCCTATTTGGTTACAAATTATTGCTGGAGATTTCAAGAGAAGTATTAATTATGTTAGCAGATACAGTGTCATTACTATGTGGTGAAAGGTTGGGGTTGGTGAGGTGAGATGGTTTAAATACCCATATGAACCATTAAGGGGTAATGGGATGTGCTGAGGGGAATGGTGATCAAATGTTGGTGCTGAAAGTGAAGTGAGGGTTGACACATCCAACAACTGGCGAGACTGCGAGTGGTAGCAATAGTTGAAAACCAAACAAGGGGCCGGGTGTGGTGGCTCACACCTATAATCCCAGCACTTTGGGAGGCCGAGGTGGGTAGATTACTTGAGGTCAGGA
This sequence comes from Macaca nemestrina, assembly GCF_043159975.1. Taxonomy (NCBI): domain Eukaryota; kingdom Metazoa; phylum Chordata; class Mammalia; order Primates; family Cercopithecidae; genus Macaca; species Macaca nemestrina. Next base: position 112,586,548 of record NC_092145.1, on the reverse strand, counting down.
GTTCGAGACCAACCTGGCCAACATGGTGAAACCCCCTTTCTATTAAAAAAAAATACAAAAATTAGCTGGGTGTGGTGGTGTTCCCTTGTAATCCCAGCTATTGGGGAGGCTGAGGCAGGAGAATCGATTGAACCCGGGAGGCGGAGGTTGCAGTGAGCCAAGATCGCGCCATTGCACTCCAGCCTGGGCGACAGGGCAAGACTCTGTCTCAGAAAAAAAAAAAAAAAAAAAAAAAAAAAGAAAGAAAGAAAGAAAGGGAACCAAACAAGGGAACATCATTCCCTCTTTGTACAGTGGGAATATGAAGGAGGGAGAGGACAGAAGGTACTGTGAGGGGCAAAGCCATCTTAGAATCCAGGATCATAAGGGGATGGTTGGGTCAGAGGTCAATGGAAAAGAAGGAAAAATATGACAAAGAGCAGACAAAGAAGCAAGATGGCATGGGCTAAATAATTTTAACAGAGCAGAAACCAAATTCTAGTTTCATATCAGTATAATATTTGATATGAAAACTCATTTTGAAACTCTTACAAACAAACTCACTAAACCTTAGCAAACTTTGTCCACAACAAATAAAATTCTTTCTGTGGACCTTCTGCAACTTTCTATATTCATTCAAGTTTTGCCCTGTATTTTTCTCTTTCTCATTCTGGAACAACCAGTCATTTTACTTTAGGACAAAACTACTTACTTTTTCCTCAACAAAAGCATATCCTGCGTAGCTCACATACAGAGTTATTCCTTTCTGCCACTGTTGCTCCTAGTAGGCTCATTGACATATATAGATTACAACTTTTAACCACAGTAACTTCTATTTCACAGAGAAAACTATGAACTGTGAATAAATGTGAATTGTCTGTCATACACCGGCATTTTGTAGCAGACTAGCAGAGCTTATGAATATACATCTCCCAATTTTTTATAGCCATACACATACTTTATAGTACAACTTCTCAAAATGACAAAGCTGAACATGTTCATTAACAGACCCAAATATGTATAGCCTCTCTGTACCATATAAAAATAAGACACAGGCCAGGCGTGGTGGCTCATGCCTGTAATCCCAGCACTTTGGGAGGCCGAGGTGGGTGGATCATCAGGTCAGGAGTTTGAGACCAGTCTGGCCAACATAGTGAAACCCCGTCTCTACTAAAAATCCAAAAAATTAGCCGGGCGTGGTGGTGTGCACCTGTAATCCCAGCTACTGGGAGGCTGAGGCAGGAGAATTGCGTGAACCAGGGAGGAAGAGGTTACAGTGAGTTGAGATCGCGTCACTGCACTGTAGCCTGGGCGACAGTGTGAGACTCTGTCTCAAAAAATAAATAAAAAAGACACAAAGGTTACATAAACTTAAAATTATGCTTAATGTTTTAGTTTTCTTTCTTATTTAAAAATAACTAGGTATCTGGTGAATAATGATTAACTTACTTTGACATAAATCTAAGGCTTTAAGTTACCTAAAAATATTGGCACCTGTCTTCACACTGACATACTGACGTGTAATTACTATAGAAATAAAGTTTGTCAGAATAATGATTCTATTTGGTCAAATATACATTTACATTTTTCATAATCTTGAACATCTAGTAGATGTAATGATAGTGTATTCAACCAGTAAACCTGTATAAATGTAGAAAGAATATATCCAACTGGAATAGAAATGTATGTGTCTGCTCAGTTTCAATTTTTGATGTAGAAAATCATCCTAAAGGAAGTTTTTACATCACTGTGGATTTCAGTCTTTTATGCTACGGCCCTGTCTACTCTTACCTGGAATAATCAAGAATTGGTTAGCCTCCAGGGGAATGCAGTGAAGTCAGTGATCTAGTGATGGATGGTATTTTGGAATAAAAAGCAAGATGGTTATTGTCCATGAAGCACTAACATGACGAACAGCTCCCCATTATGCTGCTTGATGGATGGAGGGAGATGCTGACTTTGTAGGCTTCAACCAGACATTCTAGATTCTTCAGGCAAATATTTTATCTAATGGAAAATGACATTGCAGCCTGTTGCTTTGCTTGTCCTTTAAGGTAAGCTAGCAAATAGAGCAGAGGCTTTCAAACATTTTTTTAAAAAGTTTCATTGAATTTTTTTCCAAACGTGTTTTACTGTGATGCACAGTGAGAAGTACATTTTACATGGTGATCTGTTTGTATGTGTATACACACACACACACATCCATCTACACACCATATGCATACACCATATATATATACCATATATATAAAATATATATGTATGTGTGTGTGTGTATAAAACCTCCCCACTGTGCATTCACATATGCAGGCAGATGGGCGCACGCACACACACACACACACACACGCACAAATGCGATAGAAAAAAAAAGTTTAGAAGCAATACTCTTCACAAATAATATACTGGAATATTTTCTTTTCCTCTACCCTATTTTGTTACAAATTTATGCTGGTTGCAATAAAAAAAATGCTTGTATTGTACTTCATACTGATAATACAAAAGACATGGCTATTTTTATTAACTAACAACATTAAGCTAGTCTTGTTTGGCAAAGATTTACCTCAATTATGTGAACTTGAATTCTGAAAACATTTGAATTGGTCTCTATAAGTAGTGCCCCCTTATCTGCAGTTTTGCTCTCTGCAGTTTTAGTTACCCGCAGTGAACCAGGGCCTGAAAATATTAAATGGAAAATTCTAGAAATAAACAATTTCTGTTTTAAATTGCATGCTGTTCTGACAAGCATGATGAAGTCTCGTGCCATCCCATTTTGTCCCACGTGGGATGTGAGTTATCCCTCCATGCAGCACATCCATGCTGTCTGCTTTCCTAGCTGTTAGTTGCTTAGTAGCCATTTCAGTTATCAGGTGGAAAAACTTAGTATATACAGTGTTCGGTAGTGTCTAAATTTCAGACATCCACTGAGGGTCTTTCTTGGAACATATCTCCTGTGGATAAGGGGGAACTACTGTACTTTTAAAAAAGCATATTAAGGCCAGGCATGGTGGCTCATGCCTGTAGTCCCAGCACTTTGGGAGGCCGAGGCGGGCGGATCACGAGGTCAGGAGTTCAAGACCAGCCTGGCCAACATGGTGAAACCCCGACTCTACTAAAAATACAAAAATTAGCTGGGCGTGGTGGAGTGTGCCTGTAATCCCAGCTACTTGGGAGGCTGAGGCAGGAGAATTGCTTGAACCCGGGAGGCGGAGGTTGTGGTGAGCTGAGATTGTGCCACTGCACTCCAGCCTGGGCGACAGAGCAAGACTCCATCTTGAAGAAAAAAAAAGGCATATTGAAAGTATTAGAAGTTCAACTTATTGGGGGCAAATTTTAGGAATATTCATTTTTTCTCAGAAATAGGAAAATATTGCTTACTCACAGACACATAAACATACAGACAGACACAAATAGAGAGATTATAGCTTACTGGTTCATGTAAAAGAGCTGTTCTTTTCCCAGTGGGCTTACTGGGGCAGTGGAGCCGAGCAGAAAGCTCTGCTGGGTTTTGAGAGGTCCTAGTGAGACAGAAGTCTGGAGGAAGGCAGGTCATGTAGTATATTATCAAGTTCCACCACACGTTGGTTTGTATGCTCTGAGGGAGGATGGTGGGAAAATAAGAGGCATTAATGGTGGAAAGTGTTGGCCTTGTGTCCGCTGGGAAGGTGGTAGGATGTCCATGCTGGGGATGATTTTCTCCTCTTGCAAACTGAGTCAGTTGTGGGCACAAGGGCAAGGGTTCCTCCAAGGAAAGTCACTAGGGAGGTGGATTTTTGGATTCTTGTTCCGTTTTGTGTTTTAGAGCTTGGAATTCCAAGTCCAGTGTCCCCACTCTATCTCTGGGGATTGTGGGGAGAGCAGATTGCTCTGGCTTGTTCTCTTCTTAATGTTTGAGTTGTAAAGCCATGGGTTTGCATTGTGTTGATTTGGTCTTTTCTGTAGTGAAGCCCTTATGGTGTTGAACTAGTGTGCACATTTAGAAGAGAAGAGTATTTCACCAATTTACATTATGTTTTTGAATCATGTCTCTAATTTCTGGTTGTAAGCTATTAACGAAGTTAATGACCAAGGCAGATGTGGTTTAATCTTCAAGAACAAGACCAGAGTAGTCCTTCCAAACACGTTCTAATCTCTGTCCGTACTTAGAGATGTGTTTATCTCTTTGTTGTGTACAATCTTGTGTCTTTAATACATTTCTGAGAGGGAAAACAGTGGGAGTAGATTCTAAAAGCCTCTCCCCTATGGTTTTAACTTGCATGTAAGCCTCAGGGTATTTTCCCATCCAGGTACTAACCAGTCCTGATCTTGCTTAGTTTCTGAGATCAGATGAGACAGGGTGTGCAGGGAGGTATGGCTGTAGATTGCTTCAAGGTGTCCTGATTTCTTTGAAGGTCCACCTGCAGGGCCACTAGCAGTAGCACAAGTTGAAAAGAGTTAGAGAGCCCAGGAAAATATGCCCTGAGGAACACTCTGAATTGATTACAGAATTCTTCTTCATTCTTATAGGGGTTTAGAAAGTCCTTAAGAGTCGCATGTATATATGAGCAAGACCAAGGCCAAAAGAATACTTGGTTCACATGGGGGCTTAGGTCATTGACCTTCCATCACAGGTGGAGAAAGGCCAATAATACACGTTAGGATGGGGACTTGGTAGCAGGAGAGTTTAATAGACCCAGAGAGGAGGAGTAGGGGGAATCCACAGGAGTAGGGAAAGGGCTCGGTGGCACACATGGAGGGTTCCAGATGAGAAGAGAGTTTTGAGGTTTAGTTGTGGGTGAAGGAGGAGCAGGAGCAGTGGACTGGTGGTTGAGAGACAGTTCTTAAGGGATTATGTAGTTCGAGATACATTGAAGACATTTTCTCATTTTTCAGCATCCTCATAGAAAACAAAACAAGCTGACTATTGGTGAGAAGAGACTGTAGAGCTCCAAGGTTTGGGAGCATTTCACAGATAAGTAAGTTTAGGGAGATCCCGAGGGCCTCAAGGGGCCACTGGAGTTCTAAGTTATCCTTAGTACAATTATGGCATTTTTTGAGATCATGAACTGAATTGTTGCCATAGTAGTGAAGCATTTAATTGCCAAGAGTTTTTTGAAGGCGTTGATAATTGGATCAAGAGTTTCCAATGAGTACCAAGGTTAAACAAAAGCCAGCAATAAAACAAAACCAAAGGAGCACTCAAAGAGTGAAAACCACATGCTTACTGTGCTACCATAGACAGTGTCCAGAGCACAGGGATCAGGGTCTGGACTTGCCCAGATCCCTGAATCACCAGTCAGGGAGGAGCACAATGGGCTGGAGGCCTCGGTACCTGGTGGAGGAGGCGGCCAGGAAGTGGGCTTCCAGTCCGCTTCAAGTCATGGCACCAAACTGTCCAAGACAAAAACCGAGCAAGTAAGAAAGTGGATTTGATTCAAGCTATTGCAATAGGGAGAGCACCCTAGATCCAAATAGTAGAGTCTCAGCAGGGTGATTTTGCCTTATACTTTTGTAGGGAGGATAGACAAGTTGTAAGTGGAGAGATTTCCAGGGGAGATTGTTTTTGCCATGAGGGGAAGTCTCAGTCATTCAGCTGACCAGGAAATGTTGATCTTTGTATCTAGCTAGTTTCAGAAGGATAACAGTTTGGTTGATCATTCATGAGAAAAGAATGGGGAGTTAGAGGTCTGTGTCAGGCTTTGTGCACAGGTTCAAACAAAAGGGGAAAGGTGTGTGTTTGGCCTCATCACAGTTAAACAATGGAGTCATCTGCAAGTCTTATAGGAGTTATGACAGAGAGGGGACAGCAAGCCTTAGCTCAGGTATATAGGGAAGAATGGCTCTTAGTGGTAAGTCGTTTCTCAAGAAGGAACTTAAACAGGTGGGGGGATTTCTTAACTCACTGTTTTCAGGGCTCAGGTGAAGTTCAGTGTTATTGAGTATTCTCAGTTCTGTTTGAAAACTTGAGTCCAGTTCTTGTTATTGGAGAGACTGCCTCAGGGCAGTCATTCCTACTGGTCCTGCATGCCCATGCCACCAGCCCCATGACATTCTTCTGCCCACAGAATGACTTAGTGACAGCTGGGGGAAGGGCTTGGGGAAGACATTTGGAGATTTTAATAGTTGTTCTGCATGTGAGATGCAGGAGCTGGGTGGAGGGAGGGTGGGGATTGGCCTCAGCTGACAGTTATTTTTTTTTCACTTTTAAAAAGTTAAAAAAAATTTTTTTTGAAACAGCATCTCACTCTGTTGCCCAGGCTGGAGCACAGTGGTGCGATCACGGTTCACTGCAACCTTGACCTCCTGGGCTCAAGTGATCCTCCCACCTCAGCCTCCCGGGTAACTGGGATTACAGGCATGTGCCACCACGCCCGGATAAGTTTTGTATTTTTGTAGAAACTGGGTTTCACCATGTTGCCCAGGCTGGTCTTGAACTCCTGGGCTCAAGCAATCCACCTGCCTTGGCCTCCCAAAGTGCTGGGATTACAGGCGGGAGCCAGCATGCCCAGCCAACAGTCAGTTAAATTGAAGGCTCTTGCAACAGTTTGGGAGAGATTTATGAGGGAATTTTCCTTTTTGAGGAAGGCTCTAGGGGTAGTCCAGAAGACAAAGATCATTACGGTTCTTCCCTGTCTTGTGCCTCGTGGGGTTGAAGGTGTTTCCTCTTCAGATGCTGAGTTCTTGCTCTCCCTCTACTGATGCAAAATCTTTGTGACCCTTTCTAGTAGCTATCAGTCATTCCCTAGTAGTTCCTAGACCTTTCATCTGAATGGATCAGGTGCAAGAGGGACAAGGACATTTTTAAGAATTTACAGAGGTCCATTATGTTCTTCCCTTTGGCCCATGTGGATTACTGTAGGGGGACACAGTGAGCAGTGTACTGAACCAATGGTACCTATCCTTATGATCTAAGACAATGTCAGTCCAACCAGAGAATCCAGGTGGCTGAACCAGAATTAAACTTAAATCCCTTCAGTTCCCTTCTGGCTAGGCTGCCACCAGAGGGTTACCAAACACTCTAGTCAGGGTTTGCTGTTAGGGGAAAGAAAGAAGATAATACCCAGGAATGTTCAAGACAGAATCTCAGATTTTCAAAACATGTTTATATGTCCCTCAACACTTTTTGTTCTGATCATTACCCAGGGAAAAGCTGAAAGAAAATGATCCCTTTCTGGGGTCAGGCATATTCATGACCAAACTGCCAAACTGCCTTACTGCCTCCTGGTTTGTGGACCAGGAGGAGGCAAGGGAGGTAGAATCTGAAGTCCTTTTGAGTTAGTTTTTGAGGAGGCTTTTCCAATGCTTAACGATACCAGATGCCTGTGGACAGTAGAGAATATGGAAGTCTATCGAATACCTTGACATCAGCCCATTGTCACATGGCTTTTGCAATAAAAGGTACACCATTTTCAGGCTGCAAATAGTCCAGAAAACTGAAAATAGCCACAATTTTGAGGCCAGAATTGGCTGAGAAGATTGAAATAGCACCACTTTTACCTAAGAAGACATCAACAGTGGTGCAACCTCAGTGAAAGCTCTTAGAACGGGCTTGAGGAATTATGCCATCAATTTGCCAGGAGTAAGCGGGGCCACACCTCACGTGATGTGACCTTTCTCATCACAATGGGTAATCTTTTAGAAGGAGTCAGAAGTTTGGCATGCAGTGGTAGCTTCTGCATCAGAAACTTAAGAATCTTGTAATTTGTGCCCAGTCTGTGACAATGGATGCATTGCCATCACCAATGGATGATGGATGCAGGCAGCAGTGGCAGTAGTATGAATAGTGTGGAATCAGCAGCTTGATTTCACTCAGTTTCATCAGAGAGCGGACCCTTACCATAGGCATCTATGGGGTGACCTGGACCACTCAACTAGCAGCTACAATGTGTTTCTACAGTCCATGGTTCCAAAAAGAGCTGAGTGATCTCAGTCTGTAGTCTTCCAAGTGGGAGACTGAAAAGCTATGCCATTGGCAATAGCTCAAGAGTTAAGAAATATCAGAGAGAATATTGAGCAGAATTACAACAGTGGCCTTGCATTCTGCCTGCTGAGCAGAGCACCCACATCCATTCTCAGTTCTGCTGAGGCTGAACAGCCACAAGGCCCATTGGAAACAATCAGGTTTCATCTTAGCCAGACCATTAGCGGATCAGGTCCAGGCTTTTAGGGGAGCCTTTGTGAATTGAGGGCCCCATTAAGCCCAGCAGCCTTGCTCTAGTTGGCAGAGTGAGAAATAAATTTACCCCCAAAGGGATAGTTGTCCCGTTTTCATGTAAAACAGATGCCACTGGGGGCAGGCCAGTTGTACTCTTGAATATACTATTGGGCCCTTCCTACCCTGTTAGTCATCAAGTCTGAATCAGCCGACCCCAAAGTGGGAATGTCAGTCAGGCTGGAGAGTCACAAGGCCTCCACTGGTCAGGTGTCCAGTTTTGACAAGGGCCCAGTAGCAAGCTAATAGCTATCTCTTATAAGGGGTGTTGCTAGTGACTCTGTAAGGACAATGAAAAATGCAAAACCCAAAGGGCTCTTCTGGGTGGAGGTTGCCTCCCTTTGTTAGAGATCCCATTAGGCAAAATCACCAGTTACAAAGACTAGTAGCTCAACAGGGTCATTTAGGCTTTGGGGACCCCGAAGGTAAGGAGCAGAGAATGTGCCACAGCTTGCTGGACAGCATCCTCCACTGCCTGTTGGGTTGGACCCCGCTCAAAGGACATTGGTTTGCAGTGTATCCAATATAAAGGATCTAGTAGAATGTCCAAGTGAGGCATATAATGTCTCCCATACCTAAAGCATCCAGAATGGTCTCTTATTGGGGCTTCCTTTTAGGTGTGAGGTTCAAAGAGATGGAAATTTTTCCTTGACTGAAAGAGAGACAGAGCATTGTGAATCCACCCAGAGGTCCCAGATGCTTTACTTGATGAGCAGGCCCCTGAATTTCGTCAGAATTTACCAGCCACCTCTGATGGCAAAGGCGTGCTAATACCACCGTCAGAGCCACTGAGATGGAAGTTTCTGACTTGGCAACCAAGAGGACTGATCTCGATAGTGAAAATTTTGTACATCAGACGGTAGAGGGGGTCACACTAAAGCCTAGCCTACTCACTGGTGTTAAATGACAAGGTACTCATTGCCCCTGGGAGAGTACTGCAAACCTGTATTGAAGGCCTTTGCCACATGAATGAAAATTGATCTTGACCCTTGGTGTCAAGACCTGAGATTTTGGCCGGGCGCGGTGGCTCAAGCCTGTAATCCCAGCACTTTGGGAGGCCGAGGCGGGCGGATCACAAGGTCAGGAGATCGAGACCATCCTGGCTAACACGGTGAAACCCCGTCTCTACTAAAAAAAAAAATACAAAAAACTAGCCGGGCGAGGTGGCGGGCGCCTGTAGTCCCAGCTACTCGGGAGGCTGAGGCAGGAGAATGGCGTGAACCCGGGAGGCAGAGGCTGCAGTGAGCTGAGATCCGGCCACTACACTCCAGCCTGGGTGACAGAGCAAGACTCCGTCTCAAAAAAAAAAAAAAAAAAAAAGAAAAGACCTGAGATTTTACCCTACTTATAAGCTAATAACTGGACTTGCCACAGTTGCAAGTGTGCTGGCAGAAGTCACCAGATTCCTGAGTCAGCGATAAAAGACCATTATTCAGAGAAAAAGACATGGCCAGCATCAGCTTGGCTGCATGTTGGAGAAAAGATTAAAAATAAAATCTCCTGGCAACCCAGGAAATCCTCTCCACAAATATAGAATAGAAAGAAAAGAGTTTCATTATTGAATATGTACTAAACCACACTGCAGTGTGCATCACAAGAAATCTGCTAATGAAATTGCAAAGACAGAAGGAAATCTCACTCTTGTATGTAGCCGAGCAGATTCATGTTCTCAAGATAAATAACTTGTCTCATGTAAGAGGAAGTGGTAGCACCATTTGCTGTATATTCTTTCATAATTCATGCTAAGTTTACCTAGTAATTGGAGTTGCCATCTGTGCTAGTTAATTGCCTGTATCCAAAGGCAAAAAGCAAACTTCTATCTATGACATGCAGGTAGTTACAGACTAGAGCCAGGCACCTAGGCTAAACTCCCAGGGTGACAGGGAGATAGGATCCTTGATGTTTATATATCAAAGAGATGGCTCCTAAGCGCTTAAGAAAAACATTCTTGGTACATGCATGCATGTGTTCATTGCAACACTATTCACAACAGCAAAGATGAGGAATAAACCCAAATGACCATCAATGATAGACTAGATAAAGAAAATGTGGTACATATATACCATGGAATACTATGCAGCCATAAAAAGGGACAAGATCATGTCCTTTGCAGGGACATGGATGGAACTGGAAACCATTATCCTCAGCAAACTAACACAAGAACAGAAAACGAAATACCGCATGTTTTCATTTATAAGTGGGAGCTGAACAGTGAGAACACATGGACACAGGGAGGGGAACAACACATACTGGAGCCTGTGGGGGGTTAGGGGGAGGGAGAGAATCAGAATAAATAGCTAATGCATGCTGGGCTTAATACCTAGGTGATGGGTTGATAGGTGCAGCAAACCATCATGGCACACATTTCCCTATGTAACAAACCTGCACATCCTGCACAGGTATGCTGGAACTTAAAATAAAAACATTCTTGGTTTGTAATACAGGCAGAAGACTTGTTTAGCTTTATAAAATTCATATACATATCGAAGGGGCAGAGGAAAGATTTACAAATACAAGTTTTTTCAGGAAATGCTGTAAGAAAAGGGAAGAGGAAGGAAGGTCTCCTTCCCTTTTGGCAATAAGGAAAATTTAAATTTTTTTCTCCTTATGATTTCCCCTTCTTTTATAATAACACTACAGTTTTCTAATTTTCTCCATCACTCACCATTTCTACTTTTCTCTGGGCAGTTAGACATCTAAAGATCCAGCAAATCCATAGTAAGATGCAAAGCAAAGCAATTATGAAAATTACCATAAGATGAATTTAAAATGTCAGTGCAACATTTGCATTGGGGGAAAATCCTTTAAGTATGTCTTACCAGTGGTGAATGGTTAAAGCACATTCTTGATTAGCAATGTGCAAACATTCTCATTTCCTGATATATTACTTTTACAGATTGCTGGTAGTGTCCTTATTGCTTGTTCTTTAAGATGATTGTTTAAGTATTGTTTTGAAGTTCTTTAGGAAGTCTTACCCAATCCAAGCCTAAGGAGTAGCTTTCCAGGGACCTGATATTCTAATTTTTAATTAAGAGTTTTATAACACCCAATAAATTTCTCCTGAGTTCCTATCAATAAGTAACACCACATTTACAAAACATAACCCTATAGTACTTGTTCCATCTTCCCAAATCATATTTCCAAGATGCAGAACACAAAGATACCCCTGGCTATTATCGAGTATATTATTATGAGGCATTCTTTGAAGGGTACAAATTGAACTTCCATTGTTTAATGTGCTTCGCTCTAATTAAGTCTTAAGGAAAACCCCCATCTGTGGGTCATTGCTTGCATTAGTCTAAATCAATAGCAATACCAGGCATGTCAGTCCCCATGAGTAACAGGCATCCACCTGTGTTTATCTGTCCTAGTTTATCTCTGGGACTAGAGAGAATTTGCATTCTAAATTAATCCAGTGACATTAAACCTATTTTCTGCAGTCTGTATCTGTGACTGCCAGATTTGTTTGTCTATTAAGTAGATGCTTTTTTATACTATTCTTCTGTCTCTTCTGGTATAGTCATAGTCTAATACCTATCTATTTCCTTAAAGATGAACAGCCCTCTGATTCTGAACTAGTGATGGTATCTGGGACTATTTTATAACCAATTGCCTTGGACTATGCAAATGAGCCTCTGAGACCTTCGTGGTGATTTTTGGTTCCATCATTAAATTACTCCAAATAGTTTGATTCTATACTGTTCTCCATTTCCATTCCTATTGAGTTCCCCTTACTTTTAAAATATCTTACATGATGTGATTCATCCAGTTTGTGATTGTATTATGTGTTTTTGTCGTTGTCCCAAAGCAGTATGTTTATTATTCAAAGTCTCAATATCAAAAGAATTAGGTATATCTGTGCCTAGCCCTATTCTTCCCAGGACTGTATTCTAATAAGTCTCCTTTTGCCCTTGGCTGTCCACAAACAGGCCCATTAATAAATTTTATATTGGGAAGACTCAAGGGATACATGTCTAGCTGTGAAGACTGATAGCAGCCTCAGATAGTTCAAGAAAAATCATCTACCTATAATCCTGAGGGCTATTAAAATAGGCTTAGGGCATTGCCATGTTCCAAACATAGTGGCGGGGGTGGGGGTGGGGGGTATCTCTATTATATACATCATGAGGAGTCTGTTGAAAGGATTCCCACCAGTATGGATGTAATTTACCATTGCTGTCTTTACAACTGTCAGTAGTTTTATTGAAACAAACCTCTACCATAGTAACGGTGAGAGAATAAATCCCAAGGCTTACTCCTATAGGTATTTTGATTGTCGTATAGTTAGCAGATTCCTTTTTTTCCTCTAAGGATCCTTCCAATCAAACCAATTAACAAACATTTTTGTATCACATTTAGGGCTTGAGTATCTGGATGCATATAAGTTACTTTAGTATTATCAAACATTACTAGTGAAGATGGCTCTACCTTTACTCTGCCAATAATTTGACTGTTGGACTTAAAAGTCCAGATCGTGTGTATTCCAAGGATATAATATGGAGTTCATCAGGAAAAACAGGACATGGCATGGGCACAGGACATGGTCTGTGTAATTGTGGAGACCATTACTGAGAGTACAAAAAAAAGCAGCGTGACAAATAACAGATTTGTTTTCTAGTAAAATGAGATGCTTAAGTAATCAAAATAAGCCTATCAAGAAGAGGACAGCAAGGCAGTCTCTGAGGATAGTAGGAATACATTCTCCAGAATACCTCTTTTTAGCCGAATCTCAATACCAGTATAAGTTACTTTGGAAAACTTAAGTTTCAAGTCTTTTGTCAGTACTGGCTTCACAAGGAAAGCATGGATCCAACTGCATTTTTCATGTTTGTTTGTTTTTTCTTTTTTTGAGATGGAGTCTCGCTCTGTTGCCCAGGCTGAAATGCAGTGGTGTGATCTCGGCTCACTGCAATCTCCGCCTCCCGGGTTCAAGTGATTCTTGTGCCTCAGCTTCCCGAGTAGCTGGAATTATGGATGTGCACCACTGTACCCAGCTAATTTTTGTATTTTTAGTAGAGACAGCGTTTTGCCATGTTGTCCAGGCTGGTCTGAAACTCCTGGACTCAAGTGATTGCCTGCCTCGGCCTCCCAAAGTGCTGGGATTGTAAGACTGAGCCACCACACCTGACCCAACTGCATTTTTCTTTTACTTTGATAGCAGAGTGGGTGATCAGCAGCACTTGAAAAGGTCAGCGACAGCCCGTCTTTCCCCAGGAACACTTTCACGTAGATGAAATCTCCTGGTTGATAGAGGTGGCAGACTTCTTCCGGCAGGTCCATCCAGGTCTTTATGACTTTATATCTTAGGGTTCCTAAGGAAGAGAGGAACTCTTTTATTTTATTTTATTTTATTTTATTTATTTTTATTTATTTTTATTTTTTTTTTTTTGAGACGGAGTCTCGCTGTGTCGCCCAGGCTGGAGTGCAGTGTCCGGATCTCAGCTCATTGCAAGCTCCGCCTCCCGGGTTTTTACGCCATTCTCCTGCCTCAGCCTCCCGAGTAGCTGGGACTACAGGCGCCTACCACCTCACCCGGCTAGTTTTTTGTATTTTTTAGTAGAGACGGGGTTTCACCGTGTTAGCCAGGATGGTCTCGAACTCCTGACGTCGTGATCCGCCCGTCTCGGCCTCCCAAAGTGCTGGGATTACAGGCTTGAGCCACCGCGCCCGGCCAGGAACTCTTTTAAATATTGAATATGATTATAAGAAGATTCAATTAAGTTAGGCACAGGACATGGTCTCAGACCCACATCATAGGTCTGCCAAACATAAGTTCAAAGGGAGTGATACCATGCTTGCTAGCAGGGGTTGCTCTAATTTTTAACAAGGCTGGTAGTAAAGCCATTGGCAATTTTAATCCAGGAAGTCAGTGAATCTTGGCCAATGAGTTTTTTTAGACTTTGATTCATTTGCTCCACTTGTCCAGAGGACTGAAGATGGTTGATAGAGCATATAATAGTTTATAGGATTCTGCAAACATTTGCATAATTCCTGAATAACAGAAGATAAAAGGTCTTACTGTGATTCAATCTGCTTTTGTATCCCCAAAGTGAGAATTATGTTTATTAAGGAAAACTTTACTACTGCCCGAACAATGACTTTTGAAGAGGGCAAAACTTCAGGGCATTCATACACATCATAACTAGACAAACATCTCTTACCTTCTGCAGGCATTGATCCTATGAAATCCAGCTGCCACCAGGTTCCTGGTGTGTTGATTGGGGAAAACTTCCTGTGCTTACCCTGGGAGTGGTCCTTGAAGACTTTTGCTGACAAATAGCACATCTCTTTACTACGTTTTGAATAAATTCATCGTTTTGGTAGGCATAGTGAGAGTCTGATGCCTTTAAAATCCATCTTTTATGTAGCTAATTTTGTTGCTGACACAGTACTAACCAAGTAAATAAAGACCAGGGAGTAGGAATTATATTGTTAGCTAATTCCCATAGTACAGCCCCTTCCTTGATCCATTTGCCCATTTTCTTTTGGAATGCTTATTTTCGAAAATAAATGGAAGTTTCTTGTATTTGAATTGGGGCTTCTGAGCTGGGTGTTGGCCGTGTGTTAACCGTAGTTTTTACAGCTCTATCAGCAGACTCATTGCCTTTAGAAATTTTGTTGTTCTGCACTATGTGGTCTCTACAGTGGATTATAGCTATCTTACTCAGCCATTGTGAAGCCTCTCCCAAATTGGATATTAATTTTCCATGAGATATTTTAGTTCCCATGACATCAAGAATCCCCTATTTTTTCAAATTTCCCATTATATGACAGACACCAAACACATGTTTATTGTCAGTATATAGATTCACTTTAAGTCCTGAACCAAGAGTTGTAGATCCCTAGTAGCTGCTATTAGCTTGGCTGCTTGTGCTGATTTAATTCCAAGCAAAACATAAGCATTCAAGATTTCCTGAGCAGTCACCACAGCATAAAAACCCT
The DNA here is from genome assembly GCF_043159975.1 of Macaca nemestrina. Classification (NCBI taxonomy): domain Eukaryota; kingdom Metazoa; phylum Chordata; class Mammalia; order Primates; family Cercopithecidae; genus Macaca; species Macaca nemestrina. Next base: position 112,571,439 of record NC_092145.1, on the reverse strand, counting down.
GAAGGTGGCCCTTCTCATCCCAGGTATATGCCCCTCATATATGATCAAATATGCATTTTGAACAGGAATATCAGAAAAATCAGGTTGCTGCCTAGTATCTTCTATTACTGTGGTACACTCATGATCATCTATTTGACCAGGATCTGGTAAAACAGTAGCTGGTGTTTGAAGGTTGCATCTTCAAGCACAAGATTAGGATTGGGTAATAATGCTGATCCATAATTAATCAGATGGTACACCGATAAATGCTGGGTCTTATCCACTTATAAGATAGTTGTCATAGCATGAAGGGTATGCAGAAGAGTCAGGTGACCCAAGGTAAGGGTTTGAGCCTTTTCACTAAGTGTGGCAGCTGTTGCTACTGCTCAGGGGCATCCAGACATTCCCAATAGCATCCAGAAGAATTGGGAAATGAGCTGTCGGTCTATAGCCTAACCCTGCCTTGTGAGTTAAAATTCTACTAGCAGCACTTTTATTTTCATGATAAAACAAGTGGAAAGGTTTTAAAAATTTTGGAATCCCCAAAGCTAAGGGAGAGACCATAGCCAATCTTAGTTATTCAAAAGCCTCTTCGGATTCTAGGGACCAAATCAGAACATTTGGAGAATTAACATGTAGTTGCTCCATCCGAGGTTTTCTGCTCTTTGCAGAAGCTGGAATCCCCTGTTCTCTAGTCCCCTAGCAGTTCCCAAAATGGTCTCAGTTGTTTTATTGTAGTAGGCCCTTTCATCTGCAAAATTGCAGCCTTTACCTGACAACAGATTCCCTAAATATTTTACTTCGGTTTGGCAGTATTAGAGTTTGTTTAGTGAGGCCATATGTCCCAGCCAAGCAAGGAATTGTAACAAAGTCAAAGTATCAGTTTTGCATTGTTCTTCAGTTTTAGAGGCTACCAGCAAATAATCTACATATTGAATAATTACACATCCTTCCAGTGAGACAGATTTCCCTAAGTTTTCCTGTGAATGGCTTGAGAAAAAGAGTAGGAGAGTCCTGAAACCCTTGAGAGACCATTTGCCATAAATGTTGGACTTCATCATAAGTAAAACCAAACTAGAATTTAGACTCATTAGCTAAAGGAACAGAAAAAAATGCAGAACACAGATAAACTACACAGGAAAAATTTGCAGACAATGGCACTGAAGTCAGAGTAGTTGCAGGGTTAGGAAATAATGGGGTTAATGGAGCAACAAATGTATTTACTTCCCTAAGGTCTTGTATAAATCTATATAGTGGTTGTCAATCTTCATCAAATGTACCTTTCTTGACTAGAAGTCTGGGACTATTACAGGGTGAATGTCCTTTTAAAATTATTCCTGATTTTTCTAATTTTTTAATACATGGTTTTATTCCTTCTGATTGAGCTCTCAACAAAAGTTATTGTGTTATACATGGCCATAGCTTATCTTTTTGGTAAGCTATTTTTATTGATTTGATATCTTGAATTAAACCAGTATCATTATTCTATGGGTCCCATTGATTTGTTTCAGTTTGGGGTACTTTTGCAGCACAATGTGAGACTGCTACCCTCTGCTATCCCCTTTTCTTTCTAAAGGCACCTAGTAACCAGATCAGGTGCCTTTTCCTCTAGGCATCTCCACAAGCACTCCATCTGGAGTAGAGAATATGGTAGCCTTTATTTTGCACAGCAAATCTGCAAGGAAGTCTCTCTTCAATAGCTTTACAGGAGGATCAGGAGAAAGTAAGAAAGCATGTTCATTATCAGAGGACCTATCTTTATGGGAACTGTGGAGGGAAAGAAACAAGTAGAAGGCTGACCTGAAATGTCAACAGCCTGTATTAACCTGTCGCCAGATGGCAAGTGAGAAATTTGAGGCAATTGCAGAATAAGTAGCACCAGTATCTACCAGAAAAGGCAAGCATAGGTTAGCCTGAGGGGAAGTTATTGACACTTGCCGTTCTCTAGTTTCCACCCCTGAAACTCCCTCAGTCTGCCAGTTTTGAGCCAATTGCCAGTTGTTCCTTAGTGGAGGGTTTTCTCCGGGGCTTTCCTGATGTCTCTCTGTTCCTGGAATTTCTGCATCCTCTGGGATCTCTACAATCCCTCTTCCAATATTCTGGCTTCTTACTCTAATGACAGTTTTCTCATTGTCCTTGACTCCCTTTATATATTGTCCAGGGTAGCATGATTCCTTTGGAAAATAGTTGTAACTGAACAGTTAACACAGTGGAGTTTGTTTTTTTGTTTTGTTTTGACACAGAGTCTTGTTGTGTCACCCAGGCTGGAATGCAGTGGCACAATCTCGGCTCACTGAAACCTCCACCTCCTGGGTACAGTTAACACAGTGGAGTTTGTTTGTTTGTTTTGTTTTGTTTTGTTTTGACACAGAGTCTTGCTGTGTCACCCAGGCTGGAATGCAGTGGCACAATCTCGGCTCACTGAAACCTCCACCTCCTGGGTACAAGTGATTCTCCTGCCTCAGCCTCCCAAGTAGCTGGAACTACAGGCACGTGCCACCATGCCTGGCTAATTTTTGTATTTTTAGTACAGACAGGATTTCGCCATGTTGCTCAGGCTCGTCTTGAAGTCTTTGGCCTCAAGCAATTTGCCCGTCTCAGCCTCCCAAAGTGCTGGGATTACAGGCGTGAGCCAGCATGCCTGGCCTCACAGTGGGTTTTAATTGCTTCTCTTCTTCATCTTTCTCTAGCTTGTCCCAAAACTAAGTAGCTGCTGCTAAGATTTGAGTAATAATCTGTCCTTGGCTGAGACAAAGGTAGACAGGATCAGAGAGTATTTTTGATCCGTCCCTAGATTTGTACTGGTAAATTTTGAGAAAGCCTCAACAAACTGCTGAGAGAAATCAACAAGGAGCACACTCATCTTCTAGGTTCACTGCTGTAATTTCTGCCAGCTCACTTTTAGCAGAAAGGGGTTCAAGTATGGGCATTAGCAACCCTTTTTAATGGGTCCCTAAAGCCCTTGTTCTTCCATGGCCATGGGGGACGGCAGATAGTAGCAGTCTTTTGGCCACTATTCCTCCTATTGTGACAGGTCATCTTCCAATCCCTAACATGCCTGTTCCATCAAACAAGCACAGCCTGCTGGTTGCAGAATTCCATGTAGGAGCCAGTGTACATCCCCATATTCAGGGTTATAAACTGGAAACACACAACCAAGTTCTTGTGCAAACTTCTGTGGCTCTTGCCTGGGCACAGGAAAGGAAGTCCTTATGTGAGTAATATTGGCTGAGTTGAAGGCATAGATTCTTACCATTTCAGGTTCCACTTGTGGAGGTCTGGGGTAGCTTTGTGATGGCATCAGCCTTATTGGTGATGCAGATAGGAAGGGCTGCCGTCCTGTCATCGAGTCAAGAAAGATGTAGAATTAGACAGCACTTGGGATTTCTTTTCCATGTTGGTATGTATCAGCCTAACACACCTTTTTTGTTTGTATTTTCCAAGTAACTACTGCAGCTGCTCTCCATCTTGTCACCTGCATATGGGGAAAGTCTTGTATCTCAGTTATTCTGACTGTTGGAGGTGCAATCTAGGCTAAGCATGAAATGGAATCAGGGCACACAAACCTCACACAGGGCAGATAATTCATTGCTGGTGAAAACAGTTGGGCTTTTGTCCCTCTTTGCAGGGAAACCCCCTAAGGGAACCACCCATCTCAAAGATTATGGCTTTCTTCTTACCAGGAGTCAATTTGAGGCCACAGGGGTAGGGGTGGGTAGAGATAAAGAGGTCAATGCAAGGGGAACAGAGTGAATGGGGACAGCAGAGCAAGGAGGAGCAGGAGGGTTTGGTGAAAAAGAAAGTACCTTTCATTATCTCATTTGCTCTTGTGTTTTCCTCAATCCTTCCAAATAATTTTTAACTTTCTTCTTAGAATGACATTCATCCCATAAACATGAGTAATACATTTGCTTGCAATGGGGTCCTTTTAAGAATCACCACAAATAAGTTAATTCACCCAAATGAAAAGAATCATCCTCAGGTCACACTATAAGACTGGATTCTCATTCCAAATGTTATATACAGATATGTTAGCCCTTTAAGAGAAAGCCCTGCAGGCTTTCCCATAGTTTTCTACCATCAAAGCTAGTGGTAATCCTGATGGAGTTATAGGTTCTGCATTACACATGCTTCTCAGTCATAAAATCTGGAATTTGGAAAAGATGATTTGTCTGGCTTAGTATTTGAAAATAGCACAGAGCTAGAAGGGAGACATTTTATAATTCACCTTCAGCTGGTCTGCTCAATTCAGGAACTTCCAGGCCATCCTATCCTCATCAGCAGATTGCTAGGGGAAAATTAAAAGTAAAATCTGGCAACCCAGGAAATCCTGACTACAAATGTAGGGAAGAAAGAAAACAGTTTTATTATTGAATAAGCATTAAGCCCACTGATTTGCATCACAGGCAATCTGCTAATGAGATTGCAAAGGTAGCAGAAAATCTCACCCTTTTATATAGCCAAGCAGATACAATCCATTACATACATGTTCTCAGGATAAACGATAACTCATCCTCATGTGAGATGACTTGACAGCACCATTTGTTATATATTCTTTTATAGTTTATCCTGTTTACCTGGTAATTGGAGCAGCCACACATGCTAGTTAATTGCCTTTATACAAAGGCAAAAGTCAAACTCTGTCTCTATGAAAAGCAGGTAGTTACAGCTTAGAGCCTGGTGCCTAAGCTAAACTCCAGGGTTACAGGGAAATAGGAGATAGGATTCTTGATATCTGTATTCAAAGAGATGGCTCATAAGCTCTTAAGAAAAACATTCCTGCATTGTAATGCTGACAGAAAGGTTATTTAGCTTTTAAAAAGATTTATGCCTGTAATCCCAGCACTTTGGGTGGCCAAGGCAGGCGGATCATGAGGTCGGGAGATTGAGACCATCCTGGCTAACATGGTGAAACCCCGTCTTTACTAAAAATACAAAAAACAATTAGTTGGGCGTGGTGGTGGGCGCCTGTAGTCCCAGCTACTTAGGAGACTGAGGCAGGAGAATGATATAACCCAGGAGGCGGAGCTTGCAGTGAGCTGAGATCACACCACTGCACTCCAGCCTGGGCGACAGAGCAAGACTCCGTCTCAAAAAAAAAAGAAAAAAAAAGATTTATGTACATATTGAAGAGAATATAAATCTTCTCAAGGAAATGCTCTAGAAAAGGGAAGAAGAGAAAAGGCATTTTTTCCCCCTTGGCAACAGTGAAAATTCAACTCTTTTTTAACCTTATAGGCTAGGGGTTCTCCAAATCCCAGTTCCCACAGGAGTGGCTCAGATTGTCCTTGATGAGCGCCTGCACATGCAGTGAGTGAGGTGCACTACAGGAAATGAACACAGCCCAGGGAACCTGCTGCTGAACAGCCGCCTGTAGGCAAGGTTCAAACTTGCTTGATGCAGATATAAGCCTGAGACGTGTCCAGGTCAAGAGCAGTCCAGGCCTTGCTGTCTGGTCATACCCAGCAAGATGTGTAGGAGTACAAGAGACCCATGGAAGTGTCTTCCAACTCCAGTGGGGTAGAAAAGAAAGCATAGACAATGTCCAACACAGTGTCCCAAATGCCATTCGCTTGTGCAGTGTATTCAGTTATAGTCACTATGTTTGTGACAGCCAGGACTATGGGAGCAACAACTGAATTCAGTTGGCAGTAATCCCCTGTCGGCCTCCAGCTCCTGCTAATCTTTTTCACTGGCCATATAGGGCTGTTGTATTGACATCTTACATATCCACTATACCTGCTGCCTTTCTGTCCTTAATTGAAGCTGTGATTGCTCTTTGTCCTCCAGGGATTCTTTCTCTCCTTTTTGTTGGACCACCTGGGAGAGGAAGGTAGGTGGGTTGGGGAGTGGCTTGCATGTCTCACTACCATGTGTCTACATATGGCAGTCCCCTTTGGACTGGATGAGCATTCACAGCACAGGCATGTAAAACATCATGCCAGTGATATACTCAGTC